>NC_029780.3:112190661-112259977 GCF_000817695.3 Arachis duranensis | reverse complement strand
ATATAAATTTTAAAAAATTTATTTATTACTTTATTCTAAGTAAGATATAACATGAAGAATTCAGCACACACAAATTAAAAAAAAAAAGTTTAAGGGGTCAATAATTTTTGTATTTTGTGACTAACATTTAACCATCAAAAGAAAAGTGAGTGATTTTTTATCATTAAATGTAATTTCACACTATTAAAAAACTATTAATAACCAATTAATAATTATAAAATATAAAAATTACTGCCCCTAACACTCTTCTTAAAAAAAGCACCAAATTAATTAATAATTAATGGCACATTTTTGTGCCATTGAAACACTTGGAGAGGAGACACCAAAATTGAAATGACACCAACATGTATCTTTATACCTCTAATAATATATAAATAATTAAATAAATTAAAGGGTGGTATCTGACAGTTTATTAGTCAATATTCCTCCCCACCTATATGCATGGCTAGTTGGCTGCTACGGATGGCATTAATTATTATTAGCTATTCATATGTTTCGCTGTCAGATTACCTAATTATTTGAGTTAAACAGCAGAGGCAACTAACTGTATGAAGCTGGAACTTAATCAAAAAAGACGACACACACAAACACACTCATGCCTCATGTTTAATTATTAAATTTTCGGTACGGTTGGTTGGATGCTTATGCTCTTTTACTTTTCAATTTTAATTACATCAATTTTTGTTTTCATTCCTTCAATTTTTAAATATTATATATAGACAAATTAATTACATTTTTTTTAAAAAATAGTTGTAATTCTAATTGATTAAATAATAGGATGAACAACATATAAACATTTAATCTTAAAATTAAACAAATCTACTTAGATATTAAATTTAAATGCGTTAATTAAATTATATAAAGAATAATAATGCTAGAAAACTAATATATTATAATAGACAAATTCAATTAATATTATATATATAATAAGGTATCAAATAAGTTCATCATAAAATTCATTAAATATATACGAGCTTTTGTAGAGTTTTAATTTTGAATATTTCGTTTAGTTGTGTTTCGGATGTTATTTTTTTAAAGAGTTTTAGATTATTTTTTTTTTCTGTTATATGTTAAATATTGACTGTAATGTTAGTTGTACAATATTGGTTCTTAAGACTGTCTTTTTTGTAAAATATTAATCTCATTGACGATAGAATTTTCAACAAAATTATATATAAATTATGCTTTATTAAAACATAACTACAAGAAATCATTAGTGACCACTTTACTGACAGATTTGGATCATCGTTAATATTTTGACCGCAAAATTTAAAAACAATGACAAATTTATAGTAATCAATTAAAATAACTTTAAAGTTGGTTGTTAAATTGTTTACTAATTTATAATTTAGTGATCAATTTAGCGATCAACGTGAGTTGCTTCATTGGTAGCTGCTAATAAATTCATTTAACGATTGATTTAACGACTAACTTTTTGTTATCATAGAAAAAATATATTGATCTTAAAATCGATCACTATTAGGCATCAATTTAATTAATCGCTAAAATTAGTCCCTATTCCAAAATTATCTTATAGTGGTACAAGCTTAATGCATGGCGATAAAATGATGAAATAATCAATATTCTTGCCAGATTTATATGTACATGAAACAGTAAGGATTATTATTTGAAGGATGATTAAAGATTTTTGATAAAATGATAAATTGATCAGTATTCTGGCCAGATTTTTATAGATGAATTTGTAAAGATTGTTATTGTAAGGGACACTGAAGGTGTTTTTTTATTTTTTTTATTAAAGTCACTAAATTTGATAGATGACTGTATGGTCAAAATTAAACTCTCTTGCCAAGTATATATATCTTGGGGAGGAACAATTCAGAAAAAGAATCTTATGGTCTTAATTTCGAAAATTAGCCATAGAAAACTCTATTCATATAAAGAAGTTTTGAATGAAAAACTAGTTCAATTCAAATATAAATTATATCATAATTTAAATTTTCTTTTTCAATAATCAACGAGGTGGAAGTCTAGAAAATATAACTACACCGAAATTATTCTAGTAAAAAAATAATTTTTAATATCAACAGAAAATTGAAGAAAAATCATATTAGAAAATGAATCATAAACAATTAAATAAGAGTTTTGGGTACCATTTCATTCCCTAAACGCGTGATTATGCTTCAAGTTCCACTTCTTGAATAGCAAAGTCGGAATTGCTGTTATTATAAGAGAAAAAATTACATGAGAGTCGTAAAAACCATTCTAGCAAAACTCCAAAATTATTATAGATCATGTTTTCAATTTAGATGTTATTATATCCTCGTTGAGAAACAATGGAGAGTTAAAAGAAGATGCCCTAAAATTTTGTTAAAGTGATTGAGCAATTATTTAAATTCACACTAAAGGCTACGGTAATAAAACTGTCATAGTAATCCCTGTCACTACAAGTCACTGAACCAAAATCAATAATAAATCTATTTTGCTTATTTGTATCCAAAAACTTAGTGGGAGCGAAATCATATTTTATTCAAAAATACTATTTACATACTAAAATTGGTCATTAAAATATTATTTTACTGTATACCTAATATAGTTGTATTTTATTATATATTATATATAAAAATAAATCAATTACAACCCTAATAAGAAATAAGATGAAAACTCAGGTGCAGTTGACTTCATGAGAAGTTGATATCTTTTTTGATTGTTCACGGTATCCCACAGCCCGACAGGTCAATGACTAATCTGTCGCGGATCGAAACTCCATTTAAGGGTCTGCCGCTGGCCAATGGGTTGCTGCATGCACAAGACGAGATTCGAACCCCGACACTTGCTTAAACGGACGAGTGAGCTGACCACTCGACCAACCCAAGTTGGTTATGTAATTTTAATATCTAAGAGTTGTTAGATGAAAATTTAGTCAAATTAGTCTAATAATTTAACGGCTCTCAGTTATTAACTTCACGTGAAGTCGACTGCACATGAATTTTCACCCACGTTGTAAATTGATTAAATAACAAAGTGATAAGCATAAAATGGAAAGCTAATATGAAAAGTAAATTTAGCAAGTGAAATTGTTAAAATAAAGAAAGGAGATGATTATTATTAGGTGGTGTTAATTGGTGGATGGATGTCACGATCATGATGAAAAATAGAAAGTAAGAGAGCCCACAAAAAGGGATCGTACATGAATGATGAGGGGGGAAACTGCAAAATCGGGCACACACAAACACCAAAAGCATGTCTGTGTCACATGCCTGAACCAGCCATTGTGTGTGAGTGCACGTGAACTAACCCTTCTCTTACTATCCCTACGTACTTAGCTTGCCCCAGACCCTTAACTCATAACTCATATCCAACAAAGTCAAAATCTTTCTATATATCACTCGATGTTACACGCGTCTAATCATGTTTTTATTGTGAATTATTTATTCTTAATTTAATCATCATCACCATACACGTCTTCTTCTTCTTATTGTTGTTGTTGTATGTGCCCAAGTGCATGTATTAGTAAACATTATTATTTATCCCTTGTGAGTGTTTTTTTTTTTATTTTTTAAAAAAAGTAATGTTATGGGTCAATAATTTTTGAGATTAGTAATCATCAAATAGTTATCAATGAAGATTTAATAGTATAAGATTGGTGTAAAATTTCATCCAATAACTCACTTTTTTCTGCTGATTACATACTGACTAAAATTTAATAAAATTGCTGGCCTCTAAACTTGTTTTTAAAAATATTTTGATGGGTTATTTATTTTTTCTTTTTAATAATCCATCCCTAGCCTTTTTTAATTTTAACAAATATTTTATTAATCAAAATGATAAATACTTTAATATCTTAGTTACTGATTTTGGATTTAAATTTAGAAAAAAATAATTTTTTATTTATAAAATATCACTTAAATAAATTTATTTATTTGAATAATTTACATAAATAAAATAATTTAAAGTTTAAAATTATACAAATATTTCAAATCAATTTTTGTCATACACGCTTAAATATTTTTATGTAAATTGAATCAATTTAATTTACACTATTTACATGCAAATTAAATTAATTGAATTCGATTTAGTATGTTGAATAGTAAATTGAATCAATTTGATTTAATTTATTGTTGGAGGAGGGTGTAATATGTAAATCAAATTAATTATATTTACTATTTATACAACTTTATGATATTTCTTACTTTTAAGTTAATTGTATTTATTCTATATTAACATAAGTGTCAATAAAAAACATCTTTATTTAGATTCAAATAAAATATAAAAAAATAAAATGAATAAGAATAGAAGTTCAAATTTTGTATTTTAGTTTAAATTTAAAAAAATCTACATTTTTACAATCTTATAAATTCAAAACGGAACCACAAAAGATTTATAAAAATTCGTTAAAAATCATTTTTTGACTCATTAACATCTAAAGAATCATTACGGGGACTTTTGATGTTAAAAAAATTATTATAAAGAATAACTAATTCTCCAAAGTGGTATAGGAGTTAAAACTTAAAATTTTTTAGAATCAGAAATAACAAATAGTTATACAGTATAAAATGACCAATTATATTTGTACAATATGTAATTTGAGTAGAACTGATTCGATTTACTATTTTATATTACATAGCGGTAAATCAAATTATATTATTTTAATTTATATATTACACGCTTCTCCAACAATAAATCAAATCAAATTGATTTAATTTACTATTCAGTATGCTAAATTAAATTTATGTGATTCGGCTTTATATAAAAGTATTTATGACAGACATATAACAAAAATTAATTTAAAACATCTGTAAAATTTTAAATTTCGAACCATTTATTTATTTAAATTACCCTATTTATTACCACACTTAGCTTATCTCTTATTATTAATATAATTAACATATATAATCACATATAAGAAAGAAAAAGAAAATGACATAGGAAGGCACTTTTATTTAACAAAAAGATAACTGACATTAGGCCATTTTTTCAGGTACATACAGGATAACTGTACTGATATCATTAGTTGATGGTTGATTAGGACGTGTGGTGTATATAGGTTTTTCTACTACTTCCTACCGCCACCTTATCTTTTTTCTCCTTTAAGAAAAATACTAATGTATCCACTTTTCCATCACTTCTTTGGCAAAAAATATCAAAGGTCAATTCTATTGTAACCTTGTAAAAGGTGGTTAATTACCCTCGAAAACAGTGTAATTAGATATTCATCGTAACTTATTTTTTATTCAGTTATTATCTATTATAATAATTATTTTTATATGTTATGTTTTAAATCTTTTTTCATATATTTAAAATTTAAAATTTAAAATTTAAAATTATATCTCTTTAAAATTAGAATATTTAAATTTAAATTTAACAAAACAAAAATAACAAACTAAAATTGAACACTAACCAAATTAAAATTAAAATAAGGACAAATGACAATAATAAATCAAGGGGAGCCAAATATTACAGGAATCAGCCAAACCGAAGATTATTTTATGAATCCACCAATGCACGTTTATATGTAGTTCAAATCAGCTAAATTCAAATTCTATTTCTACATAATTCGAAAAATTATACACAAACACACGTACACACTAATTCGAATCAACCTGATTCGAATTAAATAGTAATTCAAATCAGGGTGATTCGAACTACACCTACGCACACGTTTTCAAGTAATTCGAATTTGACTGATTCGAATTATTCATGGTATAATTTGAATTATGCTGTTAAAAAAATAATAATTTAAAAATTAAAAAATATATATTTTATTTCATACATTAAAAAAAAGCTAACAAAATATTTAATTACGAGACTTTTTTAAAATATTAATGAGCTATCAATTCGAATTTCATACAATACTCTTTTGTTCATTTTTAATAGCTCATTAATATTTTTTAATAAATTTTTTAATTAATTTATTTAAATTATACTACAAAAAATATTTTATCCTATGCAAAATAATTTAAAAAAAATGACTTAAAATGCTAGGAGTACTATAAAAATTTGTAATGTTTTAATGACTTAGGTAAATACATGCATGTACTCAAATTTTAAATAAAATACTCTACATAGTCAATAATAATTTAGAAATGAAAGAAAATATTTTATTCCATACAAAATAATTAAAAAATATATTTTATTCTATACAAAATAATTTAAAAAAAGGCTTAAAAGATGTTATGAGTACTATAAAAATTTGTAATATTCTAGTGATTTAGGTAAATACATGATAAAAATATATTTTTTTAAATTTCTAAATTATTATTGACTATGTAGAATATTTCTTTAATGTCCTAAGTCATTAAAACATTACAAATTTTTATAGTACTCCTAACATTTTTAAGTCATTTTTTTAAATTATTTTACATAGGATAAAATATTTTTTGTAGTATAATTTAAATAAATTTATTAAAAAAATTTATTAAAAAATATTCATGAGCTATTAAAAATGGACAAAAGAGTATCGAATAAGTCAAATTCGAATTACTTGGAAACGCGTGCGTGGGTGTAGTTCGAATCACCCTGATTCAATTACTATGTGTGTAATTCGAATCAGGTTGATTCGAATTAGTGTGTGCGTGTGTTTGTGTATAATTCGAACCAAACGAATTCGAATTACGTAAAGATAGAGTTCGAATTTAGCTGGTTCGAACTACGTATAAACGTGCATTAATAGATTCATGAAGTAATTTTTGATTTGGCTGATTCCTGTAATATTTGACTCCCATTGATTTATTATTGTCATTTGCTCTTAAAATAATACTATTAAACTCAATATTTTCGATTTTAAGATTAGTATATATAATTTTTTCGGTTCTAAGTCACAAAAATAATTAACACAATTATTTTTAAATAAGTTTTGGATATATTAAAAAATTATTTGATATGCAATTTTGTAATTTTAGATGTGTTATAAAATTATTTATATTAAAAAAAATACAAACATGGATTTGAAAGATTTTTGAATGTGTACTAAAATTATTTTGTGTATTATTTTAGATGTGTTAAATAATTATTTATATTAAAAAATATAAATATAAATTTAAATAAATTTTAGATATGTATTAAAAATATTTTATGTGTTATTTTATTATTTTGAATGTGTTATTAATATATGTAAAATAATAAAAAAATACCACAAAAAAAATCACGCGAGAAAAAAGAAAAAAATAATATTCAAACACAAGTTTATAGAACTAAAATATAATTAGATACAGAAGAGAATATAATACTATTTAGTTGATAAATTAATTTTATTATTTGTTATTTTAGATGTATCATAAATATATTTAAAATATTACATTGAATATTTATAATACATCTAAAATAATATAATTATATACAACAAAATAAATTATAAATACATTTAAAAAAAAAGTTACATTTCAATATATATATAATTAAACTAAATTTATTGGAATAAAATAAAGATAAAGAATAATTTACTTTTTTTTAGGAAACTTACCCTTTTTGATATCAGAATCGTTGTCGTCTTCCCTCATTGCAGCTTAGACGTCGTTGCCTCCAACTTAATCTTAGTCGCCGACATCTTCTACGGTCTTTTCCGTGGCTCCTCTGTCAACATCTTTAACCTTGATCTGTAGTAATTATTTATTTGCACCGGAAACTATGAGGTTTTGTTTAATTACTTTATTTTGTTTACTTTTTCTTTAATTTACTCTTTTATAATTTCGTTAGTTTCAAGTTTACATGCGAACAGAGTTGAAAAAATTGATAAATGATGCAGGTTAATTATTTAAATTATTTTAAAATACAAAATGCTACTTTTTTTGGTTTTTTGAAGTTCTCCTTACTGAAATAGTTATAATAATGATAAAATTGATAGTGATTCTTTTAAAATAAGAAACATAATTAATGAATTGATTAAAAAATTAATATAATAGAATAATTAAATTTAAAGATAGAATATTTAAAGGCTGAATTATTGTTGGATAAATAATATTTTCGATTCACAAACACTCTTTATTCGATATTGAAAAAAAGTTATAGTCTATGAAATACGAATATTTGTTAATTTATAAACAAATTTAAACATATTTAAATATTATCATATGTTAATATGTCTAACTTTATTCTTAATATATATTTTAAAATAAATTTAAAAATAGTATATATTATTAATTATTAATTTTTTTAAATATTTTATATAATTAANTATATTATAAAATTTAAAATTTATATACCTATATATTTCGTGTCATGTTATATCCTATATCCGTATTAATATAAGTGCATCATAGTTTATGGTACATTTTTAATTAAACAACAGATTTTCTTATGTCCTTTAATTGAAGCTAAGGAGTACGAGTATTTTAATTCCAGATTTATACACATCAATGTCCACCCACTCTCCTTTTACTGTCATCTACAAATTAAACAAAGGCAAATGTGTTTCATGTACTTATGTTTGGATTTGTCCAACATATATATAATAACATCGTTATTTTTATTTTTATTTCTTTTCCAAGTTACGTCCTTGTAAGTATTATATGATGAGAAGATTAATCTCTTTGGGCATGCATACGTTAGCGTATCAAATTTGATTATGGTTTACAGTGTTAATTATATGAGTCTAATTTTGTCATCAAATTATGTTTCCAAATAGAATAAAATATATTAATAGTTATATAATTTTTCTGTTATAAAAATTTTATATTATATTATAAAATTAAATTACTTTTTAAAAAAATTTAAAATACTAAAAAGAAGAATATGAATAATTTAATTATATTTCAAATAAATTTTAACTAAATTGGTCTTATACCAATTTAATAAGGACATTGATTTCACCCACACTAAAATACTTTGTTTATGCTTAAATAAATTTCGAATATTCGAATCTGTTATGCATCAACAACCCATTGATTAGAAAAAAACAATTAAAGAAAGCTCTCTTGTTCAAGCATTTTTATGTTCCGTAATCCGTAATTATTTTTTTCTCTTTTAATTTTTCACTTGTGCTTCAAAAATAAATAAATAAATAAAAAGAACTGTGAACTATATGATAGTATTTTCGGAAAATAATATTTTTATATTTGTAGAGAATAAAAAAATGTTATTACAGAATAAAAATATATATAGTAAAATTTTAAAATACTATTTTTCTAGGATTCTCTGTTAATGGCGAATTTTAACAAAAGAAAACATAAGACATTGAAAAAGAGGAGCATGCCAAATTTGGAAATGAAGGACCTTTTTTGTTTTTATCATTTAAGCTTTTTACTTAGCACTAGAATATTCGGGATAATTTAATAATTTACCCGGAACCTTCCATAATTAAAGTATTGAGATAATATTCACTAATTACTTAAGTACATTTTTTTTAATAATATAGAAGTTTTTAATAGCATTATTGGTGATCCAATACTACAAAAAAATTTCTTTTTTTTTTCTAGCTAGAATGTATTCTGTTAAAGAGAACGTGTTAATGAGCTAAGGATAAAAAAATTAAAACAAAATAAAGTTGGAGATCCTAACTAGCTAGTAATTATAAGAGTTATTAATCTAGTAGAAAAAAATAGGTAACTTTCGATATATACTGGCTATCTTATTAAATTTATAGAATTTGTTTTAATCAAATGACCTCACACATCAATGGTCAAAGTTAAATGAGATGTTTATGAAATACAAATATAATTATGCAAAATAATACTTTTTTTTAATTAATAGTTGTATAAATTCATAAAGGGTTTGTTGAGGTGGACAGGTAGAAAGAAATTAAGATGCAAATGGAATTAGTAGTTATTGTCAATTGACTTAAAATAAATTTTTGTTCCGGTGTTGTACGAATGCCATTGTGGCATGCAATTGGACCTTACCCCACAATGTATTATTGTTGTTTGATTATATTCTCATAAAAATTAAAAATGGAATATTCTTATATAAAACCTCAATGGACAAGGATATTTTCCAACTCACATCGGATAATGTTAAGAAACAAATAACGTCAGCTCAACCCTCAAATTACTTCTAAATTTTTATCTGATTGTACTATAATTCCTTTGTCATTACTCAAATTGCTTTGGAAAAATGGAATGTATAATATGAATTTTCATAATCACAATAAATTAGAGTTAAACCCCACTTAGATTTATAAAATTAGTGAATTATACTGATTTAATTTTTAATTTTTAAATTTTTATAATTTGGTCTTTTAAATTTAAAAAGGTGCATTAATATAATCATTTTTAATACTATTAGTGACATAGTTAAGTCTTACAAATTGGATATATATTAAAATAATATTGTACATATTTTAACGCTAAAAGAGTACATTAAATAATGTTATTTCAAGGTTTGAATAATACTAAAAGCTAAAGGAGAGATGTAATATTTTAGTATTGTTCAAATTCTCAAAACGACGTCATTTAATATATTTTTTAACAACAAAACGCATACGATGTTGTTTTAATATGTTTAACGTGACAAAATTTGAATTATCTTACTAATGGTATTGAATTTCAATGACAAAAAAAATACACAAAAAATTATATTAATATATTTTTTAATATAAAAAACTAAATAATAACAATTGAAAAATTGTCAATATCATAGATTAAAGTGGAGCTTAACTCCAATAAATCAATGAATGCTTCGAAGGGGAGGGAAGAAAACCCTCAAAATCTAGTTATTAAACTTTGTAATAATCCGTGTATGCTTGTCTTGTTATTTTACATTCAATAATTTTTTATAAGATATATTATAAAAAGAGATTATTTTTGTATTGTTAAGTAATTTTTTATTTATGATTCTTTTAAGATAGTAAATGCAAAGGGTGATAATGCCCAAAATATTTTAATACACGAACAGTGAGTAAAATGAGGCATTCTTTATTTTTTATGGCATAATTTTTTGTACTCTGAAAAAATCTAGGCCATTATTAATTTTCATATATAAAATAAAAAGATAAAAAAATAAATGACAAATATATATACAGATGAGGAAAAAATTTATTTGTACCAAATAATGAAAAATATGTCAAATTTTAAGAAATCCAAAAATGAGAGAAACAACTAATTGAAAAAGGATGTAATAGTAAACAAATTAATAATATTTTTATTAACTTATTAATAATTATAAAATTTGAGAAACTAAAATAAACAAGGTTCTATAAAATATTCCTTGAGAAGGAGGAGGTTGCTATTTACTAGAGTGTCCCACGGCATAAATGCGTGGAATCAGAATAAACCTTAGTTCGTTCAACATTAAATTTATATCATATGGTGGAATAATAATGAATTAAAGACTAGACACAGGGGCATTATTGTCAACCAAAGTAACACATTCATATTTCATATTCATGCCGCGATCGCTCTGAATGGTTAAAAGTTTAAAATGTATCCTATAAATAGGTGAATTATATTTTTACAAATACTTATTAAATTTAAAAACATGTCCTATAATTTTATTGAACGGCCATTTATTTATTTTTGTTTATAAATAATAAAAGCATAAATTCATTGATTTATTAACACTAAAAATGCTTGAAACTACGATCATTAACATTAAAATTTATAAATTTATCACAATAATTTATATTTCACACGTTAATTAAAGTTAACCTTAATAAATTAAATCAATAAAATAGTTAGTTTACTAGTAAACTTCAAAAAAGAAAATGAGAATCAATTATTTTTTTACTAATAATAAGTTAATATTTTCTTAAAATATTAAATCATCAAAAAGAAATCTCATAAGATTTAAACGTTAATAAAAATATCTCTAAAAGATTAAATTGACAAAAATACTTTATTTTTTTTAAATGACAAAAACAATCAAATATTATATATATTAAAAAAAACATAAATATCAGATTTTGTTACAGACATTTACAAGTATGATTAGAAATATAATGTCTCTTTCTTTATAATTCGATAATGTTATGTTAAATAGATTTTGCAGTTATTTTTGTGAATAGTTGAGTATTTTTTTGAAAATTAAATAAAATAATATAAAAATTAAATTTCGTTTCTTTGTATACACGTATAAAAAAAAAATTCAAATATTCTAACATTATTTGAATTAAATATACAAGTGAGTTGTCAAATATAAAACTATTTATCACTTTAATAATATCTTGTTTATATTTTTCCTTTTAAATATTTTAAAATTTCTTTTACTATTTTGGCTTCAAAATAATTAAAATTAGTGAATTAGTATAAAATATATATTAAAATATAAATATATAATAAAAATAAATTAAATTATAAGTAATTAATTTTAATTTTAGTGACTGATTTTAATATATGAATAATATTTTTGACAATTTAAATAACATACTCTTCCCGTATTTATCTAAAAGAAGTTGCGAATTCAAATATCACTGCTAATTTAAAAAAAAAAAAATAGAGAAGGTTGATATGATGATGGTGGTGATGGTCATGGATGATTGATGAGAGACCATCGTGCGTATCTAAAACATCTTCAAATCTATCTTTGACCGTCGTACTTCCTTTCTCTCTCTTCATTCTTTCTCTCTCTCTCTCTCCACTTTTCGCCGCTGTTGCAGACCCTCCTGCTTCCTGCGACCCCAAACCACAACACCAACCACCACACCACACTCTCTCTACACCCCTTTCCTTCAATCAAATCTATAAATACTCTAATTTCCATCATTTCTTCATTCCTCCTTCTCTCTGATTTCGATTCATTCATTGCTTATAAATTCAAACTCAAACTTCCTCTCCTTCTCTCTCTAATTCATCCGACGGCTGCGATCTTCTCCTTTCTCAAATCGTACGGCCAGGGGGTCCTTTGTCTGCCTCATCTCACCGTCACACACACACACACTCTCTCTCTCTCTCCAAATACGTAAGTATTCCATCTTCTGAAACAAACAACGCGATATATACAATTTTCACATGCTTTTCCAACTCGCTTTTTCTCTCTGTTATTGCGCGTCGTCACTTTTTTTTTTTCGTCGCAAATCATAACTGTAGAATAATAACATCACTACTCTCTCTCTCTCTCTCTCTCATAAATACACACGCTGTGAATGCAAATAAGTTATGCGTTTTCTTTTTGGATTGTTCGGTTTTCGAATCTACTCTACTAGCTCCTCATATTCAGTGTACGTCATTCCTATTTTTCTTAATTTCCTTTTCCATTTCTGCTTCGTCCGAATTTATCAAAATTTTGTTTGCAAAGTTCTATTTTTTGTATTTTTGGGTTCACCTTACTTAACCATTCAGCTTTGATTCAGGGTCCAAATCGGTATCTATTTTGTTTACATGCACCTGAACTGAACAGTGTTGAATTATGCACTGTTGCAATGGGGTTTCTTTTGTTACTGACCACAGATGCCAGATTTAGATCCATGATGGTGCCATAACTGTCATCGACAGATGGCATGGATTGAAAATTTTAAATATTTCCTCTGGTCTTAATTAAATGCGGTGAAAGAAACGTTTCTATTAATTAGGAGGTTTTTTTTTAATATATTTTTGGTTTAACTGTTTGCCAAAGTTCCTGGTTTAGATGGTTATCTTTGAATGGAATTTGATACTAATCAGTGTGCTTCTTTCTGATATGCATGTGGCTGTCGTCTCTATTGGGTAGTACTGCTCTGCTGTTTTTTCAATTTTCTTTTAAATTCTTTTCATTTTTAGGAATAATATTCAGACATGCACAATATTGTGGAGTTCTATTATTTGCTTCTTCTTTTTCTTCTTTGTTATTGGTTTCTCAATAGATGTTTGAAATTAAATTGTCTCCACATACTACAGGTTACAAATATGGGGTTTGAATTGATGTGTTTTCAGCTCAGAAATGTTCCAGTCTGCAGTCTCTAGTTTCTTTTTTATTTTGAACCCTAAGTTGTTTTTTTTTTCCTTCTTTTTGTGATTCAATATGATTTTTTTTCTTTTTTTACAAAATTTATATTATTATAGATTATAGATGCTATAGATAATTTTGTGAAAAATATCTTTTCTAGGCTCTCTTCAGGTAGTACTAGTAGTAGATGGAGTTCTCGTGTTTATTTCACTTAGAGCTTGTATTTATCATGCATGTATATAATAGAACTTACTACTGCATAAATGCATAATGATATATGTGGATTTAGTTTAAAATCTGTACGCACCTGTTGTTATTTTCAAAGTGTGTATATATGTATTTCTCATGTCAGCGAGTGCTGGTGATGCTTCACTAAACACCAATTACCTGTCATTAGCAAGTCTTGCTAGTGTTCCATGTGTTATCTCATATATTAAAGTTTGAGATTTGAGATTTCTTTTCCATCACAGAAACTGAAATGTAGGGTCAGCTTTTAAGATATTGTTACTCATCTGTTGTTTTTGTGTAAATTTCAGGTGTGGTCTTTAAAGATTTAGATAACTCGGGCTATTTGTCAAAGCATCTTGCATCTATAGATGTTATTACTTCTTTGACTTAGATTCCAGTTAAGAGAGTAATTTCTCTGGACACTGATTATGGAATCCAACGGTCATAGAAGAGTAAAGAAACAAGATCATCATGTTAAAGAAAATGGAAATTCCCATATGCTTGATGCTGATGAAGAGCTTGATCCTTGGACAGCTTGGGCATACAAGCCTCGGACAATCACATTGTTACTTGTTGGTGCTTGCTTTCTTATGTGAGGACTCTTCTGCTTATGTTATTGCTAATGAGTAAAGTTCTGTATTTATTACTTGGAAAAGTTCTTGTTTTTCTGAAATATTATTGGTTGTATATGTCAGTTGGGCAAGTGGGGCACTTGATCCAGAAAGAGATGCATCTGGTGATATTGTCACTTCCGTTAAAAGGTTTGGTATTTGACATTTGATGATCATGCTGCTTTGTTAAATTTTTTACTTCTTTGTACAATGCTAAATGATCACAAAATTGTTTTCTCTGTAGGGGTATATGGGCAATGATTGCTGTTTTTCTTGCTTATTGCCTGCTTCAAGCTCCTTCGACGTGAGTAATCAATGTGAACTTATTTTGTGTAGTGTTTTTTCTTTTCATGTATTTATATTGTTAATGGATTGGATGTATACATTAGTTTTGCAAAGGTAATTCCTTTATCATGTTATATATAGTAGTCTGGTGTATTTAGTGCGTTTTAAGTCTTGATCTTAAGAGATTGTTTTGAGGTCTTTCATGTGGATTTCCTCCGTGATATGATTATTTGTTTGCCTTTACCTTGGGGTTTGGGGATTGAATATCTGAATTTTTAGCTTCTGGGTTTGAGGGTGTTTGAGACTTTAATTCCTGAATTTATCATTTAATATTTTTTTCCCATTGAATTAGAAATTATGTTTGGGAGAATTTTATATTTATTATGCAGAAAATGATTCAACTGGTCTACGTATTAGTTTTTATCACCATTAGGAATGTAAGTTAATATCCCAAGTAATCTGATATAGGCAAGGTCTCATTCAAGATTTGATGGTTTGGGGGTCATTTAACTAAAGCACAGTGTGAATAACTTTCTTTAATTTTATGGCAAAGGAAGTTACTGAAAGTTCTAATTAGTAATGTAGTTTAATAGAATTCGTCCATTACAAATCCTTAAAATAATCATACCTAAATGTTTCTACTAAGTTGCAGCCTGTGACACTATGAATTTATACTGGCTCCTGTTGAATATGAAATGATGGTAGATGAGCACTTAGCTCAGCAAAACTAGTAGTTTCATCAATCCTTGAGAGTATTTCCGTATAAACTTGTTTTTTTGTCCTATTTTGTTCAGGGTTCTTATTAGGCCACATCCTGCTATTTGGCGCTTGGTGCATGGGATGGCTGTTGTTTACCTGGTTGCTCTCACATTTTTGCTTTTTCAGGTTTGCTGTTATGTTTTGTTTTGGAAATGCTCTTGGTGAAAAATGTCAATATGTATGATGCATGCATATCAAGTTTAAAATTAGCTTTTCTACTAATGAGAAATTTAAAAATGCTATTTTGTGTTGCTTCTTTGCATTTTTATTTTTTGAAAGTTGCATCTTTTAGATTGCACCAACTTTCTGTCTTATGTACATGATTCCTGCCACTTTTTGATCTCTCTAAACTGAAGTCAATGTGCGCTGGACTAACATGTGCGGCCTTGATTTGTTATTTACAGACGCGTGACAATGCTCGGCAGTTTATGAAGTTTCTTCATCCTGATCTTGGCATTGGTAATTCAATCTGGTCCCTTCTGTCTAGCCTTTAACTCTCGGTTGAGCTTGTTGTATCAACTCTGTTTGTTGGTTGTGGATCCAGCCTGTGATACCTTTATGTTCAGAATTTGTAATGATTTTATATGATTTTTGCAGAACTTCCGGAAAGATCTTATGGGGCTGATTGCCGCATATACCTACCTGAGAACCCTGCAAATAAGTTTAAGAATCTTTATGTACGGTTACTTTTTTCCTGTCCTTCTTTTTCCCCATTTATTCTCAATATCATTCTACAAATTGAATTTGGATCTTATGCATTGTGGTCCATTTTCTAGGAAACACTTTTTGATGAGTTTGTTCTAGCTCATATTATTGGCTGGTGGGGAAAGGCTATATTGATTCGTAATCAGCCTCTTCTTTGGGTGTTATCGATCGGTTTTGAGATGATGGAGGTTAGCCATTGATAATAAGAATTCTTCGAAATTTCATTTCATTGTGGATTAAGCCCTTAATACTTTTTTTTTCTTCATATCTATTTTATATTATCTTTTATTGTTTATAAACTATAAACTATTTTGTGTTTGTGTCATCAGCTTACTTTTCGTCACATGTTACCAAATTTCAACGAGTGCTGGTGGGATAGTATTATTCTTGACATATTCATCTGCAATTGGTTCGGTAAGGGTTCTCTGAATTCCGTTCTTTTAAACCATTTTTGCAAAAATTGCAGCTTTTGATTTGTTAATTGATGAACGATCATGGTGGCTATATCACCACATCTGAAACGTTGCATATAGTAATTGAATTGTACTTTAATATGTTCTCAACACATTCTTGATTCACAAACAGGGTCAGCCCCTCAAATGCTGGAAGCTTGAGACAGTAACCTTGGTGGATATCTTTTAATATCTTCATTGAACCAAATGGAGGATTTACTATTCTTGCAGAGTTTTGTTCGTTAATGCAATCTGACATTGAATTCTCAGATCCGATTGTAACGCATTACTTGGATTAACATACAGGTATTTGGGCTGGAATGCATACTGTGAGGTACTTTGATGGGAAAACATACAAGTGGGTTGGTCTGAGCCGCCAGCCTAATATTATAGGAAAGGTATGTGTTTATTTTGATTGCTTGTTAGTTACCACATTATTTTTGAATCTTTGCTTTCTGTAGATTGATGTCTAAGTGATTTGGACAAATACTCTTAATTTCCTGCTGTGTCAAAAATCAATATTTATTTTGTGATATTAGCATGATCACTTCAACTTTAAAAAGAAAAGAAAAAGAAACAAGACTACCAATGGAAGTTCTCGACAGAATTTTGGATTTTTTGTCCACTTTGAATTTGTTATAATTGGGTAGGGGACTGAATGTGATATTTGTTTTGTTCTCTTTTGTCTAAACATGAAATTTGCATCAGGTGAAACGAACATTGGGCCAGTTCACACCAGCGCACTGGGATAAAGACGAGTGGCATCCGTTGCTTGGTCCTTGGCGATTTATTCAAGTGCTTAGTCTTTGTATTGTATTTTTGACAGTAGAGCTCAACACATTCTTTTTGAAGTTTTGTCTCTGGATACCTCCTCGAAATTCTGTAGTTATATATAGGTTGATTTTATGGTGGCTGCTTGCAATTCCAACAATTCGTGAGTACAATACATACCTTCAAGACAGGTTCATTCTCCATCTCTCTTGTTCTACCGGCCCAATGTAATTACATTTTTCTGTTTGCGTAGTTTATGCATGTTGAATCTCAACCAACGTTAACATCTATTGTTTCTAACATTTTACTTTGTCGGCTTTATTCGTCATTCCGAATCTTTTAGGAAGCCAGTCAAAAAGGTTGGAGCATATTGTTGGCTCTCTCTTGCTATTTGCATTGTTGAGCTTTTGATTTGTATCAAGTTTGGACATGGTAGGTCAATTATCTGCATATTTTATATGTGTTTATGTCTTGTATACGATATTTCGATTGTTGATTTCGTCTATGCCTTCGTTGTGTTTTGCCAGGTTTGTACCCAAAACCGATGCCGATATGGCTGGTAATATTCTGGTCATCTGTAGGCGTGGCCATTGTTACATTTCTACTATTGTGGTCTTGGCATCCCCACCTAATTCTAGGGAAGAAGAGGCGATAGAGTTTTTCTTCTTATTTTTTTCCTGGTATTTTTTGCTTGTGCACTATTCTTTGATTCCTTCTTGATTTTTATGGGTATCCATTTCCATAAATGGTGTAAATACTATTTATCTACCTCATAATTGTAAATGTCTAAGTGATTATTCTCCTAGGTTAGTAGGTCATAGTTTCTTGGGGCAGCAAATATTAGGGTTCATTTGATATGATAGAGGAATGAATATAGTGCTTATGAGGCTTATGAATAGGTTTCCACCATATTTAGTGAATTGGCCAATCTCTGTTCCTTGGAATGAATCATTATTCTTAAACTTGTAATCACTCATTTGAATGAAATTTTGAATGGAGCCATTTGTGTGCATTTGATTTAGTGTGACATTTTTAACATCCGGATGTAATCGCATTTCGTGAATATTTTCAGCCTTTCCAATTGTAATATATTGCTCTAATAATCAAGTGGGTCACGAGTAAAAGTTGAAACTAAGATTAAAACATGAATTTAAATATTATTACTTCCAATATTATTAAAATTTTGAATTTATAAAAAAATGAGAAAAAAACACTAGCAAATGGACTAATTTGATGCACGATATTAAATTTCAGCAACTAAAATAAGTCACTTAGTGTAAAGTGATAGATCAATTTGATACATCTACAATAATGACATAACAGATGATACATGGAGGAATAATATTGCGATATGTGGCACAAACAAACATGTGGCCAAATAGTATTATGACATGTGGCACAACCGTCAATGTTAGCATGTCATGTGTCATTGATCGACCCGTCATCAAATTATTATACGTAACCAAATCATGAAGTGACATGTATCATTAACGGTCCATGTCAGCAAACCACGTCATAACATTGTTATGGTGCATTTTTGCCAATCTCAGAGATGTACTTAGTGTAATTGAAATATTAGGAACGATTTTAGTATATGATACCAATATCAGAGACAACTTTAAAATTTAACTCAAACGAAAACGTAACAAAGAATATGCTTCGATAACAATTGAAGTATTAGAGCTAATTATGCTGTTAATAGGAAGTTAATGGTTGTATGGGAGTGTGCTGATAAGAACTAAAATACAATCATATTAACTATTCTTAAATCAATAATGTGATTTATATAAAACTGGAGATTATTGTTGGACATCATAAAAAGAGAAAGACTCATCAGCTTATGGCAATGTAGGATGGAGTCAAAATCTCTGTGTCTCTATAATGTACATAAACAATTTACACTTACAAAGTACAAATAACACTAGAATTCAGCATACAAGGATTTTAAGGGTATTCATTAACAAATAAAAACATTTAAAAGTTTATATTTCTAATAATTTTTTTTTATATTTTCACTTTTCTTAATAAATACCCTTAAAATACAAGTCATTAAAATGCATATAATTACTTCACAGTTTTCACAAAGTTTCCAAGCTTTCTTGGTAAGCATGCCAAACTATAATTTATGGTAAGTTCCCAATGGCTACTACATGCCACATATAGTATTAGGTGGAAGATGCATGGTAGAGAGCTTCCTCTTCCATGAAGTCCTGCCTCTGACAATTTCATCATTTTGTTTCTCTCCTTTGGTTTGTAGAAGGTGTGTATACCTTATTGGCCTTTGAATTTGATCAATGCAAGTGAGGACTCCACCACCATTTATAATCTCTGCTGCTGATGATGATGCCAAAGACAAGCCATTGAGTAAACTTGTGTTGTAGTGTTGTTCCATTAAATTACTAACCATCTCATCTTCTTCAGGTTCACATAATGATTCAACTATATCTGCACTTCCACATTCCCTTCTGTATTCTAGTGTGATGCCTGATAATTGGTGATTCTCTAGAACATGGTCTGGAATAGTCTGTGAAAGTATTTCATGGTTAAAGTTTAAAGATATTAAGAGATATATACTTGTTTAAAAAATGAGATAAATACTATTTTAAAAACAAATGTTTTTGTCTTTAACATTTATTGTGTCCTAAGACAGTTACCAAATAGAACAAATGTGTCTATAAATTTTGTTACCTCTAACATCCACCGTACATACTTCACATTATTAACATGCTGGTTCATGTCCAAATCACTTCTTTTGGGCTGCAAAACAGACAGGAAAAAAGAAATTCATTACTGAATTATAGGATTTTTGTGCCTAGGCAAGGTAGCAGAAAATGCTAATGCATAAAAATGCCATAAACTTGTATGTATATTTAATATTTATACCTTCAAGTCAGAGTTCATGTATTTTGCTTGCTTGTTCAATTTGACAATCTTTTCAGGAGCTTCTTCCTCTATTGCTTGCTTCTCAATAAACCAAGGTACAAGTTCATCCCTCACCTCTTCAGGCATCTTAGAGAGGCGTCTCGTTTTTCGGTTCATCATCACCCATGTGCTGAGTGGATACAATGCTAAACTCAATCACAACATCAAAAAGAAAATTCCATATTTTCAGAAGTGTTTGTTCTTGAAATGCATACCTCGTTGCACGAGCAAAAATGTGGCCGGTTGCCTGACTTTTAATCAGCCAATCGCGCCGCATTCCATTCTTGCCGGATGCTCCAACCCATGTGTCAATTTCAACTACCTCTCCCCTGCCACCAAGTTAAAGAATTTCATCACTTGTTCTTATGGTTGTGTCATGCCAAGACATGGTTGCAAAACTAGTATGAATAAACTTATTAAGTTTTCTTTGATTCTTTCGGCAACCTTTCTGAGATTATGTGCAGTAACAATGTTAGAAACAGGATATTCTAATGAAGTTGTTGATTTGTTATAATATAGTTGCATATCCGTAATTTCGGCTGCTAAAAGTTAAAAGGGGAATAGGACAAAAGTTTTTGAATATGGAGAAAACTTCTAGGAGAACCATAAAAAACTAAGAAATTTTGTTAAGTACTAATTGTCCAAGGAGAGTTGAAGTTTGAAAATTTTTACTATTTATCTCTCTCTTCCTGTATAAAATTTATTGCTAGAAATGCAAGTTACTTCATGTGGTTACAAAAGTTATATGCACCACCTTTAGATGTATACTTCCACTTTTGACATTAAAAGTGATCCATAAGAAATAAAAGAAGTTAAAAGGTTTGCAGGAATGTGACATTTGGTAAAGTACCAAAGAGTGATGCAAATATAATTTCTTGTGCTTACCAAATTGGATAATAATCAATGAGAACTTGCATTCTTGAGACAACCCAAATGAGATCATTCCTTATCATTCCATGCGTTGCACCAAACCCATCACCAAGAAGTCCAGACATCCACACATGGTTTAATGCAGTCTCCTACATATAAAAAATGAATAGTACTCAAGGTTATCAAACTTGAGAGTTCGCATATACTTGTGCAGATTAGATTATGTAAACTCGAATCGTAGAACTTAATACATTGACTAGTAAACTCAATAAGGATCAAGCTCCTCTAAAGTGAGGATCTTTTTCCAATTAATAATTACCTGAAGAAGGTTGAGGATGCTCTCAAGTGTTGCAGTTTTGTCAGGTCCAACTTCATAGGATCTAATAACAATAGTTTGTCTATAACCAACTCCACCTTCAACCATGAGACCTTGCCTATGAGGATCAACAAGCTGCTTCTTTGTTGGGATATTCTGGCGCTGTCCATTATTGTTCCCATTAACAGTAACAACAGAGTGATCAAGAGTGGTTGAGGCGACAACTGACTCAACAACCTTAACTGCCGAAGACCTTAGAGTAGTCCCATTAATCATGATGTTGTTTGGTTGTTGCTTACTATGCCTTTCATGTTTGGAACAACACCTCACAACATATGCAGATGCTGGATATGAGACAATAGTAGTAATAGTAGTAATATTCATTCTTGTGTTTCTTCCTACTCTTCTTTTTTTTTTTTTCCCTCTTGATTTGAGTTTTTCTTTTGGATTTTTTGTCCCTTTTTTTTCCGACCTGAAATGCTAAATCACAAACTTAGTCAAATTTTATATGCATATAAAGTCTAAAGTTTGAATGAAATTCTCTTCTAGTTTTAGTTAGTAAAATAAAGGGTCCCTGGGATTCTAAAAAAGACATGGTCTTTATAGGTTACTTTAGGCGGAACAAACTATATAGGAGTTGGAAGACATAAGCATTGTGATATGTTTGGTCTCATATAACAAGGAGAGGACCTTTGGTATTTGCTGCTCAACTACCCTTTTTAGTTATCTAAGTGGAAAAGGCAACTACCTAGGAAAGATCGAATCAACTAAAGAGGACACTTACATGGGCGTTTTAGTTTATGTTTGAGAATTTTGTAGGATTCTGAAATTTTGATTTTGACATTTTTTCCTTAGGTAATTCATTAGCTCTGCTAATTTGTCGTCACAAGCTTTCAGAATTGCCTTAGCTATGGATATCTGTTGGTACATATGTATTTTGTGATTGCTTAATAATCAGATTTGGAATGTTATTTTGTTGATTTATTTTTTAAATAAAGAAATTATTTTAAAAAGCTTATAGATAATTTTAAATTTTTGTTTTGATGTCTTTCTTCTAAATATATATTGTCTCTTAAGTCTTAACATTTTTGTCCAAGATGTTAAGTAGTAAACACAAGAAAAATCCCACAATATCTATAAGTTGGTAGAAGAAAATAAAATGATCTCGTTATAACTGAATTATGATAAACATTATGGAAATGTGAATATTAAAGTATGCTATATCCTTATTTGCCGAGACAGAGTGACAGACACTGTTGCTTTGGTTTCCTGTTAGTAATTGCTACCAGTCTTATGTGCGAGTAACTTCGAGAAGAAAAAGTTTTAGTGGTGGAAGTTTTTCCAATAAAAAAAATACACGAATCCTTTAAAACTTTAGCGTGGAGGAATCCGAATCTTCTTGGAATTACTATGTTTTCTGTAGTTTGCAAGGAATGTCGGAAATTATGAGAGCTATTAGAGAAAGTCTAAAGTTCTTTCACTTTGATCAATGCATAATTTAGTATTTCATCGACACGAATAAACAAAGATTAACTGATCTGCTTTAACTTTTTCAGCACAAGCCAAGAAAAGGAATATACTAGTACGTGATCGATGGAGGTTAGTTATCAGCACAACAAAACCAAGAATTTGATAAAAGGGACCAACATTAAGACAAATAACGGTAGCTTAAGACATTGCAAAAGTTTAAAACTAGTTTGTCGTAATTCATAATCTCTTTACGATCTATTCAGGTTCTTTGGCTGCATTCATTGTTGTGTCTATAAAATGTCAAAATGTCACTAGAGTATATTTGCAAATCAACTAGAATTTGATTCGGATTAACCGTTATAGATACACTAAGAGTTATAAAGAACCCTCACAAAGCATGAAGATGTAGATTCTTTTGTTTGTTCTTTAACTGTTGTCATGGTTTCAAGTTAAATATTAGTGCTTGTCGCTCCTAATAAACATTGAGAAAAAGCAGGATGAAAACTTCTATTACTTTGTTACTAGTGGTTTATCTTTTATCATCCTGTTCCAGTGGTCATCAAATGAGTTGTCTTATGTATTTTATCAATCTTTTTCTAATTAGTAACTTTTTTTCCCTCCTGTTATGTCACTTTCATACTTCATAAAGTTTTCTTAACCTGTAACCATGCAGTAAATGTTAACTGTCATAATCACTCTGGAGG
Organism: Arachis duranensis; assembly: GCF_000817695.3. Lineage (NCBI taxonomy): Eukaryota > Viridiplantae > Streptophyta > Magnoliopsida > Fabales > Fabaceae > Arachis > Arachis duranensis. The sequence continues at coordinate 112,236,135 of NC_029780.3, read as the reverse complement.
ATAACATAATGAGAAATTATGCAGCAACTTACTAAAATTGCATGATTAGTAACGGGAAAATAAGTATGTACTATCAGAGTAACAATAATCTATTGCGTTTGTGACTTGTAACTAGTGTGTACAAACTAAATTAGAAACAATAAAAATAAAAGCCTTCTATGTGTTTGTTTTGATCAATTAACTGATTTCGCAGCACAATTTGGACACCCATACCACATACATTTGTAACTCGAATCAACCAACAGAAGTATCCCTTGGAGTGTTCTAGCCTTCACGATCCATTAGCTTTTGAAGAATAGCCTGCCAAAACATACAATGAATTATGCTCCCATCACCTTACCTCCACATATGTGGCGTGTAACAATGAAACAAGCTAAGTACGTAGAGAGTGAAACAGAAAATAATAATGACCCTATACGCAATCAAGTGATGTCAATGATAATCCATGCAATTCTCATTTCTCAATGTGGCACATAAATAGAATGAAGATTGTGGCTTACGGGGCATGAATGATATGCTCTTAGTCCCTGATTCAGTTCAGCAGATGAGATTAAAAGCTTTACAGGACGATATTCAACGGACAAACTATGCCCTCTATTGTCTGCGAAGCATATTAATTCCCGATTTATAAGGTGCTCAAATGCCTACAAAAGTGTTAAAAGATGGGCTTCAGGTTGGGGACAAATCACATAAGCTACAGGAAATACAACCATATCATCATGCGTTATATTTATTATATATATTAGATGTTTGGCTCAAATAGATAAATCATTAAAATTTTATACACCTACCCTTAAGCAGACATTTCGATCATAGTAATCAGAAGTCTGGAAGGAATCATGTATACTTTTATACTCTGCAGCATAAGGTAGACACGTTAAGGGACGCCAAAAATGGGAAAGTGAAATAACACCTCAAAAGTTTACCTTTCATAACAGAATTGAAGTTGCAGAAGCTTTTCTCTTTCACTTCCAACCTCTTCATGCAAACCAAAATGTAAAGTTCTAAAATGGAGGAATCTGCAGGACCAAGAAGAAATAAACCAATACATAAAAAAAGAAAAAGAAAGAGAGTATTTTTATAAAACAGAATTTGAATGTGTCGACAGTCATAAAGTAAAAATATGAAAAAATGGCGTACTTCTTAGACATTCCAGTTTTGGTTGCCTATTAATACTTGAAAATGCGGTTTTGAAGTTCTCAAGGGACAGAAACCCAGTCTTCAAATCCATATGAGAGATAGCACAGAATCTGGAAATATCATTTAACTCACAAGTCTATGACAATGGTCTATTTGACATACAAGAGCTAACAGAATAGTAAACAAGTCACTTACAGGAACTTTAGCAAATGCTTAACAGAGGAGTCAAAATTTAAATAGTTACTGAAGGTTTCTTTGAACCTTTTGTCTTCTACAATATTCTGTAGTTTGTCAAGGATTTCTTTACGAGGTACATAAATGTGAAGAAAACACAAAAGTAAGTATTCTCAACATAAGAAACGTTATTATAGACATGAATTAACTGACAGAAACATACACTGAACAGATTGAAAATGATAGCAGCAGCAAAAAAAGGATACTTGGACCTTTCTATTAAATTCAATAGCATAATCACGGGGAAAGCTTGAATCTACTGGTATCGTAAGCATGTGCACCAGCAAGCTGCATACCAAGAAGTCAAAAAACAGTTTGTTCGACATCATATCAAGCAGGAGCCAATCCAAAGGAAATTACAGTTTACCTACCTCTGTGAGTCTTCCATTGAAGGCGGCATAAACAACAGCTTTCTATGTGAAAATCGAGATCGTACTCTTTTCTCCAACAGCTGATCAGCATCCTGCAAGGTGGATCATCTTGGTTTGTTTTATGATGATCTATATGAGAACTTTATGAAGAGGATTTTATTCTCTCAAAATATTGCAAAATTCCCAATACAATAATAATAATAATTTTAAAATCACAAATTGACAACATTTTAAACAAAGCCTTTTAGTTTTCTTAATCAACCAGGTATAGAAATTCAGACGTGATGGATTTGTAAGTGATAACTACTTGAAATTTCATAAGTAACGGAGAGATAATTATTAAGCACACACCAGCCGACAGCTAATGCCAACTACAACAGCCTGTGATGTTACTGATTGCATTGCATCCAAGAGGCTATAAAGTAACCGCTGTTTGCCCTGCAGAGAATCAGGATAGAGTTATGGCAAATGTAACCAAAAGCTAAACCTAGAAAGTAGTCAATTGATCATAACTAAAATTGTAACCCAAAGTCTGCGCTACAAGCTTCGATAAATAATGTATGTAGGAAAGCAGATATAGCCTTACCTGAGCAAAGAGGTCAAACTCATCCAAAACAAAAATGACTGTTTTATGTGCCAATCCACATTCCCTAGAAAACAACGATTTATACAAGCTTCAGCATGTAATATTATTTCTTCAAATTTTTACCAAGAGAAAAGTTTACTCACTTTAGCATTGCTACCATAAATTGGGAGTTGTCATCAAACGATGCCTGCAAAAAGTGAAACTCAAAATAATTAACATATAGCCTAGTTGTAAAAGCATAGGACAAATCTTGCGAAGTTTAAGTCTTATTACCGATTTTGAGAATAGTAACTGATGCTCCATACATAACTGCCTAGCTATTTCCTGATTAATCATAAATTATGACAACAAATGGAACATTATAACAGGAAGCAGTGCCTCATAAACCTACTGATCCCAACTCAATTGTAAATTCACAAGTTCATAACAGACATTTGAAAATGATATCGTGAAAGTTCACAAAATAAAATTGAAAAAAAAAACTCTAAGCTAGCTCAGGATTGATGATTATCCTACGTTTGAGCTGGTTCAATAAGTGTAGCCAGATTATTTGAGAATTGCAAACCTTGAATGCTGAAATGTCATCGCCATGTAGAAGTCCACTTAACCTGATCTGTAACAATCAAGGAAACGAATAACTCAAAAATAGAAAACGAGAAGAAAAAGAAAGAGAGAAAGAGAAAGCAAATAATACCACTGAAATTGAGTCGGGATACTCATCCAGCAAATCCCGAATGACAAGCTCCAACACCTAACATAGAGGATACAGTTACGACGAAATTGAAGAAACCGTTAAGCAAAGAGTAAGAAGAGAGTAGTTATTTAGAGAGAAAACAAACGGAAATCTTGCCGGAGCCGCGAGGACCGAGAAGGAGAATGGAATTGTTGCAAGCCTCAGTAACGGAACTAGAAATCATGAATTTAAGCTTGCTATAGTTGCTCTCTGGAGAATTATAGAGTGCCTTGAACGCGAATTTGGGGTCACAGACTCTGCTTCGAAGCAGATTCAACGCCTTCCCTTTGTGATTCTCCCTCTTCATCTCCATTCCCGATCGATGATTATTTGGCGGGAAAAATATGTTCTCCTATACTGTTGCGGGAGCGGGAAGCTATATATTTGTAGAACAGGCCCAATGTTATTGGCCCAACAATAAGGCCCAAGCCCAATATTAACGTAAGAAATAACGAACCAAAGAAGCAACCAGAAAAAAAAAAAAACGAACTAAAGAAAAAACGTGAGTTTGAGTAAGTGGAAGTGAAAAAATATCAATCTTGTGGAACAGGAACCAACCGTTCGATACGCCGAAGCCATGGGAACCGTTCCGATGAACATCGCTTCCCACGTCGACCTCCGTTCACGATTCCACCTCACATCGTCTTCTTCCTCGTCGTCTTCCTCATCCTCCTCTGTGCGGGTTTCCAACTTTTCTAAAACTATCAGCTTGAGCTTCCCTCTCTCTCGGAGGAAGCAGGGGAGGTTAGGTAGGTTTCCTTGCTTCGCCGTCGATGACGACTCCAGACTCCAGCAGCAAGACCTCGCCAATACTACTTCAACTGCTGTCGGCTCTGCCACTGAAGAAAGACCCACCGGTAACTACACCTAAATTGATTGTCGAGTCTTTTTGTCTTTGCTTTGTAGTGATTGTTTCTCTTATAGGCTTTGAGCTCTGATCATATATCAATTTGTAGTATTACCAATGTTTTAATTGGATTTATAGGTGTCTTTTACTTATCATTGAGCTTCTTATATTTATGCTATGGTTGTTGCTCTTTAAGTTTGTTCATTTTATCCATTGAAGTCCACAAATCATTGAACTCTGACATGGTAAAATTTTGCTTACTTATTGTCCTTTTTTCTTTGAAATGTTGAGCAATGATAATGCTCATAATTTTCTGCAACGTTGAATATATGGTTAAGATTTTGTCACTGTTGTATGCTAGAAAATACGGATCTGCTTCCTGGTACAAATGGAGATGCTCCAGATAATTTTAAGCAAGATGGCGAAGGAAGTGCTATCTATGATTTCCTTTATCCTAGTAAAGAGCTTCTTCCCGATGATAAAGAAATGAGCATATTTGATCATCTTGAAGAGCTGCGACAGAGAATCTTTGTATCAGTTCTAGCTGTTGGAGGAAGCATTCTCGGATGCTTTGCATTTTCGAAAGATCTGATAGTGCTTCTAGAATCTCCTGTGAAGACACAGGGTGTAAGATTTCTTCAGCTAGGTCCTGGAGAATTTTTCTTTACAACTTTAAAGGTTAGATTCCTTAATCTTTGGGGATAATATCTTCGGGGATAATATCTTCGTCTGATATCATTTTATGCAAAATCAAACTATTGCTGTACAGCAAGCTCATGCATTACCACAAATGTGCAAGGCAATCTCAATTTTTCATATGGCCATTATAACTAGTTCTCAAATAAAGCTTATGCCATTATTATAATTTATGCTTGTTCTTTGACTTATTGTTTGTGTCACTAAGACTCAGCTTGAACTTGAATTCATATGAAACCATACTGAATACCCAAATATATAGTAGTTTATAAGAACAAGAAACATGATTTTTGGATAACTGACTGTCATTATCTGGCTTAAATCTGTTTCCTACCCACTTAACTACAATGCGGTGAGAAATACGTGCATTTCATGTTTTGTTGTGCATGAACTTCCCCAATCTTCACGCCCATCTATTTGACATCAAAATCTGTCATGTAAAAAGAAATTATAAAAGAACCAACAACCTTCCTTGAGTTGATTTTTGGCAATTTTGTCTTACAGGTGTCTGGATACTGTGGCCTCCTCTTGGGAAGTCCTGTAATACTGTATGAGATTATAGCCTTTGTACTTCCAGGTCTCACAAAAGCTGAAAGAAAGTTTCTAGGGCCAATTGTATTGGGCTCGTCAGTTCTTTTCTATGCCGGAATAACTTTCTCCTATTTAGTTCTAACACCTGCAGCCTTAAACTTCTTTGTTAATTATGCTGAAGGTGCTGTTGAGTCGTTATGGTCTATTGATCAATACTTTGAGTTTGTCCTCGTCCTTATGTTCAGCACAGGCTTATCTTTCCAGGTATTTCTTCCCCTAGGCCCCTATATTTTCTACATAATTTCTTTATGCATTTATGGTGATTGGAATAGCACCTCCTTGCTGAGTGACACCCATATTAGGGAATTGAGTCGATTGCTATATTGTGTGTCCCCTCCAACAAAAAGAAAATGTACATCATAATAGGAAAGAGAAATCATTACATATAAATATGTCTGCTTCAGGCCATTTTGGGGTTATACAAAACATGGTTGATGTATGCTTCTAATAGGAATTTGAAAGACAGCCATGCTATTAACTTGAAGAATGCTAATAATAAGATAGGGATTGTCTACACCGAATTTGTAGTCTTTATCTTATCATTCATTTCGATAGTAATTTTTTCATAGATTATAGTTCAAGAAACAAGGAGTCAAGAAGTGTTGTGTAAGAGAAATGCTAGAGGGGGATTAGAATTTATTTTTTTTACCATCATTTTTAGCTATCAACTCAATTCCTTTAGTGTAATAATTCAACAACATATTTTAGCCCATACTTTTAAACATTGATGGTTAATTAATGGCCAAAAACAATAAATTCTGATGGCTCTCTAGTATTCCTTACCGTGTAATTATAGCTGAATAGAGTTGTTTAAATGCAATCTCCTTTCTCCCCCTCCCAAACTTTAGTGGAAACTAACTGAAGCCATATTGCAGGTACCTGTTATACAATTCCTATTGGGACAACTTGGGTTGGTGTCCGGAGACCAGATGCTATCAGTTTGGAGATATGTTGTGGTTGGAGCAGTGGTGGCCGCTGCTGTTGTTACACCCTCCACTGATCCACTCACTCAAGTTCTTCTAGCTGCACCTTTGTTGGGTCTTTACCTAGGTGGTGCATGGGCTGTCAAGCTTACAGGACGGTGATCTTTGTCCCACATATCTTAGTATGTGCAAGAATATTTTTTGTCTGCCTGAACAAATGTTAGTGTACATTCACGAAGCAATCTAGTGTATATTTTTAATTTGTACCATAGCATTACCCTTCCTATATTTATGTTTTATTTAAATTTTTGTCCGATATGGATATGTAACTATTTGTCCCAAAATTACATCAAGTTTTGACGATTTATATATGAATTGACTTTTACCCAACATTATATATGGCACATGATTAACAGTTTAATTTGGAAAATACCGATTACATTAGTAACAATTTAAAGATATATAATTTTGATACACTAAGTGATATAGCACTATGTAATTATTAAAGACTAGTGAACTTTGAATCTCTCTGTCTAGTTTTAATTTAACATTTATAATAGAGGGATTTATATGGATAGAATTGTACGTGTCATAATTCTATAAACCCATCCTTTCCTAAAATATAATCCTAACGTGTTAATCAATCATCCTTTTTTATATTATCCTACGCCTTTGAATGTTAATGGTTCTGTTGGCTTGTTTTTTAGTCTCCAATTCTCAATCTCACATCTTTAAAATGGTTCAAAATATCCGACTATTTTCAAGATCAATTGTGTCATGTAACATGCCTCAAGTACTGAGGCCTCCGTTTAACATAATACAGCAACATTTTCATCGCCGCTACTGTTAGATATTTAATTTCAACCTTCTGATTGTATCAATTTGAAGATAAAAACACAACTGAATAATTCCTATTGCTTGAGATTAAATCACAAATCTGATTTTTGAACCCCAGCTCTAATTCTTTTCCTAATAATTCAGAAGAAATATTATCAATGATAGCATTCCATAATCGTCTAAAGCTCAAACCTGGTGTTGACAAGCAACAGAAGTATATATATACCTCACAAAAGTGTCATTTATAATCAAATTGTGGCACATAAATATGTTCCCCACCCTCCCCAAAAAGACCTCTAAAAAAGAAAAAGCAGCGGGACACACATCAGCTCTACTAATTGCTTAATGTAATATTTTCGATTTTGGCTTCTATATCAGCAGTACTAGAACTACTTATTTCGGAGGCAAGCTGTGTCAATGAACTCTTCAAAGCATTGCATACCTCCACAAATGCATCTGATGAACCTTTAAGCCCTCCTAACTCTGCTTGCAAAACCTCAATGATGCAGCTGATTTCATTCGTGGCTGCCTTTATAGCAGATATCTCTTGTGGCGGATAGAGGCAAGCTCCAATGTCATCAATCTGCCGACCAAGTTCTTGACACTGCTTCAACAATTTCTCCAATGAATCCACAAAACTGCCACTGTCATTTGGTTTCTCCAGTTTAAGCAACCCTGTGATGGAGCGAATAAGTTCTTTTATGACTGAAAGCGTATCAGATACAACCACAATTGCTTTCTCAGCCACTTTCATCTCTTCGGGTGACAAATCATTCCCCAGATCACCTTCGCTCAAATTATCATCATGCGGTTCATCCTCTGTTGCTTCTGCACAACTCTCACCTACTGCTGTGTTGTCTGAAACAGCAGATGAGTCTGGCTTTAGTTCTTTCATCTCGCGAAGAACGTCCTTCACTGAAACTGCTACCTGCGTCATTGCGCGCCCAATTGCTGTAATATTTGTTGCCGGAGTCTTTTTAAGGGCGTCACATGCTTCCCACACGGCACCAACCAATTGAGGAACTGATAGTTTCTGGTCTTTAGAATGAGATCCTGTTAAGTGTTCATTACAAGATAAAGTAAGGTTTTCAGCTTTGCACCGAAAGATTTGAGAAATAATTCAAGGTAAGTGGGAGTGAGTTGAAACAAGATAATCTGACATATATATAGAAAAACTAAATTAATACACGCCATTGATGATGATGATGATAATGATGATGATGATGATGATGAATGATAATGTCAATATAAAATTATTTGCAGTAGAGCTTAATGCATAATAGTTAAAGACACAATAGCATAAAGCTAAATAGACAGTTCATTCCACCACATACTTTGTCCTTGTTGACAATGATATTGTTTGTCACCTTAACAGCTGTCAGGTACTAAAGTAGCATTTCATGAGAGAGTATCCTTAACTATATAACTTATCCAATGCCAAAATCAATCTTAATTCACTTTTAGTATACCAAATTGGAATATTATTTTGGATAGCTGTGTTTATCCTGTGTAGTCAAGAGACCAGACAGCAGCAAAACACAAGTATTATGATACATCAAGAGGTATGTTGAGCTTCCCAGAATTTGTTACAGTAATGTCAACATCTCAGATGATATCGTTATGTTACATAGACAATTATTCGCCAAATTTCTCAAAGTAATTGAAGATAATTTGATGTCTTGGATATGGGGTTTGTTGTAACATCACAAATTATCTATTTGTCATTCTTTTCTATGAACTATGTTGGGTGTGTATAAGGGAGAAGGTGAGAAGGCTCACCATATGAAGAGACAGTGTCCTTCATCAACCTGAAGCTGGAATCAACAACCTGCTTCACAGATGCATGAACACTGGAAGACAGTGTAGGCCCTGCACCAACAGTACTGGCATGGGAGAGCAACAGAAAACCTTGAAGCGTGTTGAAGTATGTTGTCATATTCTCCTCAATTGCTTTTGCCCCTGGTTTTTCTCCAGTCCACAGCATCCCAACTGCAACAGAAAAGATAAACATATGCTGTTACATAAACTTTGAAAAGCTTACCAATGATTTACTATTGCAATCTCACTTGCAAAGAATGAAACAGATAACCACCCCAGGTTATTTTGAAAGGTAATCAAATTTATCTGCATTGGCATCTAGCCTAACCTAGAAATAATTTAAAGAAAAAAAGATATAGATTTTATTGAAAATCATGCATTTTATTTATTGCCTAAAATCTTTGTAGAAGATCACGAAACTAAAACAGGGAAACCCAAAAAAAGGAATGAACTTTCAGAATAATCAACTCAAAAGGCATAAAATTGGGAAAGGCCAATAGAAGAGTCAAGAGTGAACCTGTGGTAGCTTGTTTTTGAACTTCATCACCCATTTTGATGACGTCATCCCAGCTGACTCTGTCCAAAGCAGAAGAAGCCGTTTGATCCAAAACCTATCAACCGCATGAGGGAAGGGTGAGGATCATGCATTCATGCGGAAGCGAAGAGAAAAGGGGAGGGAAGGAGAGAGAGAACGGCAAAAGTGTATTTTTATCCATTAAACTTAATCTTTTAGGTGTACTTGAATATTTACGAATTTTGGTGTATATATGTATCCATTACAAACTCCGTCGATCCTCTTACTCCAAATCTTTTGCTCCCGATGATGAGGGATGTACCTGCAGGACTTAGACGTCATAGTGGATGTGTTATGGATAATGTCTTGTGTTATGACTTATGAGATGAGAGGCTCTATAGTCATTTATAAAGGCATGAGAACTTGAATAGAGACTGGAAGTAGTTATTCGAACTCTCTAGTCTCTAATATAGGTGCTATTCACATACAAATAGAAAAAATAAAGAATGTTATTTATACACTAAAATTAGTTATTAAAATTAGTTATTATATATTTATAAATAAATATATATATAATTTAATTTATTTTTAATGTAAATTTTATATTTTAATATATATTTTAATTAATAATTAATTTTGATATACATCTAAGAAACAGTTGTTTAAAAATAGAATACCTCAATAATTAAACTAAAAGTTTAACTACTACTCTAATAGAATCTGGTTAGAAAGCCAATAGAGTATTTGTATAATGTGTATAATGAGTTATTTATTTAGTTTAATATGAATTAAAAAATGAACATTTAAAATAAAATACTACTAATTTCTTAAATACAATCCACCCATACTATTCAGAATAACCATCAGGATACTAGGGATAATAAACATCTGGTATCCTACTGAATCGAACATTCCTAAACTCAATTATACACATTGTACAGATACTCCATTGACTCTTTATACTTCTTGTTCTTCTAATAATAATAATAATAATAATAATAATAATAATAATAATAACTACTTTGGATACATACATGATAATTACGCTAACACATTTTCATAGTAAATATAAACTGAAACATTTAATATTGATTAAGTACTAAATAGACAATGATATAGCTTCAAAGAATTTATTCTATTTGCTCCAATTTAATCTTTCACACTAATGCATGTTCCACAAAAAATCTTCCTTCAAATACTCTTTCTCTTGCCTTTAATGCCTGTAATATAAGACCATCAAAGATTTTATTATGACTTTAGATGCAACTCTATAAATATAATCAAATTTGTTTGCTTTGATATCATATTTCTTAAAACCAAAAAACATTATTTAATAAAAAAAATTAAAATTATGTGTTGGACTATATCAATGCAAACAAAAAATATATATAGTATGAAATAATAACTTAAAAATATTTTTATCAACAATTAATAGAATCAAACATCAGTTTTTGAATGACTTGTCAATAATATGAGTGACCTATACTATTTTATTTTAAAAAATACTCATTCATTTCTCTTATAAAATTACTCATCCCAACAACTAAAAGAAGAATATAATATAAATAATTATATCTTTCACATTTTTTTCAAGTAAGAACTTTTTTTGGATTTGCTTGATTTTTGCATAAGCTTTCTTTTCTTTTATTTTGTTGTCTTATACTATTTTTTTTACTTTAGAATTCATCAAAAATGGAACTCTAGACCTTTCAGACATAGAATTATGGTATCTATCATAAAACTACCCAATAAAACATTCTAAATAATAGAAAAGAAGCTAATAAACTAAAGGCATCCTAAGAACTAGAAGATGGAGGACAAACCTGTTTTTCCCAATTTGTACAACTTGTAATGAGAGAAAGTAGAATTGTTTGGCAGAAGGCACCGCTCATTATTCCAATCCACAAGCCTTTGCCTCTCAACTGTACCCAAAAACCTAATATAGCAGCAAGTGGAATTCCTAAAATATAATAAGCTCCAAGGTTCACATATGTTCCTAATTGCTGCCAACCACATCCTCTAGCAATACCTATATATTAATATGATCAAGTGTTATATTTCATAAAAAGACATGAATTGTGCATTGAATAATAATACCAAGAAGAAAAAGAAAAGTGCCGACCTGAAAGAGTACCATGTAAAGTGTCTAATATAATAGAGACACATATTAAGGGAGCCATATCCGTGACATAATCCAACACATCCTGTTCATAGCTAAAAACATAACCTATAATATTTCGGCACCCAAAAATGATTGAGCTCACCAAAAGAGCCTGTGAGCCTGCAAGAGTCATGGCAGCTACGACTGCCACTCGTGCTTCTCCTGGACTTCCAGCTCCCAATGCATTTGAAACTCTAGTGCTAAAAGAATCACCCAGAAAAGACAACAAAAATCAATGATAAAAGAAAGAAAATGTATAACTAATATATGGCGAGGACTCTGATGTAGAAGGGGGTGTGGTTTCTATACATGTAGAAATGTTGTGGTATTGTGAGATGATGACATATGTTCATAGAAAAATAGATTCTGCGCTGTTGCAGGTCATGTGCAGGACGTGTTCAGCATTCATCACGTGAACATGTCCTGCACATGACTTATAACAGCGCAGAATCTATTTTTCTATGAACATCTGTCATCATCTCACAATGCCACAACATTTCTACATGTATAGAAGACACACCCCTTTTACACCAGAGTCCTCAACCTAAAACAATATGTACATAATGATAAAAAGTAAAACCTTGATGCTGAACCAATTGCTTCTGGCATTGTATAGATTGTTGTGGTGATTGAGTAACTAGCCACAAAAATTTCAACATTTAAACCACATTAGCACAACTAGTATGGAATGGATATGAATATGAATATTGAAGTATGAGTAACAATATCAATTGAGATTGTAGAACATAAAAACATCTCTCATGTCTCAATGATCAAGTCCTACTTACCATATGGACAGAACTGAAGCTTCAAGCTCTGGATTTGGTAGAAGCCCAGAAAGCAAAGTGAGAAGCTCAAATGACCACCATTCAAGGCTGCATTGATCATCAAACACAATAGAAACAAATCAAGGTTGATAAACGTGCGCACAAACGCATGTGTGTATATAGTAAGATCAGATTCTAGAGGAAGAAACTAACCAAATCATTCCAGCAGATGGAACGGCATAGCATAAGAACTCTCCAAGCCCATGGAATAGGTCCATGGAGATTGGAGCACGAGTCTTTTCACACTGAGCAGAGAATTTCATATATAGTCCAAGCAAAATCACATTCAACCAATATGAAATGCCAAGCGAAAATGCTGCTCCTAAGTTACCTAGTTGGAACTGAAAAACAAGTATCCAACAGAAAGCTACGTGGAAGAAAAAAGTGACACAAGAACTCATAACAAGAGGAAAGATCAAACTCTGCATCAAAAAGTAACGAATGAGGGTGTGAAGTGAAGCATAAGCAAATAGAGCAGGAATAAGGCACACAGCAAATTTTCCAGCTTCTTGTGAAATCAAAGGGTCTTGGCCACACAAAACCATTATTTTCCCCAAGCAGATCCATAAAAGAGAGAGAGGAACACAAGCTAGACTCAAAGCTACAATAGAAGTGTAGATTTGAACACCAAATCTTCTATATTGCTTTGCTCCATAGGCTTGACCACCTAGAGTTTCCAATGCACATGACATTCCAAACTGTTTGATAAAACAAAAAACACAGTTAATTCTGAAACAAAAACTTGAAGGCTATGGTATGAGATAAGAGAAAGAATAGTTACAATAACACTGAAGCCAGAGACAGCACAAAGAGAGGTAGCAATAGCTGTGCTAGAGAGAGCAAGCTTTCCCAAATGACCAACCATCATAATTGAAATTATCTGAAGAAAATAGGTAGATAAGTTGACAGTTATCATAGGCAGTGCTAAATAACCAACACCCTTAATCTCTTTTGCCAACACACTCCATGTTATGGTTTCTAAAGAACCCTTTTCTTCTCCTTTTGGCTTCAACAAGAGACCCTCTTCCATGTCTTAAAAGAAGGTTCTTGAAACTGATATCTGATATACCTAAAACACACAGGCTTTGGCTGCTTTTATAGGAAATTTTTTAATATAGGCTAAACTTGGAGGATACTCCAGAGAAGTAATGAAATTGACTTTTACTGAAATTTAAGGTTGGAGGACCACTAGTCATAGATTTAATTGACTTCCACTATAGCATGTATCAAGGTGTTAGTGCTTCACTTGATCACTGTTTCATTTAAATAACACTATTTTTTTGTCACGTGCTATTGGTAAATAACTTAATTATTGTTTATTTGAAAATAATAGATCACAGGTGTCCATGAAAATGAAAAAAATTAATAAACATAACTTCTGTGATTGGTAGTTGCTATGAAGAATTCAAATCGGCTAACTCAACTACCTATCTAAGATATGTATCTCGGAGATTGAGAACTAGGCACATGTAATATACAAATTTCTTAGTAATCAAATTTCTTAAACCGTTATCTATGTATATTAAAAAAAAATTACAGATACATCTTATGATTTATTATTATAAAATATATACTTTAGTATCATTTGATGAGTTGTGGACTTGTGATTTTCAATCAACTTGGCTTATTTATTTTATTTTATCTAATACAACATTAATATTGTTTATCTTTTAATATTGTTTATCTTGATATCTTCTGGTTTTTATGAGAGATTCTGTGGCATCTAAGTACATAGGATCTGAGTTAAACCACACACTCACATGCCCTTGTCTTGTATGACTCCATTCATTTCCATAATTTGGGGATCACTTCAACATGGTTACATAAAAATGCATGAGGTGTGATGAACTAATATAGTGTATACATATACAACTCTTTATCATGAAAACATTTTTTCGAAATTCCAGTGAAGGGAATATCTCCAAGTCACTCACTAATGAAGATTTATAATTGATCTTCATTTCATCAATAACTAGCTTCTCATATCAGTATATTATCTTCTGAAAATTGACCATCAAATATTCTCTTCCTTGCCTTGATTGCCTGCATCATATTTAAGAGTTTCAGACCATACAATTGAATCAAATTGCATAAAGTAGAATTAGAGGTGGCTACTTCTATGAAAACGTCTTCATGTGAAGATGGTATTGTAAACCATTCAGATAATGTCTTAATGGAAGTATCACCTTTTAACAAAGGCATTAAGCTGTATTAACCAAAATCTAAATAGTAACAACCACCAAGATAAATCAATGTACTTATTAGATTCCAAAGCTACATAACATACCTGTTGTTCCCAATTTATGCAGCTTGTAATGGTAGCAAGTAGAACAGTTTGAACAAATGCACCAACTTGTATTCCAATCCAAAGTCCTTTTCCTTTCAGATTCACCCAAAATGCCAACGCAGCCGCAGCCGGAATCCCACAGAGGTAGAAAGCTCCTAGGTTTACAAAAACTCCTAAGTGCTGCCATCCACAACCTCTAGCAATCCCTATTCGAAAGTAATTCGGACAAAATCAATGTCTTGTGCAAAAAGTAAAAGCTTTACTTAAGGATAGACATGAAGGTAAAAAATTTACCTGTCAGAACACCTTGTAGGCTATCTAGTATAACAGATACACAAACCAGAGGAGCCATGACAGTGACATAATCAACAACTTCCTCCTCGTTGCTGAAAACATAACCATAAATGTGGCGACACGAAAAGAGGGTTGCGCTTACTATACTCGTCTCAATTACTGCAAGAGACATTCCAGCCAGCACGGCTACACGAGCAGCTAGTGGTTTCCCTGCTCCTAATTCATTTGAAACTCTTGTGCTACATTCATTTGAGAAGAAACAAGTATGATCAATTAGTATGTCATTGCCATTTGAAATATGCAGAGTGAATATGTTTAAGATGTAGACCTTGCTGCAGCACCAATTCCAAAAGGGATGGTATAGAGAGTTGAAATTGTATTAAGACTGCAGAAAAATGAAAAAAAAATAATGAATTAAAATCACAATTTTTAAGTTGTGAAACTAGTAAACACTCATGAATATAAACTATTTGTGGCAAAGATAAAAGAACAAAGAAAAAAGGTTTAACTAACATACCAAACAGATAAAACTGAAGTCTCAAGTTGTGGGTTTGGTAACAGCCCAGACAGCAAGATAAGCAACTCATATGACCACCATTCAAGGCTACATTCACAGACATAAACAAATGTAAGCAGTTTGAGTTGAATAATTGATAACAGGTTGAACAAGAAGAGATCATATATATTACCAAATCATTACTGCAGAAGGGACAGCAAAGCGAAAAAACTCCCCAATTCCTCGGAACATCTCCAGAGAAATCGGAGCGCGTGTTTTTGCACATGATGGAGAGTATCTCATGAATAATCCAAGAAAAATGACATTGCACCAGATTGAAATGCTAACTGCTAATGCTCCACCAGCACTATTGAGTCCAGCCTTGAACACCAAGAGCCAACAAAGAGGTATATGGAGGAATAGAGTGACACAAGAACTTACAAGCATGGGAAGAAGCAAGCTTTGGATTTGGAAATATCGAACTAACGGCTGCAGAATTGCGTATGCAAAAAGGGCTGGAATAAGCCATATGATGAACTTGGCTGCTTCATGAGCAATGAGAGGGTCCTGGCCTAGGAAGACTAGTATCTGTTCAATGTTGATCCAAAGAATAGAGAGGGGAACACACACCAATATGAGAGAAAAGATGGCAGTGTATGTTTGCATTCCAATTCTTTGGTATTGTTCTGCTCCATAAGCCTGTCCACATATAGTTTCCAGTCCACTCGCCATCCCCATCTGTTCCCATTCTCGAATTCAAAATTTTGGTAATTTATTCTTACTACTAAGATATATCTGGCAAGTGGATTTTACTTTTCTTATATAGAATTTAAAAAGATATTCTGAAGAACTATCATATATTCATGTTTCTTACGTCCAAAAATTGCATATTACCAATATGGGAATTGCGTGGATTAATGTCCACAATGAATGAGAATCAACCAAAAACAGTTAGAAGAGTTCAAACACTAAAGGCCCCGCCTAATAATAACAAAACAATAGTGTAATAAAATAAATAAATTTGCAGAATTTTTCCCTTTTCTCTTAAAAGGACTACTCATATGAAGAAGACATTAGATGTTAAATCAGAACAAATGAATGTAGTACATGAGATGTTAGATTAAAGAAAAGAAAAGTAGAAGCTTACAAGGAGGCTGAAACCGGTGACACCAGAGAGGGATATGGCCAAAGAAGAGCTTGAGAGAGCAAGCTCGCCAAGGTGACCAACCATCATGGTTGAAACCACCTGCAACAGATACTGAGAAGCTATCACTACCACCATGGGCCCTGCTATCTCACATATCCTCTTCATTTCTTCTTTGTAACCTTTCTTCCATGTCCATGATGATGATCTTTCCTTTGCCGCTAGAAGACTCTCTTCCATTATGATATCATATATGATGTTACTCTCTCTCACTTTAATTTCCCACTTCTCTCTTCTGCCTTTCTATCAACTTCATACATCATACTATATATATATATATATGATATGCAGTTTTTTTTTTTCAAACTTAAAAATGAAATTCGAATCAGCGATTTTTAGATGAATATGGAGAGATTATAGATTATACAGATTTAATTATAGAGTAATCTATGACTTTGAGCTACCGTGACTCTGCCGCAAGACAATATATATATATATATATACACTAATGTGCAATTAATTACTTGCAACTCCCTCTGCAGATTCTTACCCTACTTTTAATAACTGTATATTATATATTGGATATTCGTATTTATTAGCCGTAGTCATAGATATTTATTTTATTTTACTAGTCCTAGTTATAATATTTCAGCTAACGGCTGCCAGTTGTTTTCTCCTTACTTCTCTCTTGTTAATTTCTTTTACAAAAACTTATATATTCTTTGTCAAATTAAATCATTTCTCCATGACTTCGTGACTGGCCTGTCTTTATGTTTCGTTTCGGAGTTAGATTCATTCAAATTTACAAAAACACTTAAATCATATTTGGGACAATTTTTTCATTTTATTTATAAATTATGGTTTGAAAGTTAAAACCAAGATTTATAAAATTTTATTATTTAGTCGTGATTATATATGTTTGATAGAGACAAGGTTTATGGATAGTTTTGTAATTTGTGATTTTAAACAACTATATATATTTGAAGAAGAGCTGCATATTATTGTATATGATTTCAAGTTCTGGAGGGGTAACGGTTACAAGGCCTTGGGATTGTTTGATGACACGTGGCGTCCATAATATGACGTGTCATTGTGTCAGGTTGCATGCTCAATTAACCCTCTCAAATGAACACATGTTCCTTGGTCAAATGTTCTTAAGGCTTAACACTCATGAATCATCATCAAAATTCAACAAATGACCAGCTTCTCATACCAATGTAGTGTCTGCTGAAAATTGACCCTCAAATATTCTCGTTCTTGCTTTGATTGCCTGCATTATCAAGACCACACAATTTTATAAGGGAATTAAGATAGAAATTCAGGTGCAGTCAACTTCACATGAAGTTAATAACTGAGAATCGTTAAATAATTTGACTGATTTGACTAAATTTTTATCTAATAGCTCTTAGGTATCAAATTTACATAAAGTCAACTGCATCTGAATTTTCACGCAAATCAAATGATGCAACTGATGCATTATCAAGACAGATAAATTAAAGAGGGTAGAGGACATACTTGTTGTTCCCAATTGATGCAACTTGTTATGATAGCAAGTAGAGAAACTTGAAGGAAAGATCCAGTTTGTATACCAACCCAAAGTCCTATTCCTCTCAGTTTCACCCAAAATGCCAATGTGGCCGCAGCTGGAATCCCACAGAGGTAGAATGCTCCAAGATTCACATAAACACCTAAGTGCTGCCATCCACAACCTCTAGCAACCCCTATTAACCAAACACAAATCATGAGGAATCATGTCTCATGGTAAAAACTCAGATACAGTCGACTTCACGTGAAGTTGATAGTTGAGAGTTATTATATGAAAATTTAGTCAAATCAACCAAATTATCTAACGTCGCTCTCAGCTATCAACTTCAAATAAACCTTGTCTCATACATATATTCTTTTAAGAGACAGCACAGTATAATTTATTAATTAAATCACCTGAAAGAAAACCTTGCATGCTGTCAAATATGACTGAGAGACAGACCAAAGGAGCCATGACAGTTACATAATCAACAACTTCCTTCTCACTGCTGAAAACATATCCAAAGATGTGGCGGCAGCTGAAGAGAGTTGCACTTACTACACTTGTCTCCATCATTGCAAGACTCATTGCTGCCATCACCACAATCCGGGCAGCCTCTGGATTCCC
Source organism: Arachis duranensis (assembly GCF_000817695.3). Taxonomy (NCBI): domain Eukaryota; kingdom Viridiplantae; phylum Streptophyta; class Magnoliopsida; order Fabales; family Fabaceae; genus Arachis; species Arachis duranensis. The sequence goes on along the minus strand of NC_029780.3, from coordinate 112,217,484 downwards.
AGCTCCTAGTTCATTTGAAATCCTTGTGCTGTCATCATCACCATACACACGGAATTAATAATCATGATTCCATTGACACATGCATTTGGATTTTGTAGAATGAATGCTTTTGTGAATTATGATCTGAACCTTGCTGCAGCACCAATTCCAAAAGGGATACAATACACAGTTGAAATGGTATTAAGACTGCACAGAAAGAAAGTCACAGAATATTAGTGCAATCACAACAAAAAGATCAAACAAGAGTAACTAACATACCAAACTGATAGTACTGAAGTTTCAAGTTGTGGATTTGGTAACAGCCCAGATAGCAAGATTATCAGCTCAAATGACCACCATTCAAGACTACATGAACACACTGAATTATTACAGAAATCTTTTGGAAAAAAAGAAACTATTTATAGTTGAAGAGAGATGTGTATATATATATATCACCAAATCATTACTGCAGAAGGGACTGCAAATCGAAAGAACTCGCGAGTTCCTTGGAATATGTCCATGGAGAGTGGAGCCCGTGTTTTGGCACATGCTGAAGAGTATCTCATGTATAATCCAAGAATGATGACATTCAACCAGATTGAGATGCTAAATGATAAAGCACCACCAACATTCTTGAGTTGAGTCTTGAACACCAATGCCCAACAAAGAAGTATGTGGACACAAAAGACTACACAAGAGGTTATTAGCATAGGAAGAAGCAAGCTTTGCATTTGGAAGTATCGAACTAATGGCTGCAGAATTGAGTATGCCAAAAGTGCTGGAACAAGCCAAAGCATGAACTTTGCTGCTTCATGAGCAATCATAGGGTCCTGACCAAGGAACACTAGTATCTGTTCAATGTTGATCCAAATGAAAGACAGAGGAACAGACACCAATATTAGACAGAAGATGGCAGTGTATGTCTGCTTTCCAATTCTTTGGTATTGCTGAGCTCCATAAGCCTGTCCACAAGTAGTTTCCAGACCACTAGCCATCCCTAACTGTTCATATGTAAGGGATAGTTCATAGTTGTTAAACAGATCAATCAACTAATTGCAGAGATTCAATGCTTTATTCATACTACAAATCATATTTGGTATTCTTATATAGAGTGACATGTACAAAATGGACCTCACTGAAGTCATAATAATTCCATGTAACATGACCTCACAAAAACTAATGCTTTACTGATATGACCCTATAGTTTATGTGCATTGAAGAATGAAGATTGAACAAGTTTCAGATTCATAATGACAACTCTATCTTCTGCTAAATGAAAACAATTGGATTTGGTGAAAAAGGAAGAAGAATGCATGGTGGAGGAGGTTAGAACTTACAAGAAGGCTGAAACCAGTGACAGTAGAAAGGGAGAAAGCTAAGGCGGTGGCAGAGAGATAAAGCTCACCAAGGTGACCAACCATCATGATAGATACAATCTGTAGAAGATACTGGAAGGCTGTAACAGCTACCATAGGACCTGCTATGATGCAAATACTCTTCAGTTCTTGGATTAAGCTTTTCCATGTTACTCCTCTTCTTCTTTTTCTCTCTAGTTCTTTCTCTCTAGGTGCCAGTAGGGGCTCCTCCATGTTCATAGTCATATAGAACAACACACACAAGTTTGATTCCCTCTTTCTTTCTTTCTTTCTTTCTTTTATGTGGTAAAATTTAATTTGTCTTCTTTAATCTGTCACCTACTCTGCAAGTAAGTCGTTGGAAATAATGTCTGGATATTAATCACCATATCAATAATGGCCATACATATATATTTAGTGGTGTACATGTTATTCTTTTAACAAAAAATGCTAAATCAACTTTTTTTTTTCTATCAATAATTATATTTCTAATACTCTATAAATTTTCATTGTACACATTGTACAAGTATTTTATTGGCTTCTCATACTTTTTCTATTTATTTTATAATAATATTTATTTTTATGTTATTATAATTTAAAATTTAAAATTTAATATGAAAATATTTGTATTAATTAAATATTAATTAAAAATCATAATTTTTATTAATCATGTAATATTTTGATATCAGTTGACTAAGAATATTGACTTAAAACTTTTGATATCAGTTGACTAAGAAAGTTGACTTAAAATAACTAAAACATAAAATTCAATCCTATTTCTGGTACTAATTTGAATTTTCATAAAAAAGTTTGTACATTACATATAGATCAATTTTCACATGAGATTGTTCATTTATATAAATGGATAAAAAGTTTTAAAAAAATTTAGATACTATTATATCTTTATTAAATAACGATAACAACTAATTTGTTTAATCTTTTACCAAAATTTAACACAAGAATTGACATATCTAACAAAATAAATAATTACAAAATAATTTGGTGATTAAGATTTTTAAGAATTAAATTATCCAACTACAAATTTTTAGAAAATTAATTTGGAATATTAGTATGCATTTTCTTTTAGATTTTAAAGTCCAAAGAAATAAAAAGAAACACTTTAGTCACGAATAATTTTTTTTTTTTGATAAAAAATAGAGTTGGAGGAAGAATGAAAACTTTTATTATATTTATGAAAAAATGTATATTCTACATGATAGTTTTTATTAGAAAAAATAATTTTTACTCTTTATTATAGCTTTTCTTGGTGAAAAAACCATTCATCGATTGGCCTTGGACATTTAAAGCAAAACGTTAACCAATAAACACTCATTATGTTTTAGAGTTTTTTTTGTGACTGAAATAAATTAAACAAAAAAATAAAACAAACAAAATAAAGAACTGCTTAAATAGAGGGGTAGTCTCGTTTAAGACTATTCTTAAACTCCTCACAAGGTGAAAGAAGCTCCACATGCGAAAGTTGTAACTTCATCGCCATCTTTGTCATAGTATCTGCCACCGTGTTTGCATCTCTCATAATCAAACGAAAGTCAACACGCCAATTCCAATGCATGATATCTCTTATTTTGAACACCAATGGATCAATAAGCCCAAAACCATCTTGAGTAACAAGATTAAATGCTTCCACACAATCCGTCTCATAAATAACATCTCGTTTACCCACATCCCAAGCTAAGAGATATCCTCTCCAAATAGCAAACAATTCTCTTTGAAGAATACTATTACTCTCAATCATTCCCAAACACCCCATTTGCCAGCTCCCATTACAATCTCTAATAACACAAGTAAAACCAACACTATCACCCGAACCAAAATAACTAGCATCACAATTAATCTTAAAAGTACCAATGGATGGGGGATTCCAAAAACCATTTAGAGTAGAGGGAAAGGGGACATACGTTGTAATTCAAAAATATTCCTAAGCTTCTTTTTTGAAGTTAATGCCAGACAAATCACTTTTTCCGGAGGCCAAGTTTCATGGGGATTAAATATGTCATTATTCCTTACTCGCCATATCCACCAAAGTCCCGAAAAGAACTTGAACGGATGCTCTCTGCTATGATACAAGAACCAATTCTTCAAATCCAAAGGATGACAAGAAATATCCAACCTATGCCAAACAAGCTGAGCTTTTGGACAATCCCGAATACAATGTAAAACCGATTCCTGGCTAGAAAGACATTTTGGACACCTATCCGATGACGACATCCCTCTTCTAAAGCGAAAACTTGCAGTAGGAAGAGCCTCCTTAAGACACAACCAAGCCAAAAACTTATGTTTTTTCGGAACAAGCTGACGCCAAAGCCAAAGACAATTCTCCCGCTCCTCCTAACCAAACAGCTGCTTACACAACCACAAGTAACCATTGCGTGAGTTATAGACTTTGGCAGCAGACCCACTCCAATACCAACCCACTTCCGGACCTGCTTGTTCATCTGGATTGTAAGAGAGAATATTACCTTTCAGATTTTGAGATAAAGAAGAATAAAGAGTATCCAAATGCCACCTACCAACCGACCAAATATCCTGTATCCAGAGATTTGAATCAGAAATGTGAACATAATCCATCTCATTAGATAACCATCCTTCTCTTCTCCAATTAGAAAACTAAAAATCTGGTTCAAATCTCCAATACACCAAGCAAACCCATCCTTCAACACTTCCCAAGCCTTGCAAAGACACCTCCAAATGGGAGAGTCCTTGTTCTTAGAATAACTAAAACAGTCATATAGAGATGATCAGTACTTGGCATCCAACAATTAGACCCATAGCTTGTTTGGCTGCTGGAAAAAAGTCCAAACTAGCTTTCCAAGAAGAGCAATATTTACACAATAAGGATCTCTAATCCCCAAACCTCCATATTTTTTTGGTGTAACCAGTACTTTCCAACTAACAAGATTCAATCATCTTCCATCAACTTGTCCTTTCCAAAGAAAATTCCTCATCATAGACTCCAATTTACTAATGATTCCTTTGGGAAAAATAGAGACCTGCATCTGGTACGTGGAAATAGCGGCGGCAATAGAATTAACCAAGCAGAGTCTATCAGCCCGATTGAGTAAACTCCCTTTCCAACTTGCTAGCCTACTCCAAATCTTATCCAAGACACCATTGAAAGCTGAACGAGTCACCCTAGAATGGCTAAGGGTAACTCCAAGATACTTGCCCAAGTCCTGGACAAATCTGATAGAGGATACCCCAGTGAAAACCTCTTTCCTTGTTGCAGAGACATTCTTGGAGCAAAGCACTTTAGACTTCTCTACATTAATCTTCATCCCAGATGCTTTGCAAAAAGTCTCTAAACCAATATCACATTTTGCACTTGTCTCTTTGTAGCTTTACAGAATAGAAGCAAGTCATCCGCAAACATTAAGTGGGATATTCTTGGTCCCCCTCTAGAAATAGCAACCGGCTCCCACAAGCCCAAATCAACCTGATGACTAATAAAGCATGCCAATCGCTCCATACACAACACAAAAAGATAGGGTGACATAGGGTCTCCTTGTCTAAGACCTCGGCTAGGAGTAAAGCTATTCAGACGACTCACATTCCAAAGAATAGATAAAGAAGAAGCAGTGACATAATTCATAATCAAATTAAGTGTAAGAATAGGAAAACCAAAGCTCTTAAGGGTATGAGCTAAAAACCTCCAGTTAACTCTGTCATAAGCTTTCTCCAGATCAATCTTAAAGGCCAGTGTGCCTTTCTTTGATTTAGTCTTCTTCATAAAGTGGAGGACTTATTGAGCAATAATGATGTTTTCAGGAGTTCCTTGTCCCGGAATAAATCCTCCTTGAAGCGGACCAACAATCTCCGAAAGATGAGGACGAAGCCTATTAACAAGGACCTTCGTGATGATCTTGTAAACTACATTGCAGAGACTAATCGGCCTGAAATCTTTCATAGATACTGGTGATTCAACCTTTGGAATGAGAACCAGTAAAGTCTTCAACATTCTCGGATCAAGAGTAACACCGGAGAATGCCTGCTTAACCATCTTCCAAACATCAAGATCAATGATCTCCCAATATTCTTTGAAGAAGAAAGCTTGAAATCCATCAGGACCCGGAGCTTTAAAAGAGTTCATGTGAAAAACAGCTGTTCTGACTTCCTCCATAGTAATTGGTGCCGTAAGATTATTGCAAGCTTCTTCATTCAGAGAAGGAAGAAGCACATCACCAAGGCAACCCAAATCAACATCATCCAAATGACAGAATAAGCTTTTATAGAAAGACTCTGCTTCTTGACTCAGAACCTCTGGATCAATTTCCCACACTCCATCCTTGAGAAAAAGGCCATGAATCTTATTATGCTTCCTTCGCGCAAGAGTTTGAATATGAAAAAATCTTGTATTCCTATCCCCGAACCTAACCCACTGCTCTCTGGACTTTTGGAACCATAGGAGCTCTTCTTGCACTAGAGTATTATTATAATCATCAAGCAACTATTGCTCTTTCTGACGCAAATAAATACTATCCACCACTTCCAAACGCTTTTGTAAATAATTAATCTGCTGCTCTAATTCACATTTCTTAACAAAAATGTTACCAAATACCTTCGAGTTAAACTCTAGTGAATTCTTCTGTACTTCCGAAAGCTTGCCATGAATCCCTCTATTACCAGACCACCATGACTGGTTCACAATATCTCTATACCCAGGATGAGTAGCCCAAGCAGTAACAAATCGGAAAGGTCAATTCCCTTTAGGCTGAGGACGACCTTTACAAGGCACCAGAATAGGGCAATGATCAGACTGAAGCCTATTTAAAACTTCTGCATAAGCCTCTGGAAAGTTAGATAACCAACTACTATTTATACATTCTCGATCAAGCTTTTTTGCTACGTCAACATAATTTTTCACCCTTCTGTACCAAGAAAACCTCCTCCCAATAGTTTTCAGATCAAACAAACCACTATCCCCTAATGAAGTAGCAAACATGTCTGCTCTTTGATGAGAAAATTGACAGCCCTTAGATTCATGAGAAAATTTGACTTCATTAAAATCACCAAGAACAATCCAAGGTCCTTGAAAAACCATGGATTGTGCAACAAGATAATCCCAAAGGAGAACCCTTTTTTTAAATTGAGGACTTCCATAAATACCACTACACCTCTAAATTAAATTATCAAAGTGAACCTCAACAGTAACATCCTGATCAAAAGCATCAATGAACTTACAACAAACACCCTTCATAGAGGATAGAAACCAAATACCTCCCTTATGCCCCTCTGCTTCTACTATACCAACACAGTGATACCCCAACCTTTCCCAAAATAATTTTAAATGCTGAAAAGGAGAGTGAGTTTCAACCACAATAAAGAAAACAGGTCTAAATTTCCTAACAAGTTCCTTACAATGCACCCGGGCTAACTTATTAGAAGCACCCCTAATATTCCAAACAATCATATTTAAACTATCTATAAATAATAGGGACAGAATAAATAAGAACATAAACTCTAAACAGAATCACCAACCTCAATAGGTGGTTTGTCCTGCGGTACTGGCACACTCTGATCCTCAATAATTGCCACCTTCGGACCCCCTGACACTGCACCTGCTATGCTTCCATCTACTAAGATTTTCTCCGTTGTGCCACCATTTTTATCAACTGGCGAGTTCTGCAAGGAGGAAGGCCGAGGACGCTTCCGTAGAGAAATTCCACGACGTGGCAGGAGTTCTGCGCGATGGAGATGGCGCAATTTCATGTTTTTCTCGCTTTCCCATCCTAATGCCAATTGATTTGCCTCCATCACCATGCAAATTGGGCCTTGGAACCCTTCTTGAACCAAACTTGTGCTGCTTTCCATCTTGGTCCTTCAAACCTGATGACTGGCCCATTGTGAATTTTCCCTTACGCAGCACTTGTTGCCAGCCCTCTTCATCATCCATGCATGCCTCATTAACATGACCATCAGGCACGTGAGGAGCCAATAATTCTGTAACCACATCCTTCCCTTTAATAACTCCTAATTTCTCACAAAAACAACCAGTATATTGACATCCCTTTTTTTCATTTAAATAAAACTTACCATCTCAAATTAATTGGTCATGCACACGCTGAAATAGACGATGATTGGTTGATTTGGAGTACTATGACTAGGGCTGGAAGTGAGCTGAGTTGAGTTAGACCAAACTCAAGTTTGGCTTATAAAAATTGAGTTTGGCTCACGACTCAACTTGTTAACAATTGAGTCTATTTTCTAAGTTTAAGCTCGACTCATTGAAAGTTCATGAGATGGCTCAAATAATAAGAATATAATCTATAATTCTATATCAATAAATTATAATTTATATAATTATATATTACTATTTCATATATAATATTAAAAATATAGATTAAATGCATATAAAATATATATATATACACTACAAAAAATAAGAAGTTTAGCCACACAAAAAATCGTGGCTAAACTCTAAAATAACGGTAACAACCATACATTGGCCACGAAAGAATATTTATGGCTAATCGAGGGGTTGCATTTTCAATTTGTCATAATTTTAGTGTTATTAGCCACAGTTTTAAACATTATGGAGACCTTCAAAGAGCCACAATTTGTATATCATTGTCCACGCATGATGCTGTGACTAAATAAGAATAATCAAATCGAAAAAGTATAATTCTACAACACTTCATCCGTAGCTAACGTTGGGTTATTTAATCACACTATTTTTGTGTCTAACTCACTCTGTGTTTTACATACAATCCATGGCTAATTTGTGCTAATTTGCTCTAATTGAACAATTTTATTAAATTAAAATTATATTTTTATATATAACATTAATAACAAAAATTAAACTTTTTTAATATATAATATCTAAGATTTTTCATAAAAAAATACTAATAAGGATTCTGATGGTTTCAGTGGCTAAGAGAAGGGGGGTTGAATCTTAGCCCCTTTTTACTTAGTAATACTTGCTTGTCTTTTAAACAACTTCTAGTGATTTTTGTCTCGTCCCTAGCCACGAGACTTTTCTTTTTGTCTCGTCACTTGGCACGCAATATTTTGTGGTTTTATCTCCTGGACAGCAGAAACAGAAACTAGAGTAGAAGAGAAGAAAAATAACACCCAGATATATCCTGGTTCAGCTGCTAAGTGCAGTGCAGCCTACATCCAGTCTCCATCACAATAATGATGGAATTTCACTATAATCTTCTTGATTACAAACTGTAAAGAGCTAACCCAACTTACAAGGGGATTCTCACAGAATCATGAAACACAACACAGATGTACAAAGGAACTCTAAGGACATCTATGACTTTTTCTTTTAATTTTGCACTCTCTACCTTTTTTCGCTCTATGGTTTTTTCTTACAAACCTCACTGTTTGCCTTTTTCCATGAGACTCAAGGCATGACAAAATTAAACAAAAAAATTATAAAACAAAATACATTGAAGGAGAAGAAAATCTGTTAGCTCAGGTAGCTCTGAGAACTCTGTGCCTTGCACTCTCACACTTTCTCCTTGCTTCAAACCCTGACTATTCACTCTTACTTATAGAGAGAAGCCTTCACGGTTGAAACCAAACAAACCAAGCTAAACTTCTTCTTCTTCGAAAACAAAACCGGTTCGGCCAGAGAGAGAGAAGAGATAACTCATGCAAAACACAACATGCAATTACCTCTAGTCCTTCCTTGGTCATCAATCTTCATCAATCCGAGCGCTTCATCCTTGGCTTACTCTCCAAGATAAATTTCTGCCCCTTGATGCTTCATGATGAGGATAGCTTCATCTGCTCTAATCTCTGCCTCTTCCATCACGTAGCCACCCTAGTTACTTCCTGTGGTGGTTGAGCAGAATCAGAGACAAGCCATCCCTCCAGTGATCTTCTCCTTGTTAGACGAATCTCCTTCAACAATTTTTGGTATGAAGAAGCCAAGATCTCATCACCATATCTTACCATAAGTAATGAAAATCTTAGTCACTACATTTTTTATGTTTTCTTGCCATCATTGTGATGGTCTTTTGGCGTGCTTTTCCTTCTTTTCGGTAGCTTAATTTTTCTTCCATAGCTATTGTGTAATGACCGAAAAAAATGAAGGAAAGAAATGAGAGAGAAGACAGAAATTTGAAAAGCATTGAATTAGGAAAGAGAATGAAATTAAATGAAGTGATTCTCCCTTTGTTGAGTAGCGTGTAGCATTAAGTGTTGCAATCAAATCAAATGCCTTTTTCTCTCTCATCGTTCCCATGCAATTAATGATAATTGAATGAATTTGGAATCCATCACATGGTAAAAGTTGAGATCCGTTGAAGGCATAAGGCAATAAAAACATTTGCTTTCCTTCTAACTTGGTTTCGGATCAAGCATTGGTGTATCCAACCAAGATTTGAGTTGGGCTAATGATAATATTAATATAATCTGGCCCAAACAAAATTTAGTAATTCAGCCACACTTCATTGATTATTTTTGAACCAATGCTAAACAACAATTCACACTTGGACTTGCAACATTTTTCTTTTATATTCGGCCCAATTAAAATCTTGCATCACAAAATTATTAATTATACAAGCCTAAACTTATATATCATAAGAAATAAGAAAAATTTTAACATAAATAAAATAAATTATAATTTCTTCTAGAATAAATATATTTAAAATTTTAACTATTACTTATTAAATATACTAATTAAATGTCGATATATCACTAGATAAAATAGGCACTTTATCACCGTATTTTGATTACAAAAATTTATACAGAGCTGCCAACTGAATTTTGATTTCTTCATATCCATAGCTTTTTCTCTAAAGTTTCAACCAATTTTTCTAAATTTATCACACGTCCTACATTTTCAGCACCAAAGACCTTTTTAATTTACAGCGTAGCTCTACGGGCCATTACATCCAGAAATCGTATCAATGAATTTGCGTCATTATCTCAACTTTAATTTGTCCATGCCCATCAAGTTCCATAATGTCTTTTTCATCATTTTTCAAATGCCAAACTTGAATTGTCGTCCTTTTGCAATTGTGATTTCTCCCATAGAAGTGTCTACAACTGAATACAAAATTGAATACAAAATACTATTCTTGTTGATTGAAAGTTGATTACCATTTATTCACCACATGTACATTATTCGGTTCGGTGGCCTTTGTGATTTCGATTCACCAAATGAATGTTGTTCGGTTCGGTGGCCTCCTTTTACTTTGTTCAATGTTTAAGATTATTGTGATAGCATGCAGCAATCATTCCCTAGCTGTCTCAATGTAATAACCACATTCAACTGATCTGAAGTTGAATCATTCATTGTTTCCATTCAGAAGTGTAGATCGAAGAAGAAAACGAAGAAGAATGACGGAACTTATTACGTTGAATTTAATGCAGATCAATAATGAAGAATGCGAGCAGAGAAGAAAAACGCGAACAGAGGAAAATGACGAATTTTATTAGGTTGAAGAAGAAGAAGAAGAAGAATTTGAAAGAAGAAGGAGGAGGAGGAGGAAGAGGAGGAGAAATACTATTCTTGTTTATTGAAAGTTGATCACCATTTATTCACCACATGTACATTGTTCGGTTCGGTGGACTTTGTGATTTCGATTCACTAAATGAATGTTGTTCGGTTCGGTGACCTCCTTTTACTTGGTTCAATGTTTAAGATTATTGTGATAGCATGCAACAATCATTCCCTAGCTGTCTCAACGTAATAACCTCATTCAACTGATTTGAAGTTGAATCATTCATTGTTTCCATTTAGAAGTGTAGATCGAAGAAGAAAACGAAGAAGAAGAACGACGGAGCTTATCATGTTGAATTCAATGTGGATCAATAATAAAGAATGTGAGTAGAGAAGAAAAACACGAACAGAGGAGAACTATGAATTTTATTAGGTTGAAACGAAAACGTTATATGAAGCGCGTGTATAATAAACGACTGTGGGGTGGGAAAACGCATATGTGGAGAAAGTTACTTGGATAACATTTATATATTTTTCACATGGATGTTGAGTTTTTTCCTATTTTAATTAGTTTAATTGGTTTCACAAAAAAAATCGAACCAAACTAAACCAAATGCTTTATGAATATATTTGGATCGGACGGGTGTTTTTTAAAAGCTGAATCAAACCGAAAACTGAACAAGCATATGTTAAATAAATCGTTAATTTGATTTCAACTTTGCTACGAGGTTGGTTTTTGTCCTCTTGTAACATGGTCCTAATAATTCAATTTTAATATTTAGAATGATTGAAGTAGAAATTTTATGCTATTCATCACAAAGACGCAAACACATATAAAATGAAGATATATTTAGTGGTGCAGAATACCTTGAGCCTTGTCCTGTCTCTTTGACAATGGAAAGAGTAGTTAAATCGGGTCTTGAAACTCCACTGTGCCCTCCAAACCAAGAACCTGATGATCAGAGATTTGAACAATGTTGTTGCCTTAGAGAAGACATTGTTGAGGAAGCTAAGAAGCAACTATGGCTAGCAGGGCCTCTTATTGCAGTTAGTTTGCTTCAATTCAGCTTACAAATGATATCTATAATGTTTGTTGGCCATCTTGGCAACTTGTTTCTTTCTGGTGCTTCCTTGGGTTTCTCCTTTGCTTCTTGCACTGGTTACAGCGTTTTGGTATGTTTGTTCTCTCCATCTTTAACCTCTTTAACTTTGAATTGTATTACTTAAATTATTTTTTTATTAGTTTAATGTTGATTGTATTAACCAAATCTTTTTTTAGTCGTCTGTTTTCATTCATTTTTTAAATTTTCAAAATAAGAAGAACTAATTTTTTTTCCCTTTCTCAACTTTTACTATTTCTCTCTTTCTCCTAGTTCATCAAACTATTAACATTACAGCTTGAATAGTTTAGGACATGAGATTTTCTTCGGATTGGTTGAATATTATCATATATTTAAGAAGACCTATAGACTTGTCTTCAAATTTCGCAGAAATAACAGTTTAAGACTTTCGTGATTGAACTTGTTTAGTAACTTTATCGACTGTGCCACTTTTATAACTTTAAAGTTAGGAATGGGAAGTGCATTGGAGACACTATGTGGGCAAGCATATGGAGCCAAGAAGTATCACATGCTAGGAATCCACACACAAAGGGCAATGATTGTTCTTCTATCTCTAAGTATTCCATTATCATTAATCTGGTTTTACACAAGCAACCTCCTCACTGTAATGGGACAAGACCATGAGATATCGGCTGTGGCCGGAACATATAATCGCTGGATGATCCCTGGCCTTTTTGCTTATGCCATCCTTCAATGCCTCAACAGATTTCTGCAGACTCAAAACAATGTTTTCCCAATGCTTATAACCTCTGGAATCACAACTTTGGTGCATGCAGCATTTTGTTGGCTTTTTGTGTATGAATTTGACTTAGGTAGCAAAGGCGCAGCATTGGCCATCAGCTTGTCTTATTGGGTTAATGTGTTCCTATTGGTGATTTACATAAACTGTTCTAGAGCTTGTGCATCAACTTGGAATGGAGTTTCCAAAGAGGCCTTGAATGACATTCTCAGCTTTATAAAACTAGGAGTTGCTTCAGCAGTTATGATATGGTAATTTCATATATGCTTTTCCCAATATAACTATTAAGTCTTGTCAAGTTCTAAGTAAAAAAACAAGATTGTTATAGAATATGTATCTTAGTACAAAGAACAATTCGCTAATTAGAAGAAACAATTTCAAGTATTTTCAATTGTGCTATGCAGAATAAATGAGGAGGATAAGAGATTGGTAAAGAGACAGCATAGTGATAGTGAGTGAACTTCAGTTCATGGCATAAACTTGGCTCTTATATAGTTATATGACTTTAGGGTGCTTACTAACACACCCCATCTTCAAGTTATATGATTTTAGTTTCCGAATTTTCTTATTTCAATTCCCTATCTGTTTTTCCAACAGCTTTGAATACTGGTCGTTTGAGATGGTTGTGCTTCTCTCAGGTCTTCTGCCAAACCCACAACTAGAGACATCTGTTTTATCAATAAGGTAAATCCTTAACTAGCTTCTTTTACATATTACTTTTATAGGATATATAATCCTTACTTTCTTTTTTTCTTTTGGCAGCCTTAATACATGTTGGATGGTTTATCAGATATCTGTTGGTCTTGGTGGTGCCATAAGGTTCTTAGTACTCCAATTTTGTTACTTTGTTCCATGGAATTGAATTATATTAACTTTGTTGTTTATTATGACTTGAAGCACCCGTGTTTCAAATGAACTGGGTGCTGGGAATGCACGAGGCGCGCTCTTGGCTCTTCATGTCATGATTGCAACCGCCATATTAGAGGGTACAACAATAGCATTGATCACCATTTTGGTGAGGAATGTTTGGGGAAAGCTCTACAGCAATGAAGATCAAGTTATAAGATATGTTTCCAAGATGATGCCTCTACTTGCACTCTCTGACTTCCTGGATGGCTTCCAGTGTGTTCTTTCAGGTTTTAGTCAATTCTTCAATACAGTGATACCAATAATATTATTCGTGAAAACTCAGGTGCAGTTAATTTCATGTGAAGTTGATAGCTGAGAGCAACTTCACATAAAGTTAACTGCAGTTACCAATATTGCTGGTTCCTTTGAATATATAGTTTGATTTGGCTGCTTCTTGTAGGAGCTGCTAGAGGGTGTGGTTGGCAAAATCTATGTGCATCTATAAACCTTGGTGCTTACTATGTTGTGGGAATTCCTTCTGCTATCTTATTTGCATTTGTGTTTCATATGGGAGGGATGGTGAGTCTCTTTCTCACAAAACTTTTCTAATGGTTAAATGTTTTTTTTTTTGTGGTGAGCTATGCAAACTGAAATTGGAAATTGAAATTATCAGGGACTTTGGATAGGAATCATATGTGGACTTTCTGTTCAGGGGATAGCACTAGTTACAGTAAATGTATGCACAGATTGGGATAGAGTGGTAACCATATGTTGTATGCTTCTTCAATCATTTCAATTGGTTCAAATAAATTGAATAGTGCTTTATTTGATGCATTTTGTATTCTTTAAAATTTTTACAGGCAAGGAAAACAGTTCACACAACTCAGGAAACTACTAACATGGTTACAGAACCGTAGATTCATGACAATATGTTGTTTCAAGAATCAGACATGCATGCTGCAAATTAGTGATGATCAAATTCTACTACTCTTCTTTTGATTTTTTTGTACTACATATGATGTACAGTAATAATGAATGATCAACAAGAACTATATTCAAGTACTAGTACAAGGGGAAAAAAAGAGGGTATATATTTATATGATCGAGCCATATTTTATTTCTCCTTATTTGGAAAGAAAAAGTATTTTAATTAATAAGTATACTATCAAAATCGTATTAAGATTTGGTTTGGTAAAGTTTTATGAAGAGGTGATCAAAAGCATCTTATTTTATTTGATAAATTAAAAAGATAGTGTGTTTATGCTTACCGTTTTTAAAAGTTACAAGCACTTTTAAAAATATCCAAAATTAAAAAGTTTAATGTAATCTCGTACATTAATTATTATCTAAATTTAAAAGTTATTATAGTAATTTTAAATTTTTAAAGCTATCTTAAAACTTAAAAACACCTAGGTTGTGTTTATTTACAAATATTGAGAGAGAGACACAAAGATACAAAATCATGTTTGACAGAGGAGACATGAACAGAGACATTGTGTCAGTGTATTTTATATCCATCCTAACCGAAAGGATATAGAGACACTAATAAGGGATACAACTTATTTTTTATTTTTTCATAATTATATTTTTCATTATTATTCTTTTCATTTCAAATTTTTTGAATGAAAAAAAAAGAATAAATTAGATTTTCATAATTTATTCTAGTTTATTTTCAAACAGACATAAAATTTTGTGTTATGTCTTGTTCTCAATGTCTTGTCTTATTTTGTTCTCATAAACAAACGTAGCTTTTAAAAGTTATTATTTTATTCTAGTTTATCTTATTCTCAGTATCATGTCTTATTTTGTTCTTACTTATTGTTTGTGTTTAATAAAAGTCATTTTTAATTTAATTTACTAAATACAGATTCTACAATTTTTTTAAAAAAAATCAGCTTTTAAAAGTTAATTTTCATAAACTATTTTTAAAAAATAAAAACTTTACTAAACTAAAATTTAATTCTTGAAGAAGCTAACAAAAATACTTTTTACTTTTGATAATGATAAAAAATATTTTCAAAATATTATAAGACGCAACAAAAATAATTCAAAAATAATATTATTATTTTATAAGTGACAAATAATTTTTGTATTTAAAAAATTATTTATGCATTTGATTAAATTTGGTAGAAATATTTGAATAATTATTTAAAAATATATACAAAATAGATCTCTAAAATTTTTTACTTTAAAAAATATTCTTGATCATTAACAAAAAAATCATAAAAAAAATACTTAGTGTAGATTAAGAAATTTTAAGGATAAAATATTTTTTTTCTAATCATATCAAGAAAAAAATCATATCAAAATTTAATATCTAATATATTTTTAAAAAGAAAAAGTATAGATAGACAATGAAAATATTAAACAATGTGAACAATGAATATGTCGGATGTTCAATTCAATAAATATGTAGATAATTATGTTCATTATTTTTAATTGGAGGTTATTTCTTTTGATTCGGTCATGCATAGTTAATAATAAGTGGATGTTCAATTTATTAGGTGTGCAGATGGTTATTCTAATGTTAGGGTTTAAGGAATAATTTGAGAGTAGAATATTTTTTTTTACAGGATGCTACACATCCATGTAACCATATAACCAAGTTGGCGCAACACCAAAAAAACCTAATACCATTAAATGAAATGTGAAATACACGCGTCCAACACACACGAAATCGCTATTGCCCAACGCTTCTTCTTCATCTTTTCATGCTCGTTTACGCACGGAGCGTCTTTTTCTTATTCGCCTTCTTCTTCACGTTCCTCCTTTTTCGCCTTCCTCCTTCTTCACGTGTTTTCTCCTTATCGTCATTCTTTTGTTGTTGTTGCTGCTGTATTTTTTTGTCTTTTCCTCCTTCTCTCTCTGGTGAAGAAGCAGTAGAAGGTGAGGAAGAAGAGTTTTGAATAATGCAGAATGAATCAAACACAGTACTCATGGTGAACTGAACATAGTACTCATGGTGAAACAATTATATAGTACTAAGTGAACGAAACATAATCCATTATATAAAATTAAATTCAAATAACTCTGCCTACAATTTACATATTATCAATTCAATTCAATTCAATTCAGTACACCTCCGTCCATTTAATTCAATTCAAATTAGCAATTGCATTCAATTCAATTCGATTCAAAATTGAATATTCCAAACTTTATCAGTTTGATTCGTTTCAGAAGAGTAGTCAAAATCACTCTCCTGTTTACCAAAAAATTATGAACCCCTAAACACTGAACCCTAAACCCTGAACCCTAAACACTAAAACCAGAATCCTGAACACTGAACCCTGAACCCATAAATCCTAAATCTCTAAATCCCTAAAATCTAAACCTTAAACCCTAAATCCTGAACCCAAACCCTGAACTCTGAACTCTGAACCCTAAACGCTAAACATTAAACCCTAAACCCTAAACCCGAACCTTGAACATTGAACTTTGAACACTGAATGCTAAACCCTAAACCCTAAATCCTGATCCCTACCGTAAACCCTAAACCCTTAAAACTGTAAACTCTAAACCCTAAATCCTAGATTCCTAAACCCTAAATCTTCAACTATGAACACAGTGAACCGAAATTAATACATGGGGTGAACTGAAAGTTTGAAACACACTGAACCCTAAACCCATAAACCCTAAAATCCTAAACCTTGAAATCCTATCGTCATTCTATTGTTGTTGTTGGTATTTTTTTTGTCTTTTTCTCTTTCTCTGGTGAAGAAGTAGTAGAAGGTGAGGAAGAAGAGTTTTGAATAGTGTAGAATGAACCGAACACAGTACTCATAGTGAACCGAACACAATACAATTATATAGTACTGAGTGAACGAAACATAATCCATTATATAAAATCAAATTCAAACAGCTTTCTGCAGAATGAAGTACTCATGGTGAACCGAACATAGTACTCATGGTGAAACAATTGTATAGTACCGAGTGAACGAAACATAATCCATTATATAAAATCAAATTCAAATAACTCTACCTACAATTTACATATTATCAATTCAATTCAGTACGCCTCCGTCCATTTAATTCAATTCAAATTAGCAATTCCATTCCATTCAATTCGATTCAAAATTGAATAATCCAAATCGCTCTCCTGATTTGAAGTTGAGTCATTTATTGTTTCGATTCAGAAGTGCATATCGAAGAAGAAAACGAAGAAGTATAGGAAGAAGATAAATGCAACCAGATCGAAATAAGAAAACGAGAAGATGAACGCGACCAGAGGAGAACGGCGAAGGCAATGCAGATTAATAAGGAAGAACGCGAGTAGAGAAGAAGAAGAAGAAGGAGGAGGAGGAGGAGGAGGAGGAGGAGGAAGAGGAGGAGGTAGTTTACGTTGAACAAAGTTTTATGTTGCAGCACGTTATATGTAGCGTGTGTATAATAAACAAGTGAAGGGTGTGGGACGCGCGTGTGGAGGAAATTACTTGGTTAACAACTATGTAAAAAATACATGGATGCTGAACTTTTTTTTTATTTTGTTAGGCAAATTTTAGAGTTATTATTTATAAAAGTCATTGTCTATGTAACAAAATTCTTTTTAAAATATATATTTAATATTATATATTTTTATTGAGTTTTAAAATATTTTGAAAACCTATTTTTGTTAGCAGCGATTTTGATAGTTGATCTTTATTCTGTAATTAATGAATGAATTAATAAATATATGGTTACAAATTGTCGTCCATTGGCCTTAGGAAAGTGAGAAAAACTTGCGGCCATTTTCGGGGAGAAAACGAGGATAGAAGAGTAAGAAAAAAAAGTGACAGTGCCACGTCACTAAAACCATGTCAAAGTCAAAGTAAAATGCTCGAACGACATATTCGCGTGGAGAAGAACGAACCACACCCACACAACCTAGTGAACCTACAGCTAGAAGAAACACCCAACGACGTCGTCGCTGTCCACGTGGCCATAGGGGCAAAATTGCAAAAGAGAAAAAACAAGTGCGGGGCAAAAGCGCAATATTCGGATTCTTCAGCGTAAGCTTAGCCTCACTGACCGAATGTGCATATAGTGGCACTCCCTTGGCACTTCACAAACCCTAGCCCTCTTCATTCTCTCTCTTCTCTCTCTATCTTCTCTCTCTGAAGATGGCTTCACGAAGGATTGTTTCCTCTCTGATTCGATCTTCACTTCGCCGCGGATCTCAATCCAACCCTTCCATTGCCGCATCGGCTTCCAGGCTCGCCTCCCGAAGCCGCGGCGGTGCATCTCCCGCCGGATATATCCTCAACCGCGTTGCCGAGTATGCCACCTCGGCCGCCGCCGCCGCCGCTCCCTCACCACAGCCTCCCGCAAAGAAGGAATCCGGTGGTGGAGGTAAGATCACCGATGAGTTCACTGGTAAGGGTGCGATCGGTCAAGTGTGCCAGGTCATCGGTGCCGTCGTCGATGTAAGATTCGAGGAGGGTTTGCCTCCCATCCTGACTGCGCTCGAGGTGCTAGATCACTCTTCCAGACTGGTGCTGGAGGTGGCTCAGCATTTGGGTGAGGGTGTTGTCAGAACCATTGCTATGGATGGTACTGAAGGTGTTGTCAGAGGGTGGCGCGTGCTTAACACCGGATCCCCTATCACCGTAAATACTCAGTCGCTTTCGACTTCCATTTGTTTGCGGTTGAATTTTTTGCTGCTTCTTTGCTTTTTGTTAATTTGATTTGATTCGCTGAAATCTGAGCTGGTTGGTGTGTCGGTGTGCAGATTTGAATGTCTGATTTCGATAAATGATACCGTTTCTATATAGGTTTTGTGGGTTGTGTATACTGTGGATCTGAGATTCTGATTCTGTGTGTAAAGATTTATTTCTGGTTGCTTAAAATTAGTTAGTAGATGGAACCAAAGTTTGTTTTTTAGGTTGATAGGTGTTGTGAAATTCATGAATTTGATTTGTCAAAATATACAGTTATCTAATCTGATTATTAAGCCATATATGGGACATTGTTTGTTGCTCTTCGTTTTAGTTCAGCTGGTCCGGTCCCTTTCTATGCACCTTCTGATCTTTCATATTTGTTGATCTTTTCAATGACTTTTGTTAATCCTATTTACTGACATCTTATACCGCCGCCTGCCTTTCAGGTTCCTGTTGGCAGGGCAACCCTTGGACGTATTATCAATGTCATTGGAGAGCCTATTGATGAGAAGGGTGATCTAAGTAAGAACATAATAAAGCCTTTTCACACCTTATTGGTAGAGAAAATCTTTTATCCATTGTTTCCTTGCGATGTTTACAACTGATGGTTCTTTTGTGAACAATTGTAGAAACTGAGCATTACTTGCCCATTCACAGAGAAGCTCCTGCTTTTGTTGAGCAAGCCACTGAGCAACAGATTCTTGTCACAGGAATCAAGGTATTCTTTTCATGCATTTCTTTCTTACCTTAGAGGAAGGACGCCATCACTGCATTTTTCTCTTTATTTGTGATTATGTGTAGTATCATTTCTATCTCATCCTAGTATTCTCTACCAGCTACTGATTTTGCATGAAATTTTCCTTACAGGTTGTTGATCTGCTTGCACCATACCAAAGAGGAGGAAAGATTGGGTTGTTTGGTGGTGCTGGTGTGGGTAAAACTGTGCTCATTATGGAGCTCATTAACAACGTTGCCAAGGCTCATGGTGAGCATATACTTCATTGTTCGTAAGATATTGTTGTACATCTCTATACCATGTGCTGACTTTTTCCATTTGTTAGGTGGTTTCTCTGTGTTTGCCGGTGTTGGAGAAAGAACCCGAGAGGGTAATGACTTGTACAGAGAAATGATTGAGAGTGGTGTCATCAAGCTAGGTGACAAGCAGGTATGAGGATGTGTTTTGTGAATCATATTCGATATTCATCCTGATATATTCAAATTTTAAATTTGTTAACTATGGCTGTTTCATGAAAATTCAGAGTGAAAGCAAATGCGCTCTTGTGTACGGTCAAATGAATGAGCCCCCGGGTGCTCGTGCCCGTGTTGGTCTTACTGGGCTTACTGTTGCTGAGCACTTCCGTGATGCTGAAGGGCAAGATGTGCTCCTCTTTGTTGACAACATTTTCCGCTTTACCCAGGTACGGATCTCTGGACATCATATGTAAAATATCTTTTTCTTATTTTGAGTTTGTAGTTTGTCTTGTTTATTTTCAACTTACATTGCGATGTATTATGCAGGCTAACTCAGAGGTGTCTGCTTTGCTTGGACGTATCCCATCTGCTGTGGGTTACCAACCAACCTTGGCCACTGATCTTGGAGGTCTTCAAGAGCGTATTACAACCACCAAGAAGGGTTCAATTACCTCTGTCCAAGCTATTTATGTGCCTGCTGATGACTTGACAGATCCTGCTCCTGCTACCACCTTTGCTCACTTGGATGCTACAACAGTGTTATCACGACAGGTTTGATAGATCACTTGAAGTAGTACGTATTGCACTCATGGCCTTTGTTATCATTAACTAATAATTGGATTTTGTTGATATATAGATCTCCGAGCTGGGTATCTATCCTGCTGTGGACCCCTTGGATTCCACATCTCGTATGCTTTCCCCACTTATCTTGGGTCAGGATCACTACGAAACTGCTCGTGGTGTCCAGAAGGTTCTTCAAAACTACAAGAATCTTCAAGATATTATTGCTATTTTGGGAATGGACGAGCTCAGTGAAGATGATAAATTGACTGTTGCCCGTGCCCGTAAGATTCAAAGATTCTTGAGCCAGCCTTTCCATGTTGCAGAAGTATTCACGGGTGCCCCAGGCAAATATGTTGAGTTGAAGGAGAGCATTAACAGCTTCCAGGTACTTATTTCTTTTTACTTCTCCCCCTTGTTTTACTGTTACATGAACTATTATCCTATTTTGCTGGCTGCATTTTCCTTATGGTCCAATAAGGCACTAACTTGTTTTTGTTGTGTAATTGACAGGGTGTGTTGGATGGCAAATACGATGATCTGCCAGAGCAGTCATTTTACATGGTTGGCGGTATTGAAGAGGTCATTGCAAAGGCAGAGAAGATTGCCAAGGAATCAGCGTCTTAGTCACACATATCCCTTTTTCTAAATTGCCTAAATTTTAATAATTAGGAACTTCTCATTGGCGATGCCAAACGACAGTTTTCCATTTTTTTGAGTATGAAAAGATGTGTCAGGTTATTCCTTCGTTCCATTTTGATGTTGTTGCCGAGTGTGGGATGAACCAAGGCCTCAGGCCAACTGCGCCCCCTTTCTTTTCACTTGTGTCATTTAAATAAGGGGAAGAGGCAAGAGGTGTACATTTTTTACTTTTCCTGGTTTAGAACGATGACGAATGCATCACTATTTAAACTTTAAACTATTCCAGGTGCTTCCTATTTTTGAGTTCCTTGCAAAAAATTTTATGCGCCTTGTCAACTTTCTGTATTCTTTTGTCAACAAGATGAGAAGCTGTTGTAGTTGCTTCAAACAGTTTATTTTGCCGTTAATAACCTTTACTGGCCGTGTTCCTGGGTTTAGTTTGAATCCGCGTAGTTCAAAGGAAATTTTTGTTATCAACCAGTTATATTTATTGAATCAGCTAATATAATTGATTTTCTTGCCATTATTCACGAATTCATATCATGGCGCTGGCCTTGTAATTTATGACGAATAATGAAAATGAAGTGAACTTGGCTAGGGGTGTATATGGTTTGGCTCGGCTCGGTTCTGAACACTTTAGAGGTTAATTTGGTGTGATTTTATCGGTTTAAAATTGGATAAGGTTTCATAAATAGATCCGGTCATTATTTCGGGTTGGGTCCTGGTTATGACTTAGGTCGCCCGAATTTGTTCCGGTAGCCCAGTCATCATACACAATTAATATTGTGTTATTAGTGATGGATGATGGCTATTTTTATGTGGAATTTAAGTATTGTAAATTTTACTATTTTGTGTTATTAGTTATTATAAGATTATAAGTTAATGTTTTATGTTTAAAATGCATAAGATTTTAGACTAATGCATAATATTGTGTTATTTATATTGATTTAAATATTTGGTGTTATTATACAATATTAGTATTGATTATGGTTATGTTTTAATTTTAGAAAAGAGTTGATTTTTGTTATATTTTTCTAAGTGAATTTTATCATGTTAAATAATAGTTGAAGCCTTGAAAATTTGAATATTTTCATATGCTAACTTATAAAAAGGTATCAAGGTAATGTAATGTTAATGGCCCGATTTTCACCCGGTTTTTACCTAGTATAATTGTGGCCCGAAAGTGTATAGGTTTTATCGGGTCTAGGATCGGATTCGAGTCTAATAAATAAGTCCGATATATATTTCGAGTCAGGTTTAAGTCACATCAAATCCGGTTTCACCTGACCTATGCACACCCCTAAACTTGCCAATATAAATATATAATGAAAGTGCGTTTGTTTTAGTTATTTGTTTATATAATTGTATTTCCTATATGGTCAAAGTCTTTGCGTAAAGTTATTGATAAAGAATAACAAGATACAATAACCGAAGAAAAGCTGCTGCTCTTTTTTTCTTTAGGTTAAAACTTAAAAGTTGATTTTCGTTAAAAATTAGGGAGGAATGCAGGTGGGATTCTGCTCATTTTGGATCAGAAGTTGGATTAGAGTCAGCCCCAAGATCTTTGAGCCTGCCTCGTACTGAAGGAAAAAGTGGCCCTCAAAAATTGTGTCTTAAGCAACAGACGCTTGCAGCAAAGTTGATAGTTTCATGACTCGGTGCAGATTTTGACAACCATGTTGTTGCCCTATGAACTAAGAAGGTTCTCAAGAATTGTTCGTGGACTCCAACATTACATTCCCACTCCTTATGATACTAAGAGTGCCCATCCAATATGAACCACAACTCCCTCTATCCCAACTCAATGTACAATCACTGTATTTACTATACTTGCATTAGAAATCTCAATCTTGTCGGTTAAACCGTCAGTACAAGCTATGAAACTTCTAATGGAGATAAGAACTATTCTAATGGGAGTTAGATCTAGTAAACTAGTTGTATGATGTATTAAAGTTGGTCAAACTTGTTTATAACAGAAAAAATAGAGTTGTGTGAAAATTTGATAAATAAATATTGCAGACGAAAATCATTCCGGAGGATATAACAAGTTACAATTTTATTAGGACAATTTAAAAAGGTCTAGTTCTACCAAGAGTTGAACTGTTTGTCTGAATTGTATTGACTAGTAGGGTCAATACGAAGGAAAGGTTGAGTCGGTTTGGGGTTATTAATCAAGAAGATGTTGTATGCGTGTTATGTAATAAAGGTGTTGAATATGGTCATCACTTGTTTTTTTATTGTGATTTTGTTTGGCATATTTGGTGTGCTTGGTTATCATTTGTTGGAAGGCAATGGTCGTGCCCAAGGACTTTGAAGGAACATTTTTTAAATTGGACTGAGATATCAATTAGTAAAGAGGAGCGCAAGAGGTTGATAGTGTGTTTTTGTGCGATTATTTGAAACACTTAGTTAGAAAGGAATAGAAGGATTTTTCAGAATAAAAGAAAAATGATCGACGAGATTATCCATATGCCATGTATGAACTATAAGGAGTGGTTAAGTGTGAATCCTTTTTGTTGTTAATGACAATGCTGAAGATGACAAAGGGATAAATATTAGTATTCTTTGCGTTAGTTAGTTTTTTCTTTATTGTTCTTACACTCTACTTGTTGTGTTAAGCTTCTTTCTTTGAGAAAAAAAGGAGTAAAGTATTGTTTTTGTCCTCAACGTTTGGAGTAATTCTAAAGTTGTCCATAAAGTTTCAATCGTCCTATTTAAGTCCCTAACGTTTCAAAATTGACTCAATGTTGTCCTGCCGTTAGGGATCCATTAACAGAATTGACGGCGGGACAAAATTGAGACAATTTTAAAACATTAGGAACTTAAATAGAACGAAAACATTGCAGACAAAAACGATACATAAAAATAAAATTTAATTTTATCCTTTAATAATATCAATTTTTTACCGTACATCGTATTCAATTATTATTTAATTACATCTAAGTAAATTATACTTAATCACATTACTTTTATTCAAACTAAATTTATTTTTTATAATTTTACACTTAAAAGATTTTAGAATAATTTATTTTCTTTAAGTATAAAATTATAAAAAAATAAATTTATTTAGAATGAAATTAATGTGATTAAGTGTAATTTATTTAGATGTGATTAAAAAATAATTAAATATTATGTACAGAAAAAATTGATATTATTAAAGGATAAAATTAAAATTTATTTCTATCTATCGTTTTTGTCCTCAACGTTTTCGTCCTATTTAAGTCCCTAACGTTTCAAAATTATTTCAATTTTGTCCCGCCGTCAATTCTATTAACGGATCCCTAATAACAGGATAATATTTAGTCAATTTTAAAACGTTAGGAAATTAAATATGACGATTAAAATATTAGAGACAACTTTGAGACTTACCCAAATATTAGAGACAAAAATTATACTTTACTTAAAAAAAAGGTTGGTGTAGACTTTATTAGTCCTACCATGTGACCTTGAACGAAGTAAAACAGCTCATGCAGTTTATTACACCATAGTAATCTACTTAATTATAATTATTAACTCATCAGCAACTCTCTCTCTCTCTGTAAAGTAAATCGATGGAATAAGCCTACCCTTTTCCCCTTTCTTTATACAATGTACATGTATGTTATCCGAAGAACTATATAATAATAATATATATTTCTTACACTCTCCGATTTGTCTATTTTTTGGATGCTTTCCAACCATGATCATTCATCAAGTCGTGCTCTCCATTTCTCGTTGACAACAGATATATTTATTCTTCGTATCTTCATTTAAAATGATATGTTTTATCATATAATTTTACGCTGAAACTTCTAGGCCGCGTAATTATATTCTCAACATTTATACTTGGAAAATCTTAAACTTAAAAGATGTTAGGTGAACAAATTATTTTTATAATTAAGATCAACTAAGTCTTTTTTCTTTTTATATTTCTTCTCTTTTTTTTTTTCAACTAAAATTTTTTGTTATTAAACCTTAAACTATTAAATCAACTTGAATAGACTTGATTATCAAAATAATTTGACCACGTAATATTACCCTTACAAATAACTTGCTCTTCTAAGATAAGAGGTGATAACTGATAAAAGTTATAAAACTCCAAATATATAGTTCATGTTTTTACTTGTAAATGATATTTAACTTTTTTTTAAGTAAATAAATAAAAGTACACTTAAAAAAAATTGGGTTGGACAAAATTACATACCAAAAATTTATAAATATTAAAATACACTCAAAAAATAATTTTTAATGGACAAAAATGTCATATCATTAGTAAGGATTTGATATTTACGAAATTTTTATGTATATTTTTTTTATTGAAAATAATTTTTTAGATATACTTTGATAATTACAAATTTTTATGTATATTTTTTTCATGATAAAGTTTTTTATGTATATATATTTTTTCTTTTCATTTACCCTCGTTGTTTTACTATTTTAGATAAAACTAGCGATAAATTAGTATTACTATTTTACCCTCGTTGTTTTACTACTTAATTAGTACTACTATTAAACTTATATCCTATTTGAATATCCGATTAGAAATATTCAAATAACTTGTAGGATAAGTGGTGATAAATCTCTAAATATATAGTTTACGAATACGGTTGTGCATGGATTGTGTTAATCCAAAAATCAAACTTATTTTTTAGTTAACAAAAAGTTTAATTATAGTTAATTGATTAAATTAATTTTATATGATAAAATTAATTATTAAAATTATTTTATTAAACTGGTTAACTAAAATATGATTATAATTTTTTAATCGACTAACCACATTTTGATTTTTTAATATACACTCTTTTTCACGGATGTAGATGTAGGTAACACTCAAGTCTCGGATTATTTATTAAGCTACTATTCTTATTCAAACTATTGAATTCATTAACTCACTATGCTGCAAAGTGGGAAGAGTCAAAATAGAAATAACCGAGTCTTGTATACTGAAACTCTAATTCTTACCAAGGAAAGCCAAATGATATCAACATTGATAGTGTAATTAATGAAAACATATATATTCATATATTATGTTTTGTGTACATTAAAATCAGTTATTAATATAAAATATATATTAGAATATAAATATACATTAAAAATAAATTAAATCACTTATGTATTTATATATAAATATAATAATGACTAATTTTGGTTTATGAATAACATTTTGATATCAATACACGTACATCCTAAAATAGCATAAACAAAGCAAAGTACTAATTCTCTGCTCCAATATTACAGAAAGCTATATATATAGTGAGGCTCTGAGTGATTATTTATTGTCATGGATGATGGTTAGGGCCATCTTTTGGTGCTGGAGGTGGACTCTTTGGGATATCATGAAAGCGTCCAAGGGGTCTGT
>NC_029780.3:112187100-112190571 GCF_000817695.3 Arachis duranensis | reverse complement strand
TTAGATGGGTAAATTACATACACGGCTTGAGTGGCTTGGATGAAGAGAAAAATTTGAAAGCAAAGACATACAAGAATTCGCAACAGCTTCTTCACATCCATATCCCTCAGACCTCGATCAGTGAAGTGAAATGCAAGGAGACTTATGTTATTTGCTGCCTAGAGATAATCTATATATTAAGGCATGATGCATTCTTTACATATATTTTTGTTAATAACAAATTCAGTTATTCTTCATTTAAAATGCTATCTGTTTTTATCACAAGCTAAAGTCTTAGTCCGCATATATTTGAAATGTTCAACGCAATATATTTGTTAAGACTGCTTCTATGGACCAAGAATTGTCGATTACTACTGAATTTCCTATTTATTAATTAAGCTATTAATTAGTGTAATTTGTTAGGTACCAGACAAATGACACAGCAAAATATAAAGATAAAAAATTAGAAATTTGTATTAAATATGAAAACAATTGAATAACTTTCTTTGAGAATTACAGCTTTTCTCTCTCTCACAAGGAGACTACAATAACACGCTCGACAAAAGGAGAACACACTCCTCTCTATCATATATAGGAGAAAACTACTCAAAAAAAATTATGTTATTCTATCTGGATGACTTGATTGAAATGAATTAAAGAAAAGCTCAATTTATAGGTGAGTCTCTTCAATATGAACCATCCGTCAATTAGAGGTATATAATTCTTCTCTTTTTCAACCATTAAAATCCTAAGGTTATAAACTAAGATTATTTATTACCTTTCATTTTATTTGGTTATCATTTATTTATATATTTTCTAAAATTAGCTTTACTAATTTTCACAATCTCTCACTTAAAGCTAATTTTGATAAATTTTCAAAAATTTATATTGCTCATGTATTCCATAGGCCGTATGAGGATCTACACCATTCAAACTTTTCTGTGTTGATTGGGTTTGTCATGACATCTGCTAGGTTATCTTTAGTGTGAATCTTCTGCATATCAACACTTCCTTCTTCTACTACTTCCCGAACAAAGTGATATTGTACTCCAATGTATTTTGTTCTTGAATGAAAGGCAGAATTCCTTGCAATGTGCAAGGCACTCTGACTGTCACAATACACAGAAATCTTCTGTTGTTTGTGCCCGAGTTCTTCTATCAATCTTTGGATCCAAATAGCTTCCTTGCATGCTTGTGTAGCTGCCATATATTCAGCTTCTGTAGTAGATAAAGCTACAACAATCTGTGATTTAGATAGCCAGCTCACAGCTCCTCCTGCAAGTGTAAACATATAACTTGTAGTAGATTTTCGTTTATCAATATCACCTACAAAGTTTGAGTCGACATATCCATTGACAATGAATTCCGATCCTCCAAAACATAATGCAACATTCGAGGTCCCTTTGATGTATCTCAAGATCCTCTTAACAACATTCCAATGCTCTTTACCCGGATCTGCCATAAATCGACTTACCACCGCAACTGCTTGAGCAATATCTGGTCTTGTACAGATCATGGCATACATAAGGCTTCCCACCGCTGATGCATACGTTCTCCTTTAATTGTGCTTAAGAGTGAAAACATGTTTTTTAGGACTCAAAATAGATAAATTTAATTCACCTTGACTCTATTAGATGCTTTGATATATTTGTTAAGTGATTTAAGGTTTAGGAGGCAAAGATTGGATCAAGGGAATGAAGAAAAAGCATGTAAAGTTGGAGAACTCATAAAGAAATGATGGAACCAAAAAGCTGTCAAGCCTGACCTCTTCGCACTTAATTGACTATAACTTGAGCTACAGAGGTCCAAATGATGCCGTTCTAGTTGGGTTAGAAAGCTAACATCCGGGGCTTCGAAACGATATAAGATTTGCCATAGTTGCATCACGCATAGGGGCGCGCACGCGCACGGTACGTGGAGTTGCTACACGTATGGTGGCGCGCACGCGCAAAGTACGCGCACGCGCCGTTGGTGCACGTGATCACTTCATGCAAACTCGTGGCTAGCGAATTTACAAGCCTTGTGGGCCCAATCCAACTCATTTCTGATGCTATTTAAGCCAAGGATTGAAGGGGAATCAATATACTTTTCATACTTTTGATCATTAGTCATAGTTTTAGTTTTAGAAGTAGTTAGAACTAGTTTCTAGAGAGAGAAGCTCTCACTTCTCTCTAGAATTAGGATTAGGATTAGGTTTAGTTCTTAGATCTAGATTTAGATTCATCTTCTTCTACTTCTATCTTCTCAATTCCTTGTAGTTACATTCATCCTTCTCCTACTCTTTTGGTGTAATCTCTTTTATGTTGTTCTTATATTTTATTGTAGATCTAGCATTGTTCCTTCTACTTTCTTTCAATTCAATTCAAGGTAATTCATAATAAGTGTGTTTCTTTTGATTGTTGTTGTTAACTTCTTTCAATAATTGTTGTTAGATTCTCTTCTTGTTGTCAAATTGCTTTGCTTTTCTTTTGTACCTTCCAAGTGTTTGATGAAATGCTTGGAAGGATTTTAGAGTAGAATTTTATTCTCTTGGCTTGGAAAGGTAACTAGGGAACTCTTGAGTTGCTAATGTCCAAGTAATTGATGATTGGGATCCATTGACTCTAGTTCTCACTAGTTGAACTAGTGAAGAGTTAGGACTTATGGACTAGGATTGATATATCTCATTTAACTTTCCTTTACTACTAGTTAGAGGATGACTTAATGAGATTAATCCTTGCCAATTCTCATATTGTGGTTAGTGATTAGGATAGAGATCCTTGACCACCAACCCTTGCCAAGACCTTTTTAGGCCTTAGTTTACTTTCTTGCAATTTATCTTTCATGTTTCTTATTAAAACCCCAAAAATAACTCACAACCAATAACAAAACACTTAATTACAATTCCTAGGGAGAACGACCCTCTCACTTTGGCTATGAGTTTGGCTCTAATTGTGTTGTAGGGAATGTGAACTTCAATGCTAACATGTACCAAGGATGGAACGCTCCAAGATGGGAGGAGCCTCAAGGAATTGATCACTCCCATTGGCATCAACCTCCGGACACTTATAGGTATAATTCTCATCCTAATGTATGTCAATTTAATGGTTGTGGTGACTCCTTTTATGACAATCAACCACCACCATATACCTATGAATCTTATCCTCAACATGATGCTCAACCATACTCACAAGCCCCATATCACCAAAACCCTCCATATGACCACAATCCTTATCCACCGTACCCACCACCTTATGAGCCATATGAACCATACATGGAACCACCACCATTCCAACATAATTACTCTCAAGAACCACCTCAATGCACACCATCTCCATACCCTCACCAAGAAGAACCACCTTCCTATTATGAACCCTCTCTCCAAAATGATGAACCTTCCTACCTACCACAAGCACCAATAAACGATTCTCTCACTTTGTTACTTCAAGGACAAGAAGCCATGAAGCGGGATACACTTGAGTTTGTGACCAACTTGACCAAGGTAGTGTCCAC
>NC_029780.3:112185239-112185899 GCF_000817695.3 Arachis duranensis | reverse complement strand
TTGCCATTGTAGGTAGATTTTCATTTCATATTGATTTGTTTGTAAAGATTGGTTGTTAGTATGTTGTATTCATTAGTAGTAGATGAATAAATCCTAAAATCAAATTGCATTTTTGTGAATTGTTTGATATTTGATTGAATAAAGAAGAGTTTTGGACATTATAGGGAGCTCTTGGGCATTTTTTTCTGCTTTTTGGGCAAAAAAAAAAAACGGCCATCGGCGCGCTAGCACGCTGTGCGCGCGCGCGCACATTGCACTTCCGCAACTTCTGGTACAAAAACCAGAGAGTTGTGCGCGCATTGTGCCAGCATTGTGCTGGGAGCACAAGCTCATCCACGCGTAAGCGCGCTGTGCGCGCGCGCGGATCGTCCCTGCTGCATCCACGCGTAAGCGCGCTGTGCGCGCGCGCGGATTTGTACCCTGCTTTTCTCTCTCCTCCTTTCTCCTTCTTTCCTCTTCTCTTCTTCTTTCTTTCTAATTTTTTTTCTTCTTCCTCTCTTAGAAATTTTTTTCTTTTCTCTTTTAATATAAATGAAATTTTTTTTAAAAAAAAAATAAGAATAATAATAATAATAATATAATAATAAATCAATAAATAAATAAATAAACAAATAAAATACTAAAAAAAACAAAAAAAAACAAAAAAAAAAATTTTCCTTC
>NC_029780.3:112184626-112185102 GCF_000817695.3 Arachis duranensis | reverse complement strand
CCTACTCAATTGTTGAGACTTTCTTACATTATTTTGGTGCTTCTTGACTTGTTTGATATTGTTGGGGTGATGAAACTTTTACATCAATGCTTTATCTTGTATGACTCTTGTGTCTTTGTGCATTGATATGACCTCATATTGTCTTTCATGACCCACTTCTTCTCATTTGAACTTGATGCTCAATACACTCTTCATGCTTTAACTTTACTCTTGCATCGAGCTTAATGACATGCCTTAGCTTACAATGTTTTCTCACTCACATGCTTAGCTAACATGTAGTAGGGAATCATACTCTCATTTGGCATTAGCCCCCGCCTATGTTCTAATTGCCTTGATATCTTTGTTATAGGCTTAATTTTCTTTCCTTTTAGGTTGACCACCAGAAAGGGAAAAAGGAAAAGTTTCTAAATGGGGCAACAAACAAGTCATCCGCACAACCTTTTGAAGGAGCTCATCAATTATAGCAACCCATCCAC
>NC_029780.3:112183464-112184315 GCF_000817695.3 Arachis duranensis | reverse complement strand
CAAGTGTGGGGAGGTCGTCCGACCGATCTCCATGGGTAACAATTTCCTTTTCAACACCAAATTTTTATTTTCTTTGTTAGAGTAGTTATTGCATTTGCATGATAGGTTGCATGTTAGTTAGAATTTGTACATATTTTACTACCTTCTTCTTATTAGGACTACTTGGTTAGGATGATGATTTTCTTTCCAAGAAACTGTTTTAGGGAACCCTACCAATTTGAAAAAAGAAAATTTGTGGAACTTGCTTGAAAGAATTTATTTTGGAACATGGTTTTTGAGCTAAGAACACAAGCTTGTGAGATTTGAGCCTAATTGTGTGGTTACATCTTATAACCACTTGTTTTTCCTTCTTGTGTGCACTATCCTCTTCCTATGATTGTAATCTTTGATTTGTTTGATTCTTTATGTCCATTATTTTGTGTATTCATGCATTTATATGATTGAGGCCATCATTTCATTAGCTCACTTACCCAAATGGCCTTACCTTTTATCTTCCTTTGTTAGCCAAATTTGAGCCTACGATTAACCCACTTGTTCTTAATTTAGCACATTACAAGCCTTAAAGCGAAAAACAATAAATGTCCTTAATTTGGATCTTTGATTAGCTTAGGCTAGTGTGTGTGAGTATCATCCAAGTATGGGAACCTTGGGACATTGGGTGAATAAAAGGGTAGTTTTGTATTTTCATTGAAAATATTGGGAATTGGGTACATACTCATGTATTGATTAAATGTATAAACCTTATGCATTGATGTTCTTGTATATAGTTTGAAAGAAAAAGAAAAATGAAAAGAAAAAGAAATAAAAGTGAAAAAAAAAGAAAAGAAAAGAAAAAAATGTATATAGAAAAA
>NC_029780.3:112182297-112182750 GCF_000817695.3 Arachis duranensis | reverse complement strand
TTCTCCTTTAATTGTGCTTAAGAGTGAAAACATGTTTTTTAGGACTCAAAATAGATAAATTTAATTCACCTTGACTCTATTAGATGCTTTGATATGTTTGTTAAGTGATTTAAGGTTTAGGAGGCAAATATTGGATCAAGGGAATGAAGAAAAAGCATGTAAAGTTGGAGAACTCATAAAGAAATGATGGAACCAAAAAGCTGTCAAGCCTGACC
Source organism: Arachis duranensis (assembly GCF_000817695.3). Lineage (NCBI taxonomy): Eukaryota > Viridiplantae > Streptophyta > Magnoliopsida > Fabales > Fabaceae > Arachis > Arachis duranensis. The sequence continues at coordinate 112,182,535 of NC_029780.3, read as the reverse complement.
TATTCGCACTTAATTGACTATAACTTGAGCTACAGAGGTCCAAATGATGCCATTCCAGTTGGGTTAGAAAGCTAACATCCGAGGCTTCGAAACGATATAAGATTTGCCATAGTTGCATCACGCATAGGGGCGCGCACGCGCACGGTACGCGGACGCACCGATGGTGGCACATGACCCACTTAATGCAACACGTGGCCAGCGATTTTAGAAGCCTTGTGGGCCCAATCCAACTCATTTC
>NC_029780.3:112152488-112182182 GCF_000817695.3 Arachis duranensis | reverse complement strand
GTTAGTTACCATAGTCATAGTTTTAGTTTTAGAAGTAGTTAGAACTAGTTTCTAGAGAGAGAAGCTCTCACTTCTCTCTAGAATTAGGATTAAGATTAGGTTTAGTTCTTAGATCTAGATTTAGATTCATCTTCTTCTACTTCTATCTTCTCAATTCCTTGTAGTTACATTCATCCTTCTCCTACTCTTTTGGTGTAATCTCTTTTATGTTGTTCTTATATTTTGTTGTAGATCTAGCATTGTTCCTTCTACTTTCTTTCAATTCAATTCAAGGTAATTCATAATAAGTGTGTTTCTTTTGATTGTTGTTGTTAACTTCTTTCAATAATTGTTGTTAGATTCTCTTCTTGTTGTCAAATTGCTTTAATTTTCTTTTGTACCTTCCAAGTGTTTGATGAAATGCTTGGTTGGATTTTAGTGTAGGTTTTGTTCCTTAGGAGGATAACTAGGATAGGACTTCTAGTTCTCATATCTTGCCAAGAGCTTTGCTAGTTGTTAGTTTATTTTCTTTGCCATTTATATTTCTTGTCTAAAATCTTAAAAACCCCAAATATAACTCACAACCAATAACAAGACACTTTATTGTAAATCCTAGGGAGAACGACCCGAGGTTTAAATACTTCGGTTTATAGATTTTAGGGGTTTGTACTTGTGACAAACAAATTTTTGTATGAGAGGATTATTGTTGGTTTAGAGACTATACTTCAACGAGATTTCATTTGTGAAATTCTAAACCGTCAAAAATCTAATCATCATGTATCTCAAGATCCTCTTAACAACATTCCGATGCTCTTTACCTGGATCTGCCATAAATCCACTTACCACCGCAACTGCTTGAGCAATATCTGGCCTTGTACAAATCATGGCATACATAAGGCTTCCCACTGTTGATGCATACGGCACTCGAGACATTTCCATCATCTCTGCTTCACTACTAGGGCACAGACTTGAGGATAATTTAAAATTCATAGGAAGTGGGGTTGAAATTGGCTTACATTCTTGCATGTTGAAGAGTTGCAAGATCTTCTTCAAATAATTCTTTTGCGATAGCCAAATCTTCCTATCTTTTTTGTCTCGGTGAATTTGCATTCCTAAAATCTTGTTTGTTGATCTCAAGTCTTTCATATCAAACTCCCTAGCCAACTGTGCCTTCAATTCTTGGATTTGATCTTTGTTGGGACCTACCACCAACATGTCATCCACATACAACAGCAGAATGATGAAATCATTATCATCAGACCTCTTGTAATAGGTACAATGATATGAACTAAGTCTGTTGTATCCAAGGCTAACAAGAAAAAATCAAATCTCTTGTACCAACACCTTAGCGCCTGCTTTAGACCGTACATAGATTTAGTTAACCTGCAAACTAAGTTTTCTTTTCCTTGTTCTTCAAAACCTTCTGGTTGGAGCATATATATCTCTTCTTCAAGTTCTCCATGAAAGAAAAGCAGTCTTTACATCTAATATCTCTATATGTAAATCAAATACAGCACACATAGCCAAAACTACTCTAATAGTAGTTAGTCTCACTACTGGAGAAAATATTTTATTGAAGTCAACACCTTCTTTCTGAGCATATCCCTTGACAACCAATCTTACACGATATCGTTCCACATGATCATTACTATCTCGTTTGATCTTGTAAACCCATTTGTTACCAATGGCTTTCCGATCTACTGGAAGTTCAACAAGTTTCCAGATATGGTTCCTATGTAATGCCTCAATTTCTTCTTACATTGCTGTCATCCACATAGAAGCATCTGGATTGCGCATAGCCTCCATAAAGTTGTTGGCTCTCCATCTTCTGTCAAAAGACAATATGCATCATGGTTTGTCAAACCATAATTTGAGTGCCATGATGGTGTTCTTCTTTGTCGAGTGGATCGACGAACTTCCATGTCATTAGCCTCAGCTTCTTGTTCTTCGTGCTGTAGTTCTGCTTCAAAAAGATTACCTTTTCTACATTTTTCATCTATTTGAACAGTGGTTATCTCTTTAATAGCGCTGTCATTTTCTTGTTCTTTTTGCAATTCATCTTCTGTAAATATCACATCTCTACTGACAACTACCTTGCGAGCAGTGGGATCCCATAGAGGATACCCCTTAACTCCGTCAGCATAACCCAAGAATATACATTTTCTAGACTTTGGGTCTAGCTTTGTTCTTTCCTGGGAATTGTACATCACGTACACAGAACAACCAAATATATGTAAAGAAGAATAATTAGGTGGCTTACCTTGCCACATCTCCATTGGTGTCTTTAACCCAATTGCAGTTGATAGTGACCGATTTATCACATAACAGACGGTTTTAACAGCTTCTGCCCAAAAAGACTTGGCTAAACCTGCAGTTTGCAACATAGCTCGTGCTCTTTCTAGGAGATTCCTATTCATTCGCTCTGCTACACCATTTTGCCGAGGCGTATATGCAACTGTGAATTGTCGTTGAATACCTGCTTGCTTGCAAAATGTTAGAAAATCACCATTGAGATATTCTCTTCCATTATCTGTCCTTAAACACTTGATCTTCTTTTCAGATTCAAGTTCTAACTTTGGTTTGAACTCTTTGAACATTGCAAACACGTCTGACTTCTTCTTGATCGGGTACACCCATAGCCTCCTAGAGTAATCATCAATAAATGATACAAGATATTTTGCTCCTCCTAGGGACATCTCCAGCGATTCTCACACATCAGAATGAATCAACTCTAATATGTGCTTGCTCCGAGCAGTTGATCTACCAAACTTCAATCTATGTTGCTTGCTTGTAATGCAGTGCTTACAAAACGGTAAGTTTACCGATTTGAGAAGAATCTTCAAGCTTCGTTCAGACATGTGACCCAATTTTCAATGCCATATCATCGTCATTTCTTCTTGGCTTGCTGAAGCAACTGATGCCTCTGCCTCTTGCAAAGTATCTCCCACAAGCATGTATAGATTTGCTGCAATCTTTTTTGCTTTTATTACCACAAGAGCTCCTTTAACAACTTTTAAGATCCCACCTTTAATATGGGTCTTACAACCAAGTTCATCCAATTGCCCAATCGACAACAAATTCTTCTTCAAGCCTTTCACATATCTTACCCCTTGAAGTGAACGAATAGAACCATCAAATATTTTTATTTTGACAGTACCCATTCTAACAATTTCTAAGGCATGATCGTTTCCCATAAACACCGATCCTTTCAAGACAGGTTCATATGTACAAAACCAATCACGATGAGGAGTCACGTGCCATGTTGCTCCTGAATCAACAATCCAAATATCAGTGAGCTGTTTGCTGCCTTTAGAACCAATTGTTGCTTCGCCATACAGGATTTCTCCATCATCAGAGGTGCTCGCAACACATTCTTGAGAACTTGATCCTTCTAGAACCTTCTCTATACTCTTTTTATTCCACAATCTTTCTTGAAGTGCCCTCTCTTACCACAATTGTAACATTTGACCTGCTTCTTACTTTGTGACTTTGGTCTACTTTGACTTTCACTGGAACTACGCTCTATTGCTCTTCCTCTTGTCATCAACAAAGCATCTGTTTGTTTTGTGTTCTCTAATCTATCTTCTTTATTCTTACGTCTAGATTCTTCTTCAAGAACCGCAACAGCCATGTCATCAAAAGAAAGATAATCAGTCAAAATATTATTAGTTAAGTTAATGATAAGATGATCATATGAATCCGGTAGACTTTGAAGTAAGAGCTCTGCACGTTCATTTTCTGCTATGGTATATTCCAACGATGAGAGTTGGGAAAATAGCGTATTTAGATTGTTGATGTGATTCGTTGCCGACGTGGACTCACTCATTCGAAGAGTATAAAGTCTTCTCTTTAAGAATATCCTATTGTGAAGTGACTTGACTTCATATAATTTGGTGAGAGCATCCCAAATTTTCTTTGCTGTCTTTCTCTCTGCTATACTTGATAAAACTGAGTCAGCTAATGCCAAGTGTAAGTTTGCAACAGCATTGTTGTCCATCTCCTTCTATTTTTCATCTGTAATTCTAGTGGGTCTACCTTCAATTGCTGTCACGCAATTGTCTTTTCTCATAATGGCTTTTATCTTCAATTTGCATATGGAAAAATTACTCGCACTAAATTTTAGAATTTCATACTTTGCTGCCATTTTTTTAGACGATAACTCGCAGTAGAAAAAAAATATTAATCAGCAGTCTTTGGCTCTGATACCACTGTTAGGTACCAGACAAATGAAACATCAAAATATAGAGATGAAAATTATAAATTTGTATCAAATGTGAAAACAATTGAATAACTTTCTTTGAGAATTACAACTTCTCTCTCTCACAAGGAGACTATAATAACACTCTCTCTTGACAAAAGGAGAACACACTCCTCTTTATCATACATAGGAGAAAACTACTCAAAGAAATATTATGTTATTCTTTCTGGATGACTTGATTGAAATGAATTAAAGAAAAGCTCAATTTATAAATGAGTCTCTTTAATATGAACCATCCGTCAATTAGAGGTATATAATTCTTCTCTTTTTCAACCATTAAAATCCTAAGGTTATAAACTAAGATTGTTTATTACCTTTTCTTTTATTTGGTTATTATTTATTTATATATTTTCTAAATTAGCTTTACTAGCTTTCACATGATTAGTCTCTAAAAGTCAGAAATTTGTGAGCATCATGATGCGTGAGTATCTTATCTATCTTTTCCTAGTGAATTTGCATCTAAATTGTTGAGTTTAATTTAGAATTAATTATATTTTAGCCACTATGGATGCTATTTTGAGTTTTGTGCAATTTTATTTATTTTAGGTAGCATTCGGAGGGATTTGATGAAGTTTCTGCAGAGAAAAAGAAGAAACCAAATAGATGACCAGTGAAGACCGACGCAGATGCATGGCTCACGCGACCGCGCGAAATGGAGAAATCACAATGACGCGATCGTGTGCCTGACGCGAACGCGTGGACTGGAATCTGCACAAATGACGCGAACGCGTGGGTGACGCGGACGCGTCACATGCGCGATCTGCAAAAATACAAATGACGCTGTTTACGATTTCTGGACTATTTTTGACCCAATTTTCGGCCCAGAAAATATATATTAGAAGCTGCAGAATGGACAAATCAAGTGGTCCCTACCCATAAATTGAAAATCTGTTAATTAATTCGAATTTACATTCAAATCTTATCTTTGAGGAAAAGATATTATTTTTAATTTTTGATTTTTAAACCTATTAGGATTAGTTATAAATAGAAACTCTGTACATTTAGACAGGTACCACATTGTTACCAGAATCCTTATTTTTCTTCTCTGAACCATGAGCAACTAATCCTTCATTGTTAAGGTTAGGAGCTCTGTCTATTTGTATGGATTTATTCGTTTGATCTTTCTAATTTAATTCATGTTTTGATTTATATTTCAATAATTGTTTTCGCTCTTAATTTAATGAATATTGGGTGGAATAGAAGTATGACCCATATTCTAATTGAGTTCTTGTAAAATTTGGAAAAGCTCTTTACTTGAACAACAGCTTGAAAACATATTATACTGAATTTCTAATTGTTTGTATTTAACGGGATACATGACATTAGAGGAGACTAGGAAGGTCTAAGGAATTAGGGCCTAGTCACATATAGTTTGCCATGAAATTATATCTTGCATGATTAAATTAGTTAGTGATAAAAATAAATCTGAAAAATGGATAATTCTGAAACCTTAACTGCTTTCTCAACATTTTATTCCCAACTCATTTATTTGTCTATCATTTTGATATTCTAAGTTCGAACTTAAACCTTTTGAACATCTCAAAACTAATTTTTGCTTGCCTAACTAACCCAATGTCTCAATTATTGTTGCTTGATCCATCAATCCTCGTGGGATCGACCCTTACTCACGTAAGGTATTACTTGGTACGACCCGGTGCACTTGCCGGTAAGTAGTGTGGGTTGTAAAATTCGGCACCAAGTTTTTGGCGCCGTTGCCGGGGATTGATAGTGATTAACAACTATCAGTTGTTTGATTGCTTAGATTAGGCATTTTAATTTTAAATTTATAAAAATCTATTTTAAAAAAAAACAAAAAAATAAGAATATATATATATATATAATATTTTCAAATTTTTTTTAAATAAATAGCATCAATAATTTTCTTAATTTCTGAAATTAAGTTTGGTGTTACCTATTTATTATTTTTCTTCTATTTATTTTATTCAATATTTTTATCTCTTTATACAGGTTACCTCACTGGGAATTCTCTGCACTTTAACGTAGAGATTCCCATTCTTTCTTGTTTTCTGATTGTTTATGCGCAGGAATAGAGACAAAGAACATCTCTTAGACTTTGATCCTGAACCTGAAAGGACTTTTAGGCGGCGTTTACAACAAGAAAGACTTTACAAGGCTACAGAATCCACTATGGATCCCAATAATAATGCTAATGTTAATATGGCAAATCCGAATGGGGATGATCAACAAAGGAGAGTGCTTGGCTCTTATTCTACCCCTACTGCGGATCTTTATGGAAAAAGCATTGTGGTGCCTCCTATTACTGCAAACAACTTTGAGTTGAAGCCTCAACTGGTCACCCTGGTGCAACAAAACTGCCAGTATCATGGTCTTCCCCACGAAGACCCAAATCAATTCATTTCAAGTTTTCTGCAGATTTGTGATACTGTGAAGACAAACAGAGGGTACAAACTAATGCTCTTCCCGTTTGCTCTGAGGGATGGAGCAAAACTATGGCTAGATTCTCAACCCAAGGACAGTTTGGATACTTAGAACAAGGTGGTTACTGAGTTTCTCACAAAATTTTTCCCACCGAAGAAGCTGACTAAGCTTAGATGGAGGTTCAGACCTTCAGACAGAAGGATGGTGAGACTCTGTATGAAGTTTGGGAGAGATACAAGCTACTGACTAGGCAATGCCCTCCAGACATGTTCTCCAAATGGACACAAATAGACATATTTTATGAAGGCTTGGGTGAAATGTCCAAAATTTGCTTAGACAATTCTGCAGGAGGTTCATTGCACAAGAAGAAGACACCGGAGGAGACTATTGAGCTGATTGAATTGGTTGTAAGCAACCAATATTTATATTCCTCTAACAGGAATCCTGTAAATTCTGAAACCCCTCAGAAGAGAGGCGTGTTGGAAGTAGATGCTATTAATGCTCTTCTTGCTCAGAACAAGCTGATGTCTTAGCAAATAAATCTACTTACTCAAAAAATAGGTGGCATGCAAGTATCAGCTATCAACACCCGAAATCCACCACAGGAAGTCTCCTATGACTGGGCAGGTAACTTTATGCAAAATGATAATTATGATTATGCTCAACCCTCTTTTGAACAGGTGAATTACATGGGGAGTGGTCCTAGGAATCCCAACAATAATCCATATTCTAAGACATACAACCAGGGATGGAGGAATCACCCAAATTTTGGATGGAGGGATCAACCTCAGAGACCTCAAAACTTCAACAATAATTCTCAGGGCGGTTTCCAACAGAACAATGATCTGGAAGCAATATTGACAGGTTTTAGACAGGAAACCAGAGCATCCATCAAGAACCTGGAGATTCAAATGGGTCAAATAGCCACCAGAGTTAATGAAATTGATCAGAGGACCACTAATAGCCTTCCTAATAACACAATTCCAAATCCAAGAGAGGAATGCAAGGCTATCTCCGTGATAAGTAGACAAGTGGCAAGTACGGAAGCGCAAGTTATGCAGGAAACCAGAGCCTCCATTAGAAATTTAGAGGTGCTAGTGGGCCAACTGAGCAAACAAATACTTGAGAGGTCCGCAAGCACATTTCAAGGTGATACAGTGGTGAACCCAAGAGATGATTGCAAGGCTATTCAATTAAGGAGTGGTAAAGTAGCTGGTTCTGAGACCAAGGTCAATGAAGAGCTAGTTGAAAAGGATGCTCCAGAGGAGAAGAAGGAAGAAGTAGAGCACGCCCCTCCAAAGCGTGCAGACAACCCATTCCCAGACTCTCTTGACACTTATCCTACACTGCCAAAGGCTCCTGAGTACAAGGCTAAGATGCCATATCCTCAGAGACTTCAAAAGGAGACCAAGGACAAGCAGTTCTCAAAGTTCTTGGAAATCTTCAGAAAGTTACAAATCAATATTCCTTTTGCTGAGGTTTTGGAGCAAATGCCTATCTATGCCAAATTCATGAAGGAGCTGTTGTCAAAGAAAAAGCGTTTAAAGGGAGATGAGATAGTAGTCCTGACTAAGGAATGTAGTGCTGTAATTCAGAATAACTTGCCAAAGAAGATGCCAGATCTAAGGAGCTTTCAAATTCCATGCACCATTAGGAGCACAACGTTTGAGAAAGCCCTATGTGATCTGGGGGCAAGCATAAATCTAATGCCCTTATCTGTGATGAAGAAGCTGCAAATCCAAGAGGAACAACCCACAAAGATAGCATTGTAGATGGCAGATAAATCTATGAAGCCTGCATACAGATTAGTGGAGAATATCTTGGTCAAAGTGGGAAAGTTCTTCCTCCCAGTAGACTTTCTGATTCTGGATACAGGGGAGGATGAGAATGCCTCTATAATTCTAGGAAGACCATTCCTAGCCACTGGAAGAGCTCTGATTGATGTAGAAGTGGGTGAATTAGTGCTTAGAGTGCATAATAAGCAACTAGTCTTTCATGTCTTCAAAGATATACATCCAACAGGTGAAGAAGAAAGGTGCATGCAGGCTGAGCTTATTGATCCAAACCTTCAAAAATCGCCTGATGATACACAGCAGAATCTGCAACTCAAACCTCCCTTGGTAACAGTCAATAAAATTTCTCCGGACATCAAACCTAAGTTTGGTGTTGGAAATGCATCATCTACCAAGGAAGAGGTCCCAAAAAGAAGAAAGTACCCAGAGGATGGAGAAACAAAAAGATCCCACTGAAGGTTTCTTCCCAGGAATGAAGGTAGTATTGACCAGCAATCCAGCATGGGTTTATACAGTAATCAGAATCCTCTCTCGGGAGCATATTGAGCTATGTTATGGAGATACAGGAAAAAAGTTCAAAGTAAGGGGTGAAGAGCTGAGCCCCTATGATCCTCCTCCTTAGATGAGCTGACCGTCAAGCTAGTGACGATAAAAAAGCACTTGTCGGGAGGCAACCCGATAATTTCGTATCCTTCACTATTTTTCGTAGTAGTTTTTCTTAGTTATTTTATTTTTTATTGAGTTCTTACTAATTTTCTGATCATGCAGCTATGTTCTCCCAGGAACCGAACACCTCAAGCTATAAAAAAAAGAAAGAAAATAAAATAAAATGCCACGCGACGTGACCGCATCAGCGACGCATCCGCGTCATGTGGGAATATTAGCCTCCCACGCGACCGCGTGACGCACGCGGCCGCGTGCACTGATTTTCGACATAAAAAGGGTGCACAACCAAATATTGTGCTGGAGTGGTGATGGCTTGGTGCTAGACGCATAATCCCTATCACGCGAACGCGTCGCCGACGCGTCCGCGTCATTCCCTTCTGAAGCCACTCACGCGATCGCGTCACTCCTAATTTGACAAATATTTAAATTCGAACAGAGAGTTGTGCTGGCTTAGGGCAGGAAGTGTGTTAGAAGCACAAATTTGGTCATGCGGACGCGTACCTGGCGCGGCTGCGTCGATTGCACATTTGGCCATCCATGCGTGCGCGTGCGTGACGCGAACGCGTCATATGTAATTTTGGTTCCCAAGCCATGCGAACAGAAAGTCGTGCGGGGGCGCGGCTGGCTTCGCGTGAATCGCACAAAATCCAGGGCACGCGGACGCGTGCCTGACGCTAACGCGTCATTAAGAACATTCGCGACTCACACGTACGCATGCCCCACGCGTTCGTGTCGCTTGCGCCACACTAGTTCGCTGCCTAGTTTTCTTTCTCTCTCTCTCTCCCAATCCTAATTCTCTCTTATTATTTTATCCTTTTATTTTTCTTTCCTCATAATATTTATCTCTTTCTATTTTCAGATCTTATTTACTTGAAGACAAGTAAACCTTTGAGTTTGGTGTTGACGCTTCGCTTAAAGCTTTTCTGTTTATTCCTATGGCACCAAAAGGGAGGCGAATCATCTTCACGGAGGAGCACAACCTGAAGAATAAAGCGACCACTAGGATAACTAAGGTGGTTGAGTTCCTTTCATTTTTATTCCTCCCCTCTTTTTTTCTATGTTATGTTCTGCCTTTCTGCTATTTTGCTTTGATTGTTGCATGATCTTTTATTAGTTAGAATTCTAGGACTAGTTTTTTTTAATTTCTTTAATGCTGAAACGATGTTTCATGTACCACTCACTGAACTTGAATCTAAAACGAAAAGAAAAAGAAGTGATGTATTGCATGAGAAATTGAGTTTAATTCTAAGAATAGTCTTATTTACTTAAATGTAGTGGTATTTTCTGTGATTTTTGAATGCATGATATGAACAGTGTATATTTGAATTTGAATCAAGGGATGTTGATGTATAAGGAATAGGAATTTAGAGAATTATTATGCCTTCTCTGAAATAAATAAAAATTTAATCCTTGAAGTAAAAGAAACAGCGAAAATAAAATAAAATAAAATAAAAACAAGGTCCAAGGCTTTGAGCATCAATGACTAGGGAGGTCAGACATGATTAAAAGCTCAAAGAGTTGTTTCCCTAGTCATATGCTTGTGGTGTGATTATATCAAATAATCCTTGAGACAGAACACTTAGAGTCGAGATCAATTACATTTAACAGAGTATGCCAAAGGCTTTGAGCACCACTGTCTGGGAGTAATTAAAAGAAAAATCAGAACTCAAAGAGAGTTTCCTAGTTAAGTACTTGTGGTGTTTCTGTGTCAAGTAACTCTTGAGACAAAAACATTTAAAGTCACGGCTAGGCGCAAGGTGCAAAGCACCAAAGAAAAATAAATTAAAGTAAATTTTGCTGTGTTCAAGGATTAAACTGAAATGTAAAGATCAGAGAATTCATAATATCATCCGGATTCTAATTTTGAATGACAATAACATTCTTGATTCAAAGGAGAGTGAGATGCCAAACCTATTCAGGATTACAGTTATAAACCCCACTATAAAAAGAGACACAAGCTTAATCGAACTCTCATTCTCATGCAAATTCACATCATAAGCTTATATTAGTTTTGGTTGCTTGAGGACAAGCAATAGTTTAAGTTTGGTGTTGTGATGCGTGAGCATCTTATCTATCTTTTCCTAGTGAATTTGCATCTAATTTGTTGAGTTTAATAAAAAAAATTAATTATATTTTAGGCAATATGGATGCTACTTTGAGTCTTTTGCAATTTTGTTTATTTTAGGTAGTATTCGACTGGATTTGATGGAGTTTCTGCAGCTCAAGAATTAAAGGAGATAACACCGAGGAGCGACGCGTACTCGTGACTGACGCGTACGCGTGATTTGGAGCTTTCCACGGTGACGCGTGCGCATGACTGACGCGTACGCGTGATTTGAAGATCTGCTCAGCGACGCGTCCATATGACCAACGCGTCCGCGTGACTTGCGAAGAAGACCAGCGACGCGTACGCGTGACTGACGCGTACGCGTGACATGCGCCATGTGCAGAAAACACAGAAACCGCTGGGGGTGATTTCTGGGCCCCATTTTAGCACCCAAGTTAGGCGCGGATCCAGTGAAGTCAAGTGGTCCCCACGCTACAAGACCACGGAGTAGTTAGTTAATTCTGATTTAAATTCAAATTTGATTTTAAAATAGGAAAAGATATTATCTTAATTTTAGATATTAGATTTTAAATTAATTAATATTAGTTATAAAAAGGAGAGATTTTTGGCCCCTTGCTAACTTAAGCATCGGAGTGTCATTGCAGGTACAACCACCAACCACTCAGCATATCAAGCTCGGGTCATCAATTCCCCCACCTCGGGCCTCTCTAAAAGACGACCGAGCTGCACGTTTCAGGTAACCCTCGGAACACTTATTATACTGAATTTCTAATTGTTTGTATTTAACGGGATACGTGACATATAATCCCTTTATTTTTGGATAATTAGAATTCTTTTGGCATATAAACTAGAGATTGATCATCACCCTCTAATTGGAATTAATTGACCAAGAAATTGGCAATTAATAAATTTTAAAGGAGACTAGGAAGGTCTAAGGAATTAGGGCCTTGTCACGTATAGTTTGCCATGAAATTATATCTTGCATGATTAAATTAGTTAGTGATAAAAATAAATCTGGAAAATAGATAACTCTAAAACCTTAACTGCTTTCTCAACATTTTATTCCCAACTCATTTATTTGTCTATCCTTTTGATATTCTAAGTTCGAACTTAAACCTTTTGAACATCTCAAAACCAATTTTTGCTTGCCTAACTAACCCAATCAATCAATTATTGTTGCTTGATCCATCAATCCTCGTGGGATCGACCCTTACTCACGTAAGGTATTACTTGGTATGACCCGGTGCACTTGCCGGTAAGTAGTGTGGGTTGTAAAATTTCGCACCACATCAAAACTGCGAAAATATTTGTAAAGCTTAGTTCCTGGGCTGATTTTTTTTAATATGGAAAAAATATTGGTGTTTTTGTTGAAAATGAGATTATTTGGTGTAATTACAGATAGGTGAATTTTGCAGATAGGAAGTCAACACGTGGGGGGCGTGTTGGACAGGTGGCAACATCCTGGCCAACACGTGGGGGCGTGTTGCACACGTGGCAACATCTTGACCAACACGTGGGGGCGTGTTGAAACACGTGGGGACATGTTGAATAACTTCCACAATACTGTAATACACTTTAAATGTCAATATTCAACCAAAACACCATCTCTATTTCCATATAAAAAATAATTTCTGTAGTTCCTTTTTGTTTTTGGGAATATTTTTTATAGTAAGTGTAGGGAGCTAATGAAATATTTGTATAATGTGTACAATGATTTAGGGATGTTCGATTCAGTATTAGAAATATAACCATTAGTATTACCTTTTTTCCATCAGCAGAAGCTTTTGGGATGAGTGGTATTGTGACATGGTATCAGAAAATCAGCTTAAGCTTTTGGGATGACTGTTTTTATGACATAAGATGTTTATTATCGATAGTACCTGAATGGTTATTCTGATAGTATGAGCAATGTTCATTTTTTAACTCAGTTTATTGTACATATTGTACAAATATTCCACTAACTCCCTAACAGAACTCATTTTTTTATTTTGTATTTAGTAAATAAAAAAATATATTTATATTTGTTACTTTTTAAAATTAGATGTGCTTTTAAATATTTAAATATGAGATTCTTAAAATTAGTTTTTTTATTATAATAAAAAATTAATATAACATCATATATTAATAAATATTTAAATTTATTATTATATTTATATTTATTATAGTCTATTCAAATTTTAAAAATTATTTTACTAAATACAATTATTATTCACGCTTACTAAAAATATTTTTAATTTTATTTATCAAATATATATACTACGATTTTTAAAAACTTGAATAAACTATTTCAAAAATAATTTTTGATATAAAATTGGAAAGCTTGACACGTGGCAGTGATCTTAGCCTGAAGGATTGAAAGAAGAGCATGAAGAGCAAAAAGAGGAAGTAGGCGCAACTAAACATATGCACCTCCGGCGCCGCCTGATTCGAGACACCGAACACCACTTTCCCACTTATAACAAAAACACAAACACATGATGTCATTCTCTCTCTTACACTCCCCACATTCCCTAAACCTTAACCTACACCCCCATGCGCACTTTAGCCAACCCTCTCCCTTTCCTATGTCCATCTTACGCCGCCTCACCCTAACCCTACGCCCTCGCCTCCACCACAATCGCCATCGCCCTGAGGTGGAACCCGCCGCTGAGTCCCTCTTCCACATCGCCGTCGACATCTCCGCCACGCCCGATCTCGTGGAGTCACACACACGCGCCGGCCAGTACCTTCAGCTACGTGTTCCCGACGCGCCCAAGCCCGTGTTCCTTGCCATCGCATCGCCGCCGAAGCTGGCATCTGCGCGTGGCGCGTTCGAGTTCTTGGTGAAGAGCGTGAAGGGGTCCACTGCGGAGGCGCTGTGCGCGTTGAAGAGAGGGGATGTGGTGGAGCTGAGCTCGGTCATGGGAAATGGGTTTGACATCAGCCGGATCGACCCGCCGGAGAAATTCGGCACTGTCATCGTCTTTGCCACCGGTTCCGGAATTAGGTCTGTTTTGCCCCAATTTTGGCATTTTGATTTGCCACTGTTAAAGATGTTTTCTTCTTCTCTCAAATTATGTTGGTCTTCAGTTATTCCAATTTTTTATTTGATGGTGGTGGTGGAATTTCACTTCATTGTTGTTTATTTCGACTTGAAATGGCTTGAGGAGGAGGAAAGAAAATGATAATTTGATAATCTTGTCCAATGAGCTTAACTTGAAGATTGAGATCAATAAAGTGCATCTTCAAATCAATGAAGTGCAGTTCAATTGTAACTTACTAAATTAGATTAATAAGTCTTGAAAGTTTTGCCTTCTAGAAAGGCAGGCGGTTTCGAAATTTGGTGCACCATGTTTGGTCTCAATGTGATTGATAGAACATAGTTTAGATTACTAGACTTGTAGGGTGATTGGGGAACTCACATGTTCTTTAGTCTGTTTTAACGTTTTCTTTGCCCTTCTTGTCTGAGAGTATTGTCCTAATATCCTTTTCTATTGTGTGATGAATATCTATTAACAACAAAGCAATGTTCTATTAATCCTACATTTTTCCCTTACACTCTGATTATGTTTACTTCCTTGTGTACAGCCCAATTCGATCGCTTGTCGAGTCAGGATTTGGTGCTGCTCAAAGGTCTGACGTAAGGCTATATTATGGGGCAAGAAACCTTCAGAGAATGGCTTATCAGGTTACTTGAGTTGTTTGTTGGTTTAAAGAAGCAAACCTTGGACTTTCAGTTAGAACTTGTTATAATAACAATCATACTATTTTATATTATAGGATAGATTTAAGGAATGGGAATCTTCTGGTGTGAAGATTGTGCCTGTGTTATCTCAACCAGATGATAGTTGGAGTGGGGAGAGAGGCTATGTACAGGTAAGTTGTGCTGGTATCAGATTAGATTTTCACATGATTGACCTTCACAGGGTAAAATTAAAAAGGATTATGTGTTTTTGTCTTTCTGACACATGATTCACCTTCACAGGAGGCATTTAAAAAAGTGAAGCAAATATCAAACCCTTTATCAACTGGTGCAGTACTTTGTGGCCAGAAAGAGATGACTGAGGTGCGTACTCTAGTAGTATTTGGGTTACTGGTTTCGTTATTCATGATGTCAAGATCATTTTGTTGTTTCTTTTTTTTTTATTCTCTGCAATATACTAATGCATGATTCTCTCAAAATTGATGTGTCTATTGCAGGAAGTGACATCTATTCTCGTTGCGGATGGAGTCTCAGGTGAGAAGATATTGAAGAACTTTTGAGCAAAAAAGAACTTAGGCATTGTTGTGTATCAATTTTTGAAAATATATACTGTCTGTATGATTATTTATTCATTGTTGTTGCTGAGGGTCAAGTAAATCTCAGCCCAGCTTAGACTGTAATTCTGTAAAAAATAAACAATTTTGGAATTGAGCCAATATGGAATTTCCAGCTCTTGATCGCTTCTTAAATAGTTAAGTTGGAACATAGGTATTAGGTATAACCTTACCACAGTTGTTCAAGTTTGACCACAAATTGTTTTTACACTTAGATTAAGCGTAAAAAATTAATTCATTTTACACAAGGCGTTTTCATTTTCCTTCAAACCCAAAATCAAAATTAACAAACTTACGGGATACCCTAAAAGCTGGAGTACAAATGGAAAACAGAAGGGAAGCTGTACTATATTTCATGAAGTTATGATATAACTTTGGATTGGTCTACTGATTAGTTCACTAGTTCGATTAAATACATGTTGAAAGTTTGTATTCTGTTTTGTGCATGTAACAGTTCATTGGCCAACAATAAATCATAAAATAGTTTTGATCTTTGGTAGATTAATCCTTGACTTGTCAAATTGAGACATACTTTGAAGTAAAAAAGCCTGTTGTTTTAATCGGATAATCAGTTAACAAACAGATATCTTGTTTGATTGAGGATGGTATTTGACGGATTAACAAATAGATATTAGTCAGGATTAGCAAGAGAAAGAGAATCATAAAAATCCCACCAAAGTGCCTTAGGGGATAACATTAAAATGTAAGCTGCTTCCAGGTGAATCAAATAAAAGATCAATGTAGTACAACAAACCAATATCCCTAATGGAATTTCCATGTTCAGTTTTAGTCAACAAACATCAACCCATGATAATGAAATTGTTTAACTCGAAATGGAATGATGGATAGTCACCGCCTAAAAAAATAACAACAGAACATCGACGCTTAAATCAAACAATTTGATCATCGTTATTCTCAATCATAGCTCCGCTTCCACTTATCAGCACCATCCTTTTCATCAGTTTCAGTTTGCTCTAAACCCTCTTCATGGTCTCCATTTACTTTTGGCGAGCGCTGATGGGAATGATTTTTCTCCTCATCTGAGTAGTGCTGATGTTTGTCATGTGAGTGATGGGGTTGGTGGTTGGGCTTCTTGTGCATTGATCTTTTTCTTTCTACTTCAGAATCTTCGTCTGAGTACTTCCCCAGTGACCTGCTTCTTCGCCCATGGCTGGGATCATCAGAATCGGATGATCTCAACTCCACATTATGCGATCGCTTGTGATGTTTATGGTTTCTTTTGTGGCTTCTCTTACGATGAGCATCATCACTTGATGAGTCAGATTCACCAGGTTCTGATCGTCGGTGTCGCCTGTGATGCTTTCCATGACCTCTTCTACGAGCTGGACTGTCTTCTTCATCAGTAGAGAAGTCTGATTCACTATGTTTTGAATGGCGATGCCTTTTGTGATGCCTTTTCCTCTGGCTAATTTCATCAGCAGAAGAATCAGAATCACTTGAATCTGATTTTGATCGTCGACGTTTTTGCTTCTTGTGATTCTTCTTTCTTCTCCTCTCCTCGTCAGAGATGCTCTCAGATTCATCACTACTAAAATCACTAGATTCTGAGGACCGTCTCTTAGCCCTGCGCTTGGAGCTTTTGTCTTTCCTTTTCTCATGGTCAGAGTCATGATGAGAATGCTTCCTGTGCTTCCTATGAGATCTTTTACTGGTCTTCTTACCCTCATCATCAGTGTCATAATCACTGTCACTGTCGGATCCTGATCTTTTCTTATGTTTTGCAGCCTTCAGCCTCCTCTCTTTAGCTTCAGCTTCAGCCTTGGCCTTCGCAGCAGCTTCCAGCTTCTGCTCCCACTTCAAAGGAGCTTCCTTTCTCTCCATAATTTTCTTCTTCTTCTCCTCAACCAGCTGGATGAATCGTTTGGTGTCCATTTATATATAAAACCCAACTCAAAAACTGCATTTTGGCAAAATGATGACCGGAAGTGCATCTCACAGAAGAGAAAAATCAAAGTTAGTTATAGAACCAAATCAAGTCATAATTTGAATAGAATGAAAAAGGACAAACACCCTATGATACAAAACATTACAATCCCCAGATTAGTATCCAGTCAAAATCTACTGAACATTTGTTCTGTGATAAAAAAGATATGCAGAAATCGCAAGACCAACACAACAAAGCAACAATAGCAACAGCGTGCCACATCTTTATACCTATCATATGGAAAAAATAAAATGGATGCCGAAAACTTTGGGAATAATAACAATAATAAAATAATCACATCTTCATACCTAGTATGCATTATTCTCCCTTACCCACTTAGAAAGACGTACCCAGAAATACAGATGCTCATGGATGTGGGGCAAGGCTAAGATTCAATGGCGTAAAAAAATTACATAGGAAACAGTTCGCTGGAGAAAACTGAAAAACTATTTTCTGCACTGGGAAGAATTACTGAGGAGATTCATAGAAATTGAAATGATATCAAATAGAGAATCTAAATCTTGTACATGTCTTTGCTCATATCCCTATCCCTATCATCAAACGAATCAAACAATTCAACAGTTCAAAGACAGATAGTAACTCATTAATACTCTCCCTTTCCTTTTCTTACCTTATGTGTGGAAGAAGAAAAATCCACCTAGCAGCAATCAAACCCCAAATTCAGCAATAAGCAATTACGCGCTATCTGCATCAAATCAAAAGATATGCCTATCGTTGAAATGCAAATCCCAACAATTTAAAACCAGACACTACAAACCCTAAATAAAATTATACCAAGAGGAAAGAAAAGTACCAAGAGAACCCTAAATCATATGATGCCAATAAAGCCCTAATTAAACCGATCGCGAAAAAATACCCAATATAAATTCGTAGCAAGAAACCCTAATAGAGAGAGGATGTAAAAGAAATGAAATTGAAGAGGAAAGGAATCAGTACCTAAGCAAAGAAGCGAATCGGGGAGGAGTGGTTAGGGTTGGGGTAGGAGTTGCCGCAGCGAAGAGGGTTGCTCCGCTCCTTCAAGAAAGAGGATCGACGAACAGATGGGATGCTATGCTGCGTGCCTTTGCCTGCACTCTATTTATACCCTACTGTAATACCTTAATACATTAATTAATTATTTAATAGTGATTATCCTTCTTTCTCTTTTCTTGAACCGGACCGGGTTCTCTCTACGCGACTACGCGTATTAGATTAGTTATTACTTATTAACCGTGTCCGTGTGTGTACAACTTTTAGTAAATTGACTATTAACCCGGAGTTATGTGAAGTTCATGATGATTAGTTAAAAATTAAAAATTTCCAGATAGTTTGTGAACACTAAAAATTAATTATTAAATTGGTTCATATATAATCGTATATATTTATACATATTAGTTCTAATATTTTTAACTAAACAATTAGCTACAAGAGTAATTATACTTTTTATACCAATTTTGTTAGTAAAAGAATTAGTTTGTCTTTTAATAATATTTTTTAAAAATTTTATTATCTTATTAAAATTTATTTATTTAATATGTATATTAAAAATTTTATTAAAAAGTAAAATGTCAGTTTAAAATTAATTAGGAACCGATTTAAATATTTATTCTAAAAGTTTTCATGTAAAAAAATTACAGCATTTCAGTAAGAATCCTTATATCAAATTGATTATTTGATATCATACGCAAGACATATATATTCGTGTTTAGAATATTTGCATTTAATCGATTTTTGCCTGTAGATTTATGTAATAGAAATAAATATAGAAAGTAATATATAAATTTATTTTACAAGAAAAATGAGAGAAAGAAAACTGAGCTCATAACTTAACAACTAAGGACAGCAGAGATTTAACGAAACGGTAGAGAGAGAGAAACATCTACTCTACACCCAAATCCCAAACCCGAACCAGTCGCATTTCTCTCTTTCCCGATGGCCGCGACGCCGTCGTCCTCCGCCGCGGGAGCCACCAACATCATGCTCGCAATTTTCGAGAAGAAGACTAATTCCGTCGACCTGTACCGCCCTCTACGCAACTACATCGCATTCAACTACTCCGAGCGTGAGGCCCAGAACCTCGAAGACGATCTCCAAACCCTAAAGCAGCAACGCGCTGACATCGAGCGCCACTCCGATCCCTCCCTCCCTTCCCGCCGCGACCTCCTCCAGTCCTACTTCAGAGCCCTCTGCCTCGTTGAGACCCGATTCCCAATCTCCCCCGACCCGGCGCACGTCAACGCCCTCACCTTCGTCTGGTTCGACGCCTTCAAGCCCAAGCAGAAGTCTTCCCAGCAGAACATCCATCTCGAGAAGGCTTCCGTACTCTTCAATTTGGGAGCAGTGTACAGCCAAATTGGGCTTTCGTATGATCGCAACACCGTGGACGGCCGTCGCCAGGCCTCACATGCGTTTATCGCAGCCGCGGGGGCGTTTGCTTATTTGAGGGATAATGCGTCCATGAAAGCCTCCATTGGAGGATCCGCCACCGTGGACATCTCGGGGGAGTGCGCTGGGATGCTTGAGAAGCTGATGCTAGCTCAGGCTCAAGAGTGCGTCTTTGAGAACAGTATCGCCAAAGGAAGCACACCAGGTGTTTGTTCCAAGATCTCTAGGCAGGTCCGTTCAGTTTTTGGTTTTGCTGTTTTTGCTTTGATTGAACTTCTGAAATTCTAATTGATTTTGTTTTAGGAATATAAGCTGATGAAGCTAATTAATTGAACTTGTAATTGGATGCTGTAGGTTGGGCTGTATTATGAGGAAGCTTTAGCTGCATTGAATGTTGCACCTTTAAACACACATTTTGATAAGTCGTGGATAGCGCATGTCCAGCTGAAATCGGCTTTGTTCTATGCTGAAGCTTGCTTTAGGTATGGATTGGAGCTACATGAAAAAGAAGAAATAGCAGAGGAGATTGCGCGACTCAGGAGTGCCATTAACGTGCTAACTGAGGCGAAGAAAAATTCAAAGGGTGCTGCAGCACAGATTCTCGATGCAATTGGCAAGTTAGAGGCCAATATTAACCGAAACCTGGAAAGGGCTGTCAAGGAGAACGACAGGGTTTACCTCATGAGAGTTCCTTCTCCCAGTTCCCTACCACCTCTTGCAGCATTTTCTATGGTGAAGCCAATGGCAATGAGTGAGGTGCTGGATGCAAGCAAAGAGAAGATGTTTGCTAGCCTTGTACCTGACAGCAGTACAAAGGCCCTCTCCAGGTATACTGAAATGGTAGATGACATTATAAGAATGCAGGCTGAGAAGCTACAGCAAGCTAGTGAGCTAACACGAGTTAGGCTCAAGGAAATGGAACTTCCGGATTCTATTCTTGCTTTGGAAGGAAATTTTACTCTTCCAACAAGTCTCAAAGAAGATGTGGAGGCTGTGCAGATCAGTGGGGGACCTGCTGGCTTGGAAGCAGAGTTGCAGCAACTGAGGGACCTAAGGAGGGTGAATCAAGAACTATTGGTCCAGACTGAGGAGCTGTTGCAAAAGGAAGCAAGAGAAGATTCTCAATTTAGAAGCCAGTTTGGGACAAAATGGACTAGACCTCAATCAAGCACTTTGACAAAGAACTTGCAGGATAGGCTGAACAGGTTTGCAGGTAACTTGAAGCAAGCTGCTGAAAGTGATGGTCGAATTGAGCGTTCGGTTAGAGAAAATTCGGCATTCATGTCAATCCTTGATGCCCGCCCGGTAAATTGTTGTACTATTTGTTATGATTCATTCGGCTCTTGGTGTGGCTAGGACATGTTGTTCAGTCATTGAACTTCCTATGTACTTTACCAGATTGAATCCGCACTTCCAACCTTGGCAAGGCCGATTATGTCTTTAGATCAAAATGAAGATGCTATTGTGGGATCTCTCAAGCAGAGCCTGGTTAGTTGCTGTTTTTGGCCCCGTTATGGTTATTTTATGATTGTTATATTATGATTTTCAAAGAATAAGATTGACTACCAGTTCTTGAATCAATAATTTATATAACTGTTATTTTTCTCTTAGAATTTTCTGGATATGTGACAGATTTTTTGCTATACAATTTCAGTAATATTTTTGTTTTACAGTTCTTCAGTTCATCCTATCTGTGTCATATCGTGGGACAATGTACTGAGCACTGAATAGCTTTCTTCCAAGTACAGTCATAATTAAGAAACCTTACTAAAGCTAGAAAATTCAGGAGGAAAATTTGAGATGTGAAATGGAATGGAATTTTGATTAGAGTTAGCAGTAGGAAAAGGGATTTCAGTTTACAAAAGGAATATTAATAATATATGTTCTAATTGTTTCATAGGGTTATAATGTTAAAAAATGACTACAACATTGGCATTAGATGTGTTTATAATTCTTATCAAATTTTGTGCTCGCTATTTCAGAGGCAACTAGAAACTCTTGGAGCCCAAAGGGCTGGTCTTGAAGACATGCTTAAAGAGATGAAAAGAAAGGTACACCTGATTAGGATGCCGCTTGTGGAATTTTTTTCCATCCTATGTAATCCGTGGTTCATTAATCTATAACATGTACTAGTTATCTTTGCTTATATTTCTAAAAATATCTTCAGGATGATATATTACCAAAGTTGATGACATCCACTGGCTCTCATGAGGATCTCTTTAAGAAGGAAATAGCAAAATATGATCATATTTGTGAAGAAATAGCTCAAAATATTGAGGCACAGGAGCAACTGTTGATGCAGATCCAGGTATTGCATTATGTGTGCTCACTTAAAAAGAATTGATGCATATTAGAACTTCTGAAGAGAAATATTTCCCAAACTGTCTTGGTGGATTTTTTTTTAGAACAAAATTTTCTGGGGTTCCTTTTTTACTTACTACATTGATTATTATTGTGAGCAAGCAACAATCTTCAATCATGTGATTCTAACAACCATTTGCTTCTGTTTACAGGCTCAGAATGATGAATTCTCGGCTCTCTTCAATCTTGAAGACTACAAAGGTATATCGTATTTGGTTGTTCTCCTCAATATTGAATCTGATTTTAATGTACACAAAACTGAATATTAACCAGCAACAGAAAATTGTCTCTTATTATTTCATACAGAATGCTACCCTTTCTTTTTTTTTCGGTGTAGTCACCCTACTTGTCTGATGGTTGATCTTTTCATGGTTTCCTTATAATATCTCAGCTTCACGTGAAAAATGCTATAAGCAGATTGAAGCTGCCATAGCCAAGTTTCGAGAGATAAAAGACAACATTAATGAAGGGTTAAAATTCTATGTTACTCTGCAGGTTAGAACTTATCAACTATGTTGATTGAATTCTATTATGCAAAAAATTATCTGAGTATGATTAAATATATGGTTGAAAACAAGTACTTGCTATTTATGCAAATTTCTGTTCGATAGGATGCGATCACAAATGTAAAGCAGCAGAGTAATGACTTTGTAATGACAAGGAACATCCAGTGCAGAGAAATGATTGAAGATGTTCAAAGACAAGTGGCTGGTCTGAGTTTCCAAGATAAAAACTCAGGTGCTTTTAGTAGTAGCTACCCACCAGTTGGAAGCCAAAACCAAAGACCCAGTACACAACAAACAGATCCTCGTCCCCAAACACCTTATTATCAACCACCTGAGCAGCCTCCGGTTTCTTCCTACAGACATCCCCCTCCCTCATATGGTTCAGTAGCGCATCAGCCTCCACCTCCATACCACATTCCACCAACATCTGCCGCTCCATACCAACCCCATCAGGTTCATCAGCAGGCACCAGCAGAGTATGGCCAACCTGCATATCCTGGATGGCGTGGTCCATACTATAATGCGCCAGCTCAGCAACCTGGTTCTGTTCCCAGGCCTCCATATACCGTTCCATCTCCATACCCTCCACCTCATCAAGGTGGATACTATAAGCAGCAATAGTGTTAATCCAACCGTCTTCTATAATAAGAGAGATTATTCTTTCCATCAGCTATCTCCTCAACAAATCGGATTTAGATATACCTGTTATCTTAAAGCTTTAGACCAGCGTGGAGCATCGATGTGTATTTTTTGGGTCGTTTCTGGATTTGTATTTTGTTAGTTTGCATTGTCATTGGTTTGTGAATAGTTTATACAAAAAATGTTGTAAGTACAGTTGGTTTATTTCCAATTTTCTACTTCATGCAGAGTGGGGTTCCCCCATCTATACATGCCAACTCGTCAGAAAACATATACTTGTATCACTATATATTCAAAGATTTCTTACCCTCTTTTATGATGATGAGTAGTATCATGTTCGGGATTGTTTGTCTCTAAAAGAGTGTACTATGTGGATTGTCCCTTGTGAACTTTTATGTTGTAGATTTACGTAAACTCAACAAAGGAAATTGTTGGATCGTAAGACGCACAAGAAATTCAAGGGGATTAAAAAAGAAATTATGTTGTTAAGGGGAATATCTTATTTGAACCCTGTTTAATAAAAAGTTCATCTGGTTCTTGTGGTTAACGAAAACTTGTGCGCATCAAGGCATGAATATTTTTGGTACTTGTGGATAGTCACGGTTTAGCCGGTTGTGAAGAATAAGATGGTAATTGGTAAATATTAAATAACATTCATTATCGCCGAAATATAAAATAACTATAACTATTTAATATCATTTATTTTTCTACTACTAATAGAGGTTAGCATAAAATAAAATAATTAATTCTATCTGTGATACTAATTAATAATTTTTTTTCATTAGCATATTTTTATTATTACTATTCTTAATATTTTATAACATAAAGAACGTGGATTGAACGACAAATAATCGCATATTTGATCTAGTCATGTATTATCTACGTTTTGTACATTTTATGACATATATTTAACGGCAACGGAGAGTTGGAAGTTGAAAAACTGCAAGTAAACATCATTAGCCACTCTGATCTGTTATTGACTTAATACAAATTTTGAACCTCTAATAAACCATTAGATATTTAAGCAAAATTCAAATGTAGCAGTAATATCCAGTTTAAGATAATTAATAATATAATAATGGAACCAACTCTTTATTATATCCCCATTTACTAATTAAACCTGATGATGCTCACATTGAAAAACACAGCCTATGGCCTTGCCTTGTTCTTTCTCCTGAGAAGAACAAACAGCACATCAAGTTTTAGTTTATCTGTGTCCATGATGTCTGGAAATTCCTTAACTTTCTCGGCAAAGCGTTCGAAAAGCTCATCAACTATTTCTGCTCCAAAGTGTTTCTCAATCATCCCTTGCAGCGCAGCTCTGAACCATGAAACAAATATTTGCACAGTTGGCAATGACACCATGTTCTTGAATTCCAATATTTCCATCCACTCAATGCTAAAACATTCATCACATCCTCTAAAAATTTCCTTCACAGCCTTAACAGAAGGGTATATCAAAGGCACATTGAATGAATCCACTTTTTCTTCACTAATCACTCCCTGCATTAATGATAATTAATCAATTAATTTGTTTTTCACTCTTCAAGATATGTAACAAAAGGTTTACTATTTACTAATTCTTCTTACCACTTTGGCCATATCCACAAGGCAAGTTCCAATGAGTTCAAAAACTTTAGCAGGGTCTACATCTGAATCAAGAAGAACATTAGACACAGGAAACTGAAGTAGCATTAGCCCATTTTCCACAAGTTCTTGAGCTCTAGCATGGAGGAAATTCCCCATGTCTTTGCTATACTGAGTTGCATAAGCATCTGCCACTTCCTTAGGTGCATCAGTGTAATGAATCCTCCCTTTGTTACAAGCACTAGAATCTGAGTCTGTGATCTCATTGGGGAGCTTAGAGAGCCAGCAAAGTGCTGCAGAAGAGTGAACCAAATGAAGTGTTTGTTTTGGAAACAAGCGTCCACAGAAAGAGCCAGGAACAGCGGTTGCATAATAGATTCTTTGTTGGGGAAGGTTCTTGAAGAGTGTGTTGAAGTCATTTGAGACTTGATCATTGAAGAGAACTTGGATGTCTGGGATTTGAGAAGCAAGACCATGTGATTGGAATTGTTGTTGTATTGCTTCAGTTATGGTTTGCATTGCAAAGAATGTGTTTGGTCCTGTTGAGCATCCTAAGTCTGCTATGCAAATTGGTTTTGATGGTTCATCATTTCCATGAACATGTTCTTTTGGATCAAAGCTTTGTGATATGGCTTCATGGATCAATCTTTTACTGCCATCAATCAAACCTTTCTGCAATCAAACAAACATACATTTCGGATTTATTTTGTAATTATAAATTGAACTTATTAATAAAAGAAAAAGTCTAGAACCCAGCAATTTTATTGAAATCTGGTCAGCACTTAACCAGCAAAAGTAAAGTGAGTGATCTCTCACATTTGGATGAAATCTCACACCATTAAAATCATCAATGATAATTAATTAATGGCTACAAATCACACAACTTGATGGCCCTAGCACTCCTCTTTTATCTTTTCTAGATATAGAGTTTAATAAAATAACTCTTAATTAAGATGGTATTATCTAGAGGAATAAAATAGAATTTGATAGGAGGTTTTATTAAAATGTGTAAAAAAATGAATTCTATATTAAACACAAATATTAAGAGGTTATATTTTTTCTTTGTATGTTAAGCTCTTAATATTTGTGCTTAATCAAATGAGCTACACTAATCAATATGCTTTCTACTAAAAATGTTGATCCATTAACATTTTGAGATATGAAATTAGGAGCTCAACTACAAATAAAAATAGAGGTTATATTATCGTTATAAATAAATAAATGCATTTTATTATACATATAGTGTATGACAAGATTTAAAATGTCACGGGATATCTTTTTATATAATATATAGTTTTTTTCTTTTTTAGTTATCAAGATAATAATCTCATATTAAAATATCATATAGTTTTGTTTTTTCATAATAATTTTATATTATATGCATTTATTGTTTTATATCTTACTCCATCCGTATCTAGATTTTTCTTTCCTTTGAACCTATCGTGTTCCCATATATATATTGATGGTATACCATGTCTGATAATGTTAATATACTATTATTGGTGCCATGCATTAAGTTATGAGAAATTATATTGGTCTTATCAATTATGAAAAAGATATATATATGAATTTAATGTCAATCAACTTGTTAACTATCTAAGAAAAGCACTTTAATTCCTTTAATGTAAAGCCAAAATCCAACGGAAACAATCAAGGATATCAAGATATGTCAGAAACTAAAATGAACACGAAGAATCGTAAATATATAACACGTACTTATTAGATGCATACATATTAGTTAAGAGTTTAATTTTAATGTACATAATCGTACAACTATAACTGTTCTCTTATATGATTATTCACGGAATTAATGTAAAAAATAGTTATTTTTACAATGTGATACGTGTAAAATAATTTTACATTAATAATACATTAAAATTAAATTTATTAATTAATTAGCTTATTATTAATTACCTGAATAATGGAGTTTTTGGCATAACTGTGAGGACCCTCGCCTCCTTTCATTGCATATGATTCATCATCATCCACCACCACCATCTGCTGCCTCATTATCTCAAGATCACTTTTAATGGCCTGATGATGATGGCCATATCCAAAATAAAACACAAAATATACATGCATCTTCGATCACCAAATTAAATAAAAATAATGTGAACAATTTATGTTAATTATTATAAGAAAATCTATAATTAACTCACCAAGGCATGCATCCTAGTAGGGCGTAACATTGGAAGTTGCATATGTTGTGATTGTGAAAGTGTCCTAATAACACTACTTGCCATGGAATTAATAGGGTGGTTTATCATGAGACTCGTCATTGTGTGCGTGGTGCAACAACGTAACTAACAATGATGTGTATAACAAGTAATGGATTTGAAGATGAAGTAGCTTCACTACAAGTGTCTCGTATATATAGACCCTAGCAGCAAATTAATAATAATCATTAATTAATTGCATTAAAATTAACACTGTACAAAGTTGAACAACCATCAAGAAGTTAACAATTTATATTATTCACTGGTAAAAATGATGTAAAGTTGATAATTGAAAATCATTAGATGATTTAACAGGTTTGATTAAATTATTATCTAAAATTATTAATTATCAATTTTACATTAACTGTATGAGAGTTTTTATTTTACTCAATATTATTTTATTTGCAGTGAAAATTCAGATGGAGTCGACTTCACGTGAAGTTGATAATCGAGAATCGTTACATGATTTGACTGATTTGACTAAATTTTCATCTAACGACTCTCAACTATCAACTTCACATGAAATCGACTGCACCTGAGTTTTCATCTTAATTTGCCGGGAAATTGTATTTACCATCTTCAAAATCTACCTGTACAGTTAAACTAAAAGCCATCTTAACCACGTGCCAACTTGCATTGCATGTGTAGAAGGAGGCTAGGAGAAACATTTATTTGTCATCTTCTTTGTCAAAAATGTCGCACATATAGTTTACATATTTATTTATACAATCATGCTATGAATATTATTAAAAAATAGCTATCAAATTAATTATATGTATAAAATATGGGTTAAAATATATTAAAAATGAGTTGGATAATAAACATATTAAAACATGATTATTGCATTTTTTTAGGAGTTTAAGGAATTAATGAATGAAAATTCATATTAAAAAGTAAAAACATACATTGCAATTTCAACCACGTTCAATAACCGCTAGGCTAGTTTGATGGTTTGCCATGAATTTCTCATCATAAAATATCATTTGTAAAATACTTACTACCTTCTTTTTCAATTCAACAGACGGTCAAATATTAAAGATCATACTAACAGGTCAACTTTTCAATGTCTTAATGTTCAAATCCGAACATTATTGGTTAGGAAAAAGAACGTTTATCAACACATTAATTTTAATTAACGTGAAATTACTGCATGCATGTATATGCTTTATTAATAAAAAAATTAACTAAAAACACGTATTAAAATTAGCAACTAAATAATTATATAAAAAATTATAAATTCTAAATTTAAAATATATTTATTAAGTGTTTAATAACTTTTTTCTACTGATAACATTGTGTATCCTTAAATTAATGAGAGTGAAGAGCCATGGACGTTACTGGAAGTCAGACATGCTAGCAAGTAATTTCATTGTCAACAGCCGCCGGCTGCGGAAATTATAGTGTTAAGTATTACGGTTTTTTTAGGTAAAAAATACTTTTGTAAATAATATAAATAATAAATTTTAAATTAACGTATTATTGAGTGCGTTACTATTTTGTTAAAGAGAAAATATCAAAAAACAATTGAACAATACTTTTTTAAATAATCTAAATAATAGATTAAAAATTTAATTTTAATTTTAAAATTTTTAATTTTAAATTAATTAAATTTATTTATATTTAATAAATGTGAAATGTAGTCCATTATTTAAATTGTTGATAATTTCTGTTGTTTATCTAATAAAATTTAGTTGAGTAAACTGATGGGATTTTTTGCCGACTACCCTAACAAGCATGGTTTAGGATTTCGGGCATGGTTATTGAGGCCCAGTTAATCATTGGGCTTATGGGATAATGGTTTATTTTTCAGATAGGTTGGGAGGATCAAGATGGGTTTAGGTTTTGGGTGAGTTGTCTTGTTGGGCTTATAACCCATGACCAAAAAAAAAAAGATTTGAAGAGCGTTGATGTTGGACTCAAGCGCAGCATTTGAAGAGCGTTTAATTTTCAAATTCTGACTTTTTTTTTTTCAGATCTGACTCTTTGTAACTCAACATAGCTTGAGTCAGAGACATGGACGAGATTAATCGATGGGCAGACATTGACGAAGATTTGTTGAAAGAAATTTCAAAACGGTTCCATGCCTACGATGATTACCTCCAGCTTCGATTGGTTTGCAAAGAGTGGAGCTTGAAACTTCCAAAGATTCCCAATGGAAACAAAATTCCGTGGTTATTGTTACCTGACGAAACTGTCAAGAATCATTCCTATGAAGACGAGGAGATTTATCATCTCATGCAATTAGCTGCTGCAGATGATGAAACTCTTGATACTTGCGTCCTTGAAGAGAAAGATATTTACCATATCATGCTGCCAGAGATGCAGTCGGACAACAAGTTCATCCGCGGTTCTGGTCATGGATGGTTGATTGTCCAATCCATATCTGATGGCACTATGCAAATGTTAAATCCATTTACAAATCGTAGTTTGGATCTTCCTCCAGTCTCAACTTTACCCACTATAATTGATTACCAGCCTGATAATCATGGGGATGAATACACACTATGGGATTTTCGTGACATTAGTAGCACCACGGAAAGAGATGAACTGCATAGACTCCATGTTTGTAAGGTTATTATAAACTCATCTCCTGAG
>NC_029780.3:112116156-112151259 GCF_000817695.3 Arachis duranensis | reverse complement strand
TATTATTATTATTATTATTATTATTATTATTATTATTATTATTGTTCATACCATGACTCAATGTCCAGGCCCATATCCAAATAATATAAAAAGGCCCAATTCGTGAGGTTGATCTTCCCCCGCAACCGACCTCCTCGCAAGAGGTCGGCTTCGACGCAAGGAAGTCGGTAAAGAGGGTTAGCTGGTAGATAACACTCATTCAAATAAGTAACTGCCCCTAAAATCTCCCAACCCACTTCTAGGAGTCAAATCTCAACCTCCCTAAGATAAAGAGACAGTTACCCTCCTTAAAAGGAGGAACCACTCCAACGGTGGTTATGAGTTCACCACTGTAAGTATACTGACAACCCCTCAGGTATCTCGAAGTTCCCATACTCTCTAAACTTGCTTAGACCCTTGCTTACTTAGGCATCAGAGTGTCTTTGCAGGTACCACCCCCTCTCGTTCGTTCATACATAAGTCGAACGAAGGCTCCTAGTACGGAACCAAGTTTGGAGGTCTTCTTCCTTAAACTAAGCTGCCTCACTTGTAGAGTTGAATGACAGTAAGGTTACATGCTTCGGAGGTCAATCATGCAGTCAAATTAATAGAATGTTAGTCAGTTTAGTTTCATTGTTATCATTTGGAGCACTTATTTAAAAAGGAATGACAAAATTTTCAAGAAATCTGTGAATCATATAGCTTTTTGGGCATCGAAAGAAAATGAGAATTCAAAAATAAAAAGAAGAGTA
Organism: Arachis duranensis; assembly: GCF_000817695.3. Classification (NCBI taxonomy): domain Eukaryota; kingdom Viridiplantae; phylum Streptophyta; class Magnoliopsida; order Fabales; family Fabaceae; genus Arachis; species Arachis duranensis. Next base: position 112,150,528 of record NC_029780.3, on the reverse strand, counting down.
ACACCATGAGCCGAAACGTTGCCGTTTGAATTTTTATAAAATAAATAACAAAAATACCCAACACTCCAATCACCCCCCAACCTTAACTTTACCCTAAATCTGTAGCGAACGAATGGAAAAGTCTTGCAACCATTTACACCTATTCTTTAATAACATCTTCATAATCAAATCCTTCCTAGTCCGCCTCCGCACGACAAACAAGATGATTATCGAAATTCGTAGAATTTCAAGGTTTAATTTATTTTATGTTTTTTTTATTGTATTTTATTTCTATTATTTTTTATTATTTTTGTAACCTTCATATTTAATAAAATCATTAATCGATTTCTGGTATTTACAAATTGTACATTAATATTATCAAAAATAACTTATGGGAGACATAAAAAAATAATAATTAAACTTAATTATAAAAATAATTTATACCAAACGGAGATTATACTTACAATTAAAAATATTTCACCCCCACCATTTTTAACAATATCACTGCACAATACTGACTATAAATTCGTTTAATTTAATTAATGCAAACTTTATCCAATTATATATTAATGAAACCAATTAACGTAATAAATTAAATATATTTTTATTTTTTTGTTAGATACTTTATAATTATTCTTAGTTGGATTAATGAACACTTACTTACATTTTAATTGAAACAATTCTTTTTTAAGTTAAGGTCATACATTTTTAATTATTTAAAATTTGAAATCTTGTCAATTTTTAAATTTCGACCTTAATCAATAAACTCACTTTTTTATCTTCAAACTTCAATCCTAAAGTATAAATTCTAAATTCTCTCAACACTAATTTCTTTGAATCTTAAATCTTAAATCCTAAACATTTAATCACATTCATTAAACTCTTAACTTTAAATCTAAAATCCTCAACTTCTTAAATAAAAACCTAAACCCTAACATCATAAATATTAAATCATAATCTAATAAACTCTAAACTCCATAAATACCGTAATTTATAAATTCTACATCCTAAATTCTAATTTTCAAATCCTAAATTATATACAATAATCCTAATCCTAAACTTAAAATCCTAAGCTACAAAGTCTAAACTATATAAATTAATCCTAAATAAAAATTCTTAATTAATATCATTAAACTCTACACCAAAATAATAAGAAAATATATTATGTTTTAAATAAAAAACTAAAGATAATTACATATAAAATTACTTCTATTAAACCTTTTAACTTATCCAAATTGTAGTTATTGAAAGTGAAACAACCTTTTAAATTTTATTTATAAGTTTTTTTACTAAATTAACAATTACTACCATAATATATATATATACTTCTTTCAATAATTAACAATCATGTTCACCTAAAACCTTTTTATTTTCTCCAACTAACAAAATTTTTAACTCTCGAACACTCACAGTGAAATAAACGAACAAAAAGCCCACTACACAATATTACAAAAATTGTATACTAGTTATGCACAAAAAAGTCTAATACCATAATCATCATTATTAGGTATGAAAAATCTCTCACTTAATTAATCTCTTTCTGCCATATTAATTGCGCATCATCTGCTTCCGAACAGTCAATATCTTTATATGGGAAACAATGCCACACGCGTCAGTCAGATGGCTCCTCCACATCGCTTCAGCAGCTGAAGAAGAATAACTTCTTCATCACCGTAGCATTGGCCTTTTTTTAAAGGTTAAAAGTTTTACCATAACTGATTTCAAAACACTTATTATTGGTACAATTTCGTGATGCCTGCAGTATATTTTTTTATAGTAAACGTTATTATTTAATATTAGTGCTTTTGTTAACAACAATTAATTACTATACTAATTAAAAAAACAATCTAAATACATATATTTTATATGAAAATATTAAGAATATTAGATGTGTGAATAGTAACTATTTATTACTATCAATAAGGCTTTTTGTATGCGTTGTCTTTATCTCTTTCATAATTACTTGGTATCAAATCTCAAACTCCAATTGAGTCCGATGCATGAATCTTGCCACGTCACAGGTGCCACCGCGCCAGCGTCGGTGGCGGTGCTACACTGCTACAGATGTTGGATAACGTGCTGGCGGTGCTATAGATGTTGGATGCTGTTTTCTAATATTTGGATGAATTCTATTTTAATTTTTAATATTTTAATCATCTTATTTTTATTTTAAAATATTTAAAATAATATTAATATTATTTTATTATTAATTGTTTTATTAATACTTAATAAAATTAATATATTGTTAAAATTATATTTACTCAATTCCTTCTTACATATTTATTCTCTTAACAATATTAAATTTTATTTTCTTATTTCCTTTTTATTAATTTTTTTAAAATTAATAATGTAAAAAAAATTTCATAGTAAAATAACACCGATACTATTTTAAATATTTTTGGATAAAAAAATATAATAATTAAAATTTTACAAATTAAAATAGAATTTATTCTAAATATTGAAAACCAAAACAATACTCTATAAATATTTTTGTTTCTTAGTCTGTTTTGTGACTAAACAGATCCTAATGCGATTAGAAATATAAGTTTAATATAAATCAAAATTAAGATGTATTATAAATAAGACTCGTAAACGAGTTAATTCGTTCTGTTTCGCCACACTAAAAATTTATTAATTGATAGATTAGTTTATTCTATTTTTTTTAGTAAATCGGTTTTAAATTTTTATTCCATTCTGTCTAATAGTAGATTGACGGTCGACAGACTAAACCTGTTTATTCTCTCATTTTCACTTTTTTTAAAACAACTATTAAACTATTTTATTAAAAAATCAATTTTACAAATATTTTAATAAATCTTTAATTTCTAAATTTATATAATTCTAAATTTTTAATGAATATAATCTTTAACTAAATATTTTAAATAAAATAATCAAATAAGTATTGTTTAAATTAAAATAAACATTATCCAAAATATCTAATTAAATATTATCTAAATTTCTAATCAATCAAACATTATTTAAATTATAACTTAAATAAAATACAAACATTTCAAGTTAAACTTGTGAATAAGATTAAGAGCGAGAAGAAAGATGGAAAGGAGTTAGTTGTATTTATGGATAGGATTATTTGTTCTGAGTTGGGTAGTTGGATTTATGAATTTAGATAGTTTTTGTTTTGAGCTTAAAGAAAAAACAAGATGGCGGGCTCACAACGATAAACTTATAAATGGACTTCAGATTTGCGATGATTAGTTTTTGACACAAGTTTGAGAAGTACATGTCCTATTTGATCATGCAGCTTTCGCTTAAGAAGAACAAAGAGTGCTACTAGCTTTTGCTTTTGCATATCCATTACATCAGGAAACTACTTCACTTTCTTAGTGAAACGATCATACAGCTCATCAATTATTCCAACTCCCAAGTGGCTCTGAATCAGTCCTTCCATTTGCTCAATGGTGAAGTATCCATTGCTCTCTAGAATTTTCTTCATTGACTTTCCCCTTCCTTGACAAAAAGCTAGGCATCAGAAACTTTGTAAATGAATTTATCATTTATAATTGTCACGGGAAATCAAATGAATGAATGATAGTATTGAGGTCAATTTTAACCATCAACATGGTCATTAGTGCTGCGTTTGTTTACAGAGACAGGGTATTGACACATAGATACAGAGACACAAAATTATGTTTGGCAAAGGAGACAAAGACAATGTATCCAGAAACACTGAATTAGTATATTTTGTGTTCATCTTGACAGGAAAAACACATAGACACTAACAAAGGACACAACTTATTTTTCATTAATTTTTCAATTATTTTTGTTAATTTTTTATAATTATATATTTTTATTATTATATTTTTTATCTCATTTTTTGAATGAAAAAAAAAATAAGAATAAATTAGATTTTCATAATTTATTCTAGTTTATCACCAAATAGAATACAAGAACACAAAATTTTGTATCTCTATCCATTAGTGTCTTATCCTGTCTGTTCTCAGAAACAAATGCAACTTAGGGGCTTTTCAATGAACTTTTATCCATTTCCCTCCTCTATTTTGCAAAACCAGGAATACAAAACAAAGCATCTGCAAGATTATATTATTTTTTACATGTAACAAGATAATCAATGACCTCGAGTCTTGAAGCACCAAAAATATAAGATAATCTTAAAACTGGCACATTTAACAAATACAAAAACTATCTTGTTCCTCTCAGAGTAACCTTTTTCTATTTTCAAATCAGCCCATGACTTGGGTAAGAATTCACCTGTATACATGTATCCACTAATCTATTTACTAAATGAATACAAAATCCAAAACCCGCCAAAGCAGCAGAAGCAATTCAAACGTCATCATCTCTATGCAGCGCTGGTCTATTCAGTTCAGGGTTTATGTTGCGCATATATTGATGTACGGACAGCATGTTGAGGAGTCAGAGCTTTTCCATTTACAAGCATTTGTTCATAGAAATCCAGGCGTATAGATTTGAACTGGTAATGCTATGTTTAGACAAGCATGAGAATACAAGGAAAACTATCAGAAATTATCATTGCATCAAATCAAGATATGAAAACCAAAAATTGAAAAGTTACCTTTTCCTTCCAGGACACGTCCACATCACGGAAGAAAGGGTCAAGCAGTGTCAGCTGATCTCCTTCTTTAATCTGGATAACAGATCAATTAACTCCATAATAGTTGTTCAATTGCAATAAGAATGAGAAAAATAACTGACTGGACCAAAATTTATCCAGCAAACATGCGTGCACATTTCGAATGGAGAAAAAAGATGAGCAAAGTACACATTTATGTACTATACCAAGAAGATCAGCAAGACCGGAACTCTTACTCAGCACTACTTTTATCCTTAATGTGTCTAACTGTGTATAGTTGTCAATAATCACTATACATGACGATTTTATGGCCATGTTTAATTGCGTGAAGGTCCATATTTTTTTATTTATTTTCTATAAATTACAAGAAGAAATAGTACTCCAGATGGAAAATATGGAACCATGCAATTGGTTTGTCAGCTTGACTTTTATCAAGGAAAGAAAAATGAAATTTAGAGTTTGAGGAAAATGATTAGAGACAACAAGAGAAGAGGATGACATAAAACTTTGGCAGCAGTTCTTACCACATCGTTCCGTAAACCATAAACTGTGAGAACAAAGCAAATTTGATTCGAATCACAAAGCAAATAGTATCTGCAAAATGGCATGAATAGGATTATCTCAGCCAAATCTTCTTATACATTGCAACAATGCTTTACGATAAATTAATGCACAACAAAAGACAGTAAAACCAGTAACATTTTCTAGTAACACAAATGGAAGTTATTATTAATATAATGAGTCACCATAGCAAGGGAGTGATTGCAGTGAAAAATACTTTTCAGTAACAGAGGACTTACAGGGGAGCAACACACTCACTCCTAAGAAAGAAAAGCACCTTCCCATCTACTGCTACGTTTCTATTTAGACCCTCTGACATGAGGTCTATGGTAACTCTCTTCTGTGATGAGTTCACTTGCAGCAGAAGGTAGACACAAATCTAGTCAGTTATTAGTAAACATAACAACACTTTAAAGGCAGATGCTCAACGAAATTTTCAGTGAGTTATGTATTGAGGTATAGATAAGAAAGGCTCTCACAATTAACAGCAGCCAATGATGATGCCAAAGAAGCCACTCTCTTAGCTCGTAAATTTCCCTGTACATAATAACTATAATTAAAATTATCATATAAATCAACTGCTGCTTTTATCAAATGATGTTTTATTACAAGTCAATTTGGGGTCAAGATTGACTTTAATATTAATTGAAATATCAACATCAGAAATGAAAAGTATCCTCTATGGTCAAACACTAAGCTAAGAAAAACCCTTCAACTAATTAGTAGGTTTAAGTTACTACTACAGAGCCACAGGACAATATCATTACCCTCAAAAGATTGTCCACCTTGTCAAGTAAATTGACAATCTTCTGAACCTCCTCTGAAGCATTGAGTCCTGGATCCTTTAGTGCAGCAGCCTCAAATCCGCTAAGAGCCCTATCGTAGTTCTCTAGATATCTGTTAACCTGTAACAAACTATTTAGACTACCAGGCAAATTTATATTTATGTGTAATAAATATTAGCATGACCCATTATGATTTTTGAGAATGGAACATTACTCTGTTCTCTAGTTTCAGGAAAGTTGGGAACTAATAGACTGAGACATATACATAAAAAATACAGGGTAAAAGAAGGCTTAAATTTGCACTCCAATCTCATATTAAATGGAGACTTGAGCATTAAGAGAAACAATTATAGGATGAAGATGCAACTTACGGTAGCACTGTTAAAATATAAATCTGGATTGGACTTCATTCTTTCATCTTTCTCCTGGTACATATTAACCAAACGTTAGGTCTTCCACCAGATACAAAAATTAGCCTCTATGTAGAGATGTGTATAACTTTTTTTTTTAAGATAAAAAGAGATGTGTATATAATAAAACAAAAGTAACAAATAAAAATATAATTCTTTCACATGCACATTATTAAAGCTAAATTATAAATCCTTCCTCTTCATACTCACGGCATTTTGATATGCTTTTAAGGAATGTAAAAGTTTGCTATGATCCCAAGCTCCAGTGACAAAAAAGCTTGTAAGGCATGCATTTCCAAGATTATCTGCCAAAATCAATGGAGGGGCTAATCACTAACAGATAAAAAACAATCATCATAATTGAAGTTGATCATATACAAAGTATTATTGAATAGCAAAGCAATATCTATTTGTTGAATATATTGCAGTAGTAATTTATTTAAAAACATACACCAAGAGTTCCCATCCTTGACATCCAAAGTGATTGCTTGCTTGGCATGTTGAATGCTTTCCTCAACAAGTTCAGCTTGATTCTCCGCACCTGGGTTCATAGCAAGCACAGTAATGCACCTCCACTATTAGGAACATTTTGGTATTCTCAAGAATAAAGAAAAGAAAAACAAAAGAAACAAACAGTTGTCATGCTATGCCTATTTGAAATAACTCTATCTTCCTGACTACCATAACTGCAGTTCTATACCACTTTTCCGCTATCATCCCTCACCCCGTGGACTGTAGTTCACTTCTAAATTCCAAAAAGGACATCAAGTACATTTCTGAAATGATTTTATCACTACTACATATAATGCACGCACTAAAATTAGGCACTCTTGAACACCACCCATCTGAGCAATTGGTATAAAACAGAAAGAGCAAGAGTGTAAAAGTGAGGCTCCTTCAGGTATGTCAAACACTCAAACCAAGTTAAAATGACTACAGAAATCAGGAACAACTATAAAACAATAGGTAACCTCAAGCAATAAGAAAGTACAAAAAAATCCCTTACCTTGAGACATTCTTCTTTTAAGCATTGATAATTGACAAAGAATATTTTTGTCAGGACCCTGCTTAAACAAACAGCATCTATCATCATCTCACTAAACATAATATCTTCCAATTCAGAGAGAAACTGAAACTGAGTAAAGAAAGGTCACAGCCTCTAGGTAAAGGTTTATTCTTGGAAAAACAGCATATTCAAATTCAAAGTTCCCAGTTCATAAAACAGTTTCCATTCTTATAAGAAACAAACTGACCCTTGGCTCTACAACTAATGGCAAGTTTCAAAACTATTAGTTTACTGCAGCATGACTCGTGTAAAGCAAGTAGTAAATCACCTTGTTCAATGCAAGACTAAGGCAGTTCTTTGCAGCAGATAAATCCCCTTTCTTCCAAATGCAGTTACCTAAACATAGCCAAGCATCTGCAAGAGATGGGTTTAACTTAACCTGGTGCAACGAAGATTCAATTGTTGAATCAACCACACAAACATTCACATTCACATCACTATAATGAATGAATCCCTAACAATAGTGCGTTTGTACTCACAGCTTTAGAGAGATGATCCTCAGCTTCTTTCCTATAGTCAGGAAACACATCCAATATCTTGCCTCTAAGATACTCAAATGTTGCACGCTGCAGAGACGATTTTCTTTGTTCTGGAAAAAAAATTACAAGAAATTAATTGAAATGAATCAACTGAATAATAATTGTTACTAGTATTAGAAGAGGGTAAAGAGGAAAGACCTGGGGGAATGGAATCGAGGAGGGAGAGGGCGAGATCGGAATGGTGGTGGAGCTTCGAGGTTCTGTCGTTAGGGTCAAGCGGGAAATAAGTGTCTCGGAGGAGGTAAAGATCTTCAACAGCTCTTGCAGCTTTCGATAGTGGTTCTTCTTCGTCTTCTTCTCCGTCTGGAGGGTTCATCTTCTTGCTGCTGCTCATTTCTCTGAGTCAACTCACTCACTCGCTCATCCGAATTTTGCGACCAACATCATACATAACATAACGCAAAGATGCAAAAGGAACCTGTGGCCCCCACTAGATACATCCCAAACGCAATTTATAAGTTAAATTGAGGGAATTAGATTATGAGTGAGTTTTGTTTGATTTTCTTAAAATATCTTTTAATTTTTTACTACAAAAAACAGTTTTATATTTTTATAAGAAAATTTAATAAAATCTTCTTAAAATTTTATATTTTAGAAAACATTAAACAAGATATTACTTATTTAAAAAAAATATCCTTTTAAAACTTTATTCAACACTTTATAATTATAAAAATATATTTTTTAAATTAAAAAAAAACATTTCTTTCTTAAACGAAACAAATTCAAATGGACACTTTCGTATATCATCGTCATTCGTCAAAATTTCAAAAGGTGTGGAGCATATTGGTTTTCATTTAAGGAATATAACCTTTTACAAGTAATGCTTACTACAAATTAGTACAATATCTTCAGTAGCACTTTGGAAAATTCCAGAGTTGGATTTCCAGGTTCGAATCCTGGCTGCGGAATTCTTTTTTCCTTTTTATCTAATATAAGAATTGTTTTTTATTATTATTTTTTTATAAGAAATAAAATTGGATAAAAAAACAATTCTCACTAAATTTGTAAAAAGTATATGTGTTATGGGAAAGTATGGACTAAAAAGTCAAAAATTTGATTCTTGGTGAATTTCAAAATCAGTTTAAACTTTTTAGATGAGTGATTTTTATGGCATAGATGTTTATTATCCCTAGTACGCGGATGGTTATTCTCAATATTATGAGTAATGTTCATTTTGTAACTCATATAACCCATTGTACACATTGTACAAATAAGCTATTGTCTCCCTAACTGGGTTCATGTGTTATATATTATCCATTATTGTAATTTTTTCATGTTGAGATTAAGAATGAATTTTTTATAGAAAATATAAAAAAATTAAATTTTTAATATATTTATTTTACATTTTGTAAACTAAAACATTCAAAAAAGTTTACTTATTAGTTAAACTATTATTTCTATTTAAAAAAAAAACAATTTTTACTCTTTATTAAAATGTAGCATTAGTCAAATATTGTTTCTCATTGGTGAAAATGAAGCAACTGTGATACTCATTTGGAATAACAGAACCCAACAACTTCCTCTAAAGAAATATGAATCTATCCTATGCCATCTTCAAATTGAGTTTTCGTCATTGTCTTCTCTGATCAATCCATTATCCTCGGACGAGTGCCTTTCAAATTGCCTCTTTCTTGCATTGATGACCTGCATTAAAAATCAATGAATTATTTCACCTTAAGCCCAAAAGAGAAGAAGAAAAACAAAGATTAGAGTACCTTTTGTTCCCAATCAATGCAACTGGTTATGATTGAAAGAAGGAGAGTCTGCACAAAAGCTCCAATATGTATACCAATCCAAAGTCCTCTACCTCTTAATTTGACCCAAAATGCCAATGTTGCAGCAAGTGGAATCTCACGTAGGTAGAATGCCCCTCTTTGAGACTGCACAAGAAAAACCAAACATCAGACTTAGATTTCTAACAAGAAAAGTTATGCTAAGTTACACAACTTACCAAACTGAAGAACTGATGTTTCAAGTTCTGGATCTGGTAAAAGGCCAGAGAGCAAGATAAGCAACTCAAATGACCACCATTCAAGGCTGCAACACATAATATATAATTATTATTGTCATTAAAGATTAATATTACAGATTAAACAAGAATATAAATATGAATGAAGTATGGCCTACTCTTTGCTCTGTTAATTCTATTTGATCAGTTAAGTTAAATAATTCTGGTTGACTTCAACATCAATCAAATCATCAAAGTAAAGTTAAAATCTGTCTACATAAGTACATAGTAGTCAATAAAGATTCAGCAGAAAAGTAATTAACATCATCCACCAAAATCTTTCACATGCACATGTTAAGTAGTTCAATAAATTGAGATGGTACATGTATATCGATATCTTTCTCCCTGCGCAAGTTCACAGAATAAATGAGAAGAAAGTGATGACTGTATATTGCAATGGCTTAACATAGTGCATGCAATTACCACGTGACACATAGTCACATACCATAACTCACAAGTCTCTTGGAACCTTTGACTAACCACCTTATTAAAAGTATTATATTATTTGTTAATTAACCAAATTTTAATTATTTTTTATTATATTTTCTATCAATTATTCAAATTTAAAAGAATAACTAGTGTAAAAACCCGTGCTCAGCACGGAAAGTAAAATAATTATACACTGATACAGAATTTAAAATAAAATTAAAATATTTACATTAGAATACTATTTTTTCAAAGACTTTTTTATAAACAACATTGATAGTTGAATTTGCAGATATTCCTACGTGATTCATAAGTAAAACTTTTAAACATCTCTTACTCTTAACTCTTGAAAGTGCCATATATAGTTGGCCATGTGTAAAAACTGGTCTAGACAAGTACAATCCAATATGAGATAAAGTTTGTCCCTGAGACTTATTAATTGTCATGGCAAACGATACTATTATGGGAAACTGTCTTCGTTGGAATCTAATTGGGACGGTTTCATTTGTTGGTACCATATTCATTCTTGGAATCAAAGCAATATGACCAACATTGTTACCTGTTAAGACTTCACATTCTATGACATGATTTCCAAGCTTCCTAACTTGTAGCCTTGTACCATTACAAAGACCACTGGATTGGTCAATATTCCTTAGTAACATCACCGGAACACCAACCTTGAGTATTAATTTATGTGGAGGCAAACCAGAGCAATTTATGCTATTCAGTAACTCAGGACCATAGAGATCTAGTTGACTCTCCATATTCCCTTCATCCATACATATGGAATCCGAACTAAGATATAATTTTTTCCCTCCAGGAATGATAGCCATCAGATGGTTGTTGACCTCTTCAACGATGTCTAGTGTGGGAGCCAATATAGTTCTTACTTTGAAAAAATCCTTTGAGGACATGTTTTCCAGAATATTTGGATAAGAAAAATGAACTAACTCATCAAATGCCTGGTCCGAAGAAGGAATAACAATATCTCCTGGAAGACATATCTCAGATTCACCATCCATATTGTCACCTATGAGACCATCACTAACTTTCAATAACCACTCACCAAATTGCTCTATCTCATCTTGATCTGAAGCAATCGTTCCTATAGAGAGTCTCATGTTTTTTGTTAGTTTGAACACCTGACAAAACTTCCAAAGGTAAGACGAATTCACGGTTGAATGAACGATATCTTGTCTCGATCCTCGTGGAATGACAGGAAGAATTTGTCTAAAGTCTCCACCTAGTACAACCACTTTTCCTTCAAATGGCAAATCTTTGCTATATGTTGGAGAACACCTCATGATGTCACCCAAGCATTTATCAAGCGCTTCATAGCAGTACCTACTAACCATTGGGGTCTCATCCCAAATTATAAGTTTGGCTTTCAACAGTAACATTGCTTGAGGGGAATCAGGTTTGATGTTACATACAGAATCCTCAGTTATATTCAGCGGTATTTTGAACCTTGAGTGTGCCGTTCTTCCATTGGGAAGAAGTAAAGATGCAATACCACTCGAAGCAACGTTTAACACTATATCACCCCTTGAGCGAATCTCAGCAGACATAAGGTTCCAGAGAAATATTTGTCCAGTACCTCCATGACCATACACAAAGAAAAAACCCCATTCATCATAATACACAGCTGTAACAATTTTATCGAATGCATATCTCTACTCAGGTGTTGCGATGACTAACATGTCTGTGGCATTTTTCTTTAAATCATCCCTGTTAAAGTTTAGCTATTCCCTTATAACCCTTTCGGTTAACAAAGAATTATCAACTTCAGTTGCTAAAGGCATAGGAGGATAGTCTTTCAAGGTTTTATCATAGGAATATAAGATCTTGTCTATATCCATTAAGCACAACTGCTTAATCTCATCATCTGACATTGTTAACTCTGCATATTATACGATACCATAAAAATTCAATCAAACTAAAAATGATCAATAAGGAAGAACTTTTATCATTGTAATTAATAGAAACTCACTACTCATGTTCATCACGGCTCTCTGTCGATACAAAATATCATCTGAGAGTTCATGCCAACATCTATCCCAAACATGTTCTGGTCTTGAGATATTGTTGGATGTTAATAGAATGACAAATAACCTCCTAACATATGATCCTGAGGCCCATGAGCTTGCTTCCTTAATTGCATCAATGAATTCTTTGTCATCTTGCAAGAGTCTAAGGGCGAAGCATGCATCTCTATACGTAGCATAAATTGTTCCTCCTACTGTTCTTATATCTTGAAAACTCATACATCTTCTTTGAGTATTCAAGAGAAGTCGTTGGTAATATTATTCGGTATTTGCTGCAAAAAAACTTAGTTAAAATTACACTTTTAAGTTGTTAAATGGATTAAGCTACGCTATTTTAATTATTATATAGCTTCACATCCGCACAAGAATAATTTTTCTAAAAAATATAGAAAAATAAAAAATCGTATAATCTACAAATTATAACTGTTGAAAGTTATTTGAATATTTATTTTCTAGTGTAGATAAATTGAATAAAATAGACATGGGGTACAGGCTGTTAAGATTTTAAATTTAAATCCTTAAATAAGTAAGATCAAAATTGAATGTAAACTCGTCATTACCTGCAGGTACATGAGTCAACCTTCCAATTGTGAATCCTTTCTTTCTAGGAAACCACTTGAAGAATCGTCCTTCCAAACAAACTTGGTTGGAAACTCAGCATAAGTCAGACTTCGAGCATAAGGATATGACATGTTCGCTGCCATCCATCCCAAAAACATGGACTTATGAGATATTGTTCTTTCGACGATATCATTCACATTAGAAGTTTCACCATAAACCACAGGTTGCTCATCCTCCAAATGGAATGGAAGTCTAATCACAAATGGTTCTTTCTCTTGGATTTCGTATCCAAATAGATGCCAGACTGCCTAACATGCCGAAATATACCTACAATCATAGTAATTTCTAATTTCGTCAACAACTTGTGTGGCTTCTGACGGATCACCAGCATTGTATAGAGTAGCTGTTACGCGGTCATTACCCTTGTGTACATACTTAAACAGATACTTAATAGAACTTGTTTGGCATGTGTATTCCACATTTATGTGGCACCCGAACTTGAGCAACAATTCTGGATTATACGGAACAATGAACTTATTGTCTAGTACACATTTCCTTTTTTTCACTGTTCGACCGTTATCAGTACGCCTATTTTTGGGAAATCCGGCCTCATCAATGAGTGTTCGCTGTCTAAACTCTTTAGGATAGAACTTTGAATAGGATCCATTCTTCATGCAAGGTGAATTCTTGTTGTACGGACCACATGGACCATGTACCATGTAATTTTGAACAGCTCTATGTAGATTTGGCCTTTCATTTTCATCAGGAATCTCAGCTGTTATATGTTTGTCTATGTCATCTGGTGTTTGTGGCTTGAACTCGTTACTCATGAATAAAAGGATATGTGCATGCGGAAGCTCTCTCTTTTGAAACTCTACAGTGCAAACGTCTAAAAATTGAAAAAGATAAATGAGCAAAGCATTACAACATAGGATTTTAATAAAGCGTTGCATAAACACATACTTACATCCCAAAATTTTGCCGAAGATTTTTCCCTCTTTGAGGTCATCTATCAAACCATCAATCTTGATCTTGAAAATTCGACACAATATATCAGGACGGTCTTTTGCCTTCAATCCAATGGAAGTCACTTCTCTTCTTATCTCATCCCATTCAGGGTTACATGTCATGGTGATAAAATAGCTAGGATATCCTGCATATCTGCAAATTACAAATGCATATTTACAATTATTCATCATATACCTAGGTCCACCGGTAAAAGTACTAGGAAGAATGATTATTTTGCCAAGCCTTGCAGCATCTACATCCCCGTTTATAAGACTTTCATGCAGACATTTGTATTTATCAACCCTCAACTGTGGTTGTTTACACCTAAAGAATTTTAACCTCTCTGATTCCACCATTGTGTAGGCATCTACCAGAAACTGTTAGAATAATCTCTTTGATCTCAGAATTAACGGAGATTCACCCGTCCTTTTCTGTAGTCGAAAAGCAAAGAATTGTCGCAAAGTGATTGTTTTGTTTTTCTTTGTAGGTCTAGCGGAGATAGAATCTGATGTTGCAATACCCAAACGAAATCCATCCTCCCCATACGGAAACAACAATGGATATTGCAAGGCTAAATAAGATGGATGAAAAACATCAATCCGCTGGAGCTTTCTAGATTGACTCTCTATAATAATATCTCTATCTTTGCTAAGTTGTTCGACATCGCCAACAATCAATGCAGCCACTTCAGATGCAGATGGCAAGTTGTATGTCCTACCATCTGTAGTCCTTTTACTAATCAACTTAAGCTTTATGTTTGTGCAATTTTCCTGTTGATACCTATCTCTTGCATAGCGAAAACTCTTTGCCAAACTATTATATCTGTCTAGCATGTTTCTTAATATTGCCACAATTTCCCTATCCCGCTCATTTATAGCTTCATTGGAACTGTGAAAAAAAAAAATTTATGTTATTTTCTCTCACAGATAAAAAATAACTAAAAAATTTGACTGGTTGCATGAAAATTATCGAAGTGTGCCTATTCGATTATCAATCTTATTCTCTGTGTCATAGATATATAGCTGGGCAAATGTTGGTCGCAAACTATCAGGAGGAAGTAAGCTACCAATGCTATGGTAGTTTTGACCCCCAAGCTTAAAAATTGGAGGAGCAGTCCCATTGTTCACCCCACGGTCAATTTTTTCAGCCATTGATGTAAGACAAAACATTGAATTAAATGTCCTTATATATTTTAAAAAATGAATACTTCTTTGATCTCCTCCAGCATGAAGCTGAATGAGCTCATCAGGAGGCACAGAAAGTAGAGGAAGCTCGATCTTTCCTTCCATACAACATAATGAAAACTTTGGTTGGGGCGACTGTTTGGATTTAGCAAGCCTTTCTCCAGACTACATCCATGCTTTACAGTGTTGACATTGATAAATAGGATTTCCTATATCCCAGACATCTGCCGAATGAACTCTCTTTAGCTACTCAGTTGTCATACCGATACAATTTAGTCCATGATGTACACAAAGATGCAAATAAACATACAAATAAAAATTTTATATACCGTCTAAGGTTTCTGAGGACGGTATAAAATTATCTTCTATATCCACATCCAACATTAAATCATCATAACCATTCAAAACTACCGTAAAAAAAATTATAAAAAATGCAAACATAATCACTTTGATGTATTACTAATAATTCATATCTCTTGCAAACTACAAACTTAAATTCTTGATATAATGAGAAATTACCTTCATCATCAACAAAAGGGTCAACACATTGGCCACTGTGTGTGTCAGCGCTTGATGGATGCGTCTTAACAGTCGATAAATTTACATCTTCATAAAGTTGTGCCAAATTAATAGCCACCGAAGCAACAACAGAGGAAGATTGTCCTTTTTTCACCCCAATCATAGTAGAAATTCTTTACAAAAAAGTTTAATTTTATTCAAATAAACCATAGAAACTATAGAAAAAAAAGAATATAATAATGATGATTATCTTTTCTAAATTACCTTTCTGTTAGGCACGATCGGTGGGAACCGGAGTGTGATGAAAGTTGATTTTGTGGAACGACTTCAGTTAGATTATTGGTGGGTCCTTGTACACTAGAGTATGCTAGAGTTGTAATAAATCTATGTTATATAAATCATTTTCGATGAAGTATACTTTTTGTTAAATATTGGTGTATGAATCATTTGGCAATCAATAATTATACGTACTATTTGTTAACACGGACAGTGGAGTTCTTGTCAATAAGGGATCTGTCTGTAGAGTTAAAGATTTAGATCTTATCTCTGATGTAGAAGGTCTTACATAAGTAGGAGGAATATTTTCCTGTCCAATTCCATGTGACGCACAGTGTACACCATACATAGAGAGTTGCTTCTCTATGAATGAGTAATGAGAAATATATAGAAAATTTTCGTCATTAAACCGATATAAATTAAATTTAGATAAATATGAGTCAATTACAGTGAAAAAAATGTCACCTTTATCCTCACTGGATTGTAAACTGAGAATATTAGATGAGGTACCAGTTTCTCGACACACTGTTTTTTGACTTGTAGTAATATGATGCACATTTTTATGTACGTCAAAATTTGTATTATTGTTGTTTTTCGACACTGTTAAGTCAAAAAAATAAATGAAACACAAATAATAATTATTCGATTAACTAATCTCGTATTTGATTTTATATAATTTTAGTAGTATACTTTCGTAGTTAAATTTTTTTTTTTGTATTGGTTTAGTTTTATTGAATTATTTTTTAAATTATTAAACTAAATCAATGAGTATTCATATCATATTATTCAAAATATAACCAGTCATCAGTTAAAAATAAATACAATTCAATTTAAATAACAAATAAAACTCTAAATTTAAATATAATTTTAAAATTTCAATTTATTTAAATCGAGTTAAATAGATATACTCAAAAGCATCAAATTTTATATTTTCCCAATTAGTATAGAGTTTTATGTATTAATTTAGGATAAATAGTATATTATTTTAAATTATGATAGAGTATATTTTAAATAATATTAAATAATTAATTAACCTAAATAGTATATGAAGATTTGAAGATTGTATAGTTTTTATGTAATTTATAGCTTATTAAATATGAGTTTAAAAAATTTTATAAAGATAAATAATTATTTATAGTTTTCAAATCACTAAACTTTTTTTTTTGTATTGGTTTAGTTTTATTGAATTATTTTTTAAATTATTAAACTAAATCAATGAGTATTCATATCATATTATTCAAAATATAACCAGTCATCAGTTAAAAATAAATACAATTCAATTTAAATAACAAATAAAACTCTAAATTTAAATATAATTTTAAAATTTCAATTTATTTAAATCGAGTTAAATAGATATACCCAAAAGCATCAAATTTTATATTTTCCCAATTAGTATAGAGTTTTATGTATTAATTTAGGATAAATAGTATATTATTTTAAATTATGATAGAGTATATTTTAAATAATATTAAATAATTAATTAACCTAAATAGTATATGAAGATTTGAAGATTGTATAGTTTTTATGTAATTTATAGCTTATTAAATATGAGTTTAAAAAATTTTATAAAGATGAATAGTTATTTATAGTTTTCAAATCACTAAACTAAAATATTTAAAAAATTATGTATAGTACAAACTACTTCGCTAATATTCTCAACAACGATAATAGTTTAAACTGTAATTCCCATAAAAAATAGAAATTAAAGAAGTTTTAGAAGAACACTTACCAGAAGCACAAAAGAAAGCAAACTCATTATCATCAAGTCTTTTTCGTTTTCTTGCCAAAATTATCTTTCGTCTTAACCTTGCAACCTTCGATTGTGTGATTGGAGTGTGATACATTATCGTTGTTAAGTCCCTTATCTACAATGTACTTCTTCCGCAACAATGAGTTACGAATACAAATTTTCAAATTTTAATACTTATTTTAAAGTTAAATTTTAAATATCCATTAACTTACAATACTTATTATTTATTGATTAATTTATGAGGTATCAATTTTTACTTAAAAAATAAAAAACTTAATTTTTAAATATGTAAAAATATATTAATAGTGACTTTTAATTCACAAATTAATAATCTAATTAAAATGGATATATATATATATATACCCATTTTAATATTAAGCAAACTAATTTTTATGTCATATGTTATCAAATAATTAATAATTTTTATATCATATATTATCAAATAATTAATTGAAAATATACACTCCTGCACGACAAATTTTAAATTTGAATTTAGAAGTGATCAATAAATCACATTTTTTAATCAACGTACAACAAAAAAATTAGTTAAAGACAAAATATTCAACATAGAATAATTTAAGTCATTTAAAATTTAAATCTTAAAAATTAGATTACATATTAAAAATTAAATACAACTTTGTGGTATGCTTCAATAATAATAATAATAATAATAATAATAATAATAATAATAATAATATACTTTTAAAAGGTGGTACTACATGTTTTTCGTGATATGTAATTTTTAAATTTATTTTATAAATAATAAAATAATTTTTTTGGATAATTACATTAAGTGAATAATAAAAATTAGTATCCAAATTAACAAACTTTAACCTATCTGATAAAAGAAAATGAAACTTACATAAAACATATGAAACTTATATAAAACATAGTGTATTGTGTAATAACAGTATTTTTAAAGAGTGTATAATAGTCTTATTTTTTTCAAATATTTAACAATTAAGCTATATTATATTAATTCTTTTCAATTACTAAGCTAATAAGTTTATAACATGTGAACAGTAAAAAAATAAAATTGTAAAGAAGTTGAACAAAATAAAATGAAAACACTAATCAATAGAAGACTAATCAACACTTCAAAAATTTATTGAAATAAAAAAAATAAATAAAACTTACATAAAGATGTGGTGCAATGTGCAACAGTAACACCTTCAAAAAATATCTAATAATCAAATATTGAACATGAAAGATTATATGTAATTATAGAGTTCCTATATAGAGTTATTGTATTTTGGGCTGGGCTAAAATATTAATGTGTATATGTTATAATTTGTTGGAAAGAATCAAAGATATTATATTATTTTAAATCAATAGTTTTCTTTTTTGAACGAAATAAAAAGTTTCTATTTACGGAGTCATAAATATAATATAACATACTTTAATGAGTCACAGCAGCATACAACACCAACACCCTAACAATCACTCTCATTCAGTAATTACTCTCATTTAATAATATTTTTTATTTGACAATTTAACGTTCAATGATTAACTAATAATAAATTAAAAGCACTTTTTATTACTGTTATTATTTTATTTTGGAAAAATCTATATACTAATTTTTATTTGCGGATTTTGAGTTTATGTTGAAAAATTTAGAATATGATTAATATATATCGGTCCCATGTCATGATTGGTTAAAACTTGTGCCATCTTCTTCGTGAATCATTCCAATTTCTAAATATTTTTCTAATCTCTAAACAACTTCATGAATTAAAATTTTTCTCTAAATCTTGATCTTAAGGGGGGGAGGAGGGAGAGTGAAGGGTCATTATTGTCAAAGTAGAGACAACGGCAGCAACCTTTCCACATCAGCTAACTGTGTGTTACCAGGAGAAAGAAGAGAGTTTTTATCAACAGAGAGAAAAAAAATTTTTAAGTAATAATATAATTGGAATAATTCCACAAAATTATATAATTTATTAATTTTATTAAAAATCAAGAGAATTAAACATAAGTCACCTAATATAAAATTAATAATTCAATATTAGAATCTTAAAATAATGCTACATGAGAATATAATCGAATATTGAAATTTTATTATTCTTAAAATCGATAATGAAACCTTTTTATTTCATTATTTTAATTTTCATAAAAAAATTTTCATTAAGAATAAGTTGAAAATAGCATATAATAAATAAGTGACTATTAATTAGAAGTCGATAAAATCGCTGTCCTTCAAGTTAATACTAAATTATAAAATTGGAAGAAAAAAAGGTGTTAAGTGTACTAGTATTTAGGAATCCATGATGAACATTGAAAAAAAAAACAACACCAAGAAGCTTAAATTATTGTATCTTCTTTAAAATACGATTATTGATCTCCATGTAAATAATAATAACTTGAGGAGTAAAGTCGCTGAATGCCAATGACTATTGTTTGATATACAGGTCAATTAAACAATTACTTTCTTGTTCTTTTAGTCAATTATAGAAATAGCAGATATAATTATATAGTCAAAAAATCTATATTCTAAAAATATTCAATAAATTTTAATAAAAAAATAACATCTAAAATAATATATATATTATATGCTAATAATACTCATAATTATCTACTTATATATTAGAGTCATGTTCGACTTGTATCAAAATAAAAAGAAAGTACTTTCAGTGTCATTAGCATGTCCAAAAAAACATAGATAATTAAATAAAACAAAACAACAATTATTTAATTTAAAATATTTTAAAATTTGAATAATAGTCATAGCCAAGACTCCACCAAACCTTTAAAACATGCTCCTTTATTTCCATTACATGAAAAACCTCATGTTTCACAACAACTACTTTTTAATGGAAAGAGCACCAGACATGTTGAACTCATCCAACAGATGCTTCAAACAAAACAAAAGAGTGTAATTAAGATTTTAACCAAAAAAATAAAATCCAAAATATAAAAGAGGCCATATAAGTGAAACTAAATAAATATCCTCACAACAAGTCTTTTAATAACAGACAAATTTTTTACGATTGGATCAGGTGACTCATCACAAACAGAACATCCATCTTCACCTCGAGGCTACATAAAAAAACAATGAAAAAATAAATAAACAACACCTCGTATTTGGCAAATTAAGCCTTAATATATATGATCTAAAAATCAACAAAAAATAAAGAAAAAAATCATACATACACAGGGTTAATAGGATCAGCAAGGGGTACACCAGATTTTACCGGGCCTTGAGTGTCCCTCCACCTCGGTAAATTGGTAGAATCAGAACGTATCACCGATACATCATAAGAATCGCACCATCCAATAGTTTCTAATTCTACCTTGAATAGAAACTCCTTATCAAGGAAAAACTCATTAAAACCAGTAGGATCTTTGCTTGCTTCCCCTTTTTCCTACACAAAAAATTTTACATTTATATCGTTCTAAATAAACAAACATCTCTTATTGACAATCATAACGTGGTCAACAAAATTGGTTTCATGTACATTCAACTCTTTCACCATCTCAGTACAGGTTCGTCCGAATAGTGTTGCGACCTCCTTATCGAACACAACAAAGTTCGTTGTACCAGTACCATCAAAAATCAACAAATTCAACTTATACCTATTTTTTTTAATTCAAAAACATCAATTAACACCTCGCCTATCACCCTTTAGTTAAAACAAAATCATAAAAATGATATTCAACATAATTTAGATGCTCAAACACAATTTTTTTTTAGATTTATCAGTTTTCTAGATTTTAGCCTAGCAAAGGAGACTTTGTTATAAAAGTGTTGCAGGTATATGAATTTTTTTCTGTACACTCTATCTTTGTTTGCCATCTTTTTTGTGTGGCTAAACCAAATTTTCATCAACCAAAGCAGTTTTTGTTTTTAATAATTATTGGTATTAAGCCAGATATCGCTAAATCATTAAAAATTAACATAATCAATCAGTTAACTATATTGCATTTTTATAAAAAGATTGCACAAATAAATCTAATTAGAGTAATACCTGTCAACCACATTATTCACGTCCCTATTACAGCCATCGCAGAAGTATTCATCCGCATTAGCTTCTGCCTTCACGCTGCAAACACATGATTTATACCACCAACTTGGAACGGGTTTAACATCAAGAACAGTGGCCCGAACAACATAGAATCCAACCTACATAGGAACAGTTTGAAAGTTAAAAAAAATGAACCAAATGAAAAAAAGTAGTTTTATATAAAGCACTCACATCCGCAACAGCACGTAACTCCTTTATTGTCTTCCTCCCAGTGGAATATAAAACTTCATCTTCATCAATATATGCTGGTTTTCCAGAAACCACAGACAGGTACTGCGAGATCTCTCTATAGTACACACTACTTATCAATCATGATGCCACAAAAATACAGTCAATATGCACAACCATAAATAATTCATAATATTGGTACAATACCTTTTACATACTCTGACATGAATCTTCCAGCTCTCTTTTGGCGGTGCAATCATCTCTAACAAATCATATTGTCTATCCATTTTTTCTCTAGAGAAAAAAAAGAGCAAACGTAAATTCTAACAAGTATGTATGGTAACAGTATAAGACCATACTTCCTAGGCTTTTATAGCAACTAAGAAGAGGTATATTTTTTGGGTAAATCACTTTAAAATTAGACTGCATCCAAAATCATATTTCTTCCATAATCCAAAAGAAGAAAAAATCTGTCTTGATAATTTAAAAAATAAAAAAAAGATTTGAATTGAAAATACAGCTCTTATTCTATATCATAAATACTGTCAATTAAAATTATATTGAGTAAAAAAAGATATGAAAATAACAGATGAATTCATGTCTTCCTTTAAGAAAAAAAAATATATATATATACATATATAATAATATCCATAATATATGTATCAGAAAAATTCATAATATATACGTGTACAGTAATACACATAATATATGTATCAGAAGAAAGATATTGTATTATTTTATTTCGAAAAAATCTCATCATTTTATTTATGGTCGCATGCAATTTGGGATTAGGGTTTTAAATTACATATATTAATGAATTAGTTAAGAGACTTACCATGATTACAACCAAGGTTCTGAGAACAGAAAAATGACCCAACAAAGGATCCATTGGGAAGCTGTTGTTAGGACTGGGCATGTTTGTGTGCAAGTGTTTCAAGTTATTGGTTTTTTTCTCTATAATCTAAAACACAAAACACACAACGGTGAGCTGAATAATTAAACAATCATATACAAATTTTACAAAAACACAAAGCAACAGCAGTACAACAGAGCCAGAACTCCAAAATCAATAATCATTCAAAGATTTCAACAAAACACAAAACCCTATAATCATTCAATAATTTTTTGATTTTAGAACAGAGATCCAGAGAATAAAATGAAAATCGAAGAATAGGTGCACACCAAAGCTACTGACCTTCGAGACAATGACGTCGAGACGACGGCGACAAGACAACCGCGAGCAGGACGAATTCGACGGAGGATGAGCACCGAGTGAGGAAGAAGACATCGAATATGGGTTTTGGCTTGAAAAATACCGACAGTACAAAGAGAGACTCCTCGGACAGCCACGGACGGCGGCAACCGGTCACTCCATTCGGCGGCAGTAGAGGCTAGCTAGGGTTTTCCCTTTTTGTTATCTTTGAATGAAAGAATGAATAAAAGTAACAAAAGAGAGGAGGGAGACCAGCAAGCAGTAAGTGTTATTCCCTTTTTGTTTTCTTTTGTTTTATTTATTTATTCTAATAAAAGTAACAAAAGAGAGGAGGAGACCAACTAACGTGTTCTTGTTTTCTTTTGTTTTATTTATTTATTCTAATTCCCTTTTTGTTTTCTTTATTTATTCTAATTTATAAAGAGACTACTTGTGATTGATCAGATTCTTTACACTTATTTTGATAAACGAAGAAATTGATTTAAAAAAAATTCTTATTTCTGTTTATTGAATAGATTCTGTCTATTTTAAAATAATTGTTGTTTTAATTTTAACTTTTAGATTCATTAAAAAATTAAAATATGCATTTTAAATTAAAATAAAAGCCATACTTATTTTAAAATTGAAGAAGTATACAATAATGATAATAATAATGATGCTGAATGAGCAAATAATTTCAATAATGCATGATTTGTTCCCAAGTTCACAAAGTAGTAATTATATTCATGTGAGAGAAGGGATTCTAATGCAGGGTTCAAGATATTTCGAGACTGAGCATGCTGTGCATAGTTGAATCTCGCTCAACTCTCCTTGCAATTGCCAACATATTATCACCATCACCAATATTACACTTATTTCTTCAACGAGCTTTCATTTTTTTATATAATTATTCAAATACTAATAATAATAATAATAATAACTATTTATTAAAAGAAAACACACTCAAAATCTTGGATTAAATAAACAAATATACGAAACAACTCTTGTATCAAGTTCTAAGAGATAAATTAATGCCAACACAAAAACTTTGAAAAATAAACTACTCCTATATTGTAGATCCTAATAACTCTAAACAACCATAGTTCATTCAAATAATAGTTTAAATAAATTAATCTCCTATATTTTAAATCGAACTGTGTAGAGGCGTGTTGATTTAGTCCTCCACCACAACCCACTCCTCTCCAATCTCTTCAATATGTTTCTTAGCTCCGAGAATCTTAGAATTATGTTTCTCATCAACTGCAGGTGATGGAGTTGGCTCACTCTCACAAGCCTGGATACACCATCATGTACCAATAAATATAAGAATAATAATATTTTAGTTACTATGTAAAAATTAATAACATCACTGTAACAATTTAATTTGGAAATCATTTGACACAAACCTTAGAAGTGTCGTGTGGACCAGTAGACAAACTCAATAGTTCAGAATTTTCATGGGACAAAAGGCCCTACAAAACAATTGATTCAATAAAAAGACATCATCAAAATCTGGTTGATCTGTTTTTGCAATACCGAAACAAAAGAGAAAGTTATTAGCCAGAGAGGATTACAGTGTCAGGATTGTATTTATCCAGGAAGGCAGAGATCAGAGAATTCTCATTAGTCATTCTCAGCACATGAATCACATATGGTTCATAAGAGTTCAGATTCCTCATCTTGAGTTGCACTTTGAAGATGAACTTAATATCCCTAAGTTTATTAATTTCTTTGGGACAGGAATTTTTCTCAACACCCTTCACAGTTAGGGGAAAAAAGTTCATTCATGCTCTCATAAGTAATAAAAATTAAGGTATAGTCCAGACTATTAACACAAAAAAATGAATATGATATCAAACCTTAGTCACACAAGACTGCCTAAGGTCATTAGCAGAAACTCCAAGAAACTTTGCAACTTCTCCATCAAACAAAACAAAAGAGGCAGCATCGGTGTGGTCTATCACCCTTATGTGGATGATGTACCTATTATTCACCAAAAAATATACAGTCCAAGAACAACACACTACATAAATCTTACCAATAATCAGTGTCTATACTATGTTATTACTGAATCGGACACAAATAATTTTTTAATGGCTTACCCAAGAGTCTCCATCCCATAAGGAAGAATAAAACGTATCAAATGGAATTAAAGAAATCTAAAAGCAAGTGACCCCGTGAATAAATCAAAGCTAAATAAACCAGTAGCCAATAAGTTTTTTAATATTTCCTTTGTGAATCAGAAATAAAAAACACAGAAATAGCAAGCCACGAAAGTAACTTTGCAATGTGATTTCAATAATAGTTAATCTAAATCTCCAACCCCACATTCACACAATTAACACCGATTGGCCATAACAAAAGCAAAAATTATGAGCAATGCCTTTTAATTAAAAAAAATTACTAATCAAGTAGAACTTTACAACATGTAATCAAGAAAAAAATAATAATCATGAACAGTGTGAAACTTCACATCAAACTCAAAAACAACACATAAGATTTCATATTCGATCTGAAAATTCAGAAAGGAGAATTATCCAAGAGTCTCCATCCCACAAGGGAGAATAGTTTAAAATAATCCTTATTATATATAATTCATAAAAAAATGTTATAAAAATACATATTAGAATAATAATAATTTAATAGTGTCTGAGAAAATAATACAAATGATTAGATTACACCATTATCTTCGAGGACAAAGAGTATATAGTGTGTGAATGTTAAAGAAGTATCGTGAGTCATACCTTGGCTCATAGAACCCGTAGTCTCTAATGCAATTGGGACAGAAATATCTTTTCTCAAGTTCCCTCAAGTCACGACGACACTTCTTACATCCTTTGTACCACCAACCAAATTCAGTCTCAACTTCTTTAATCGTCCCGGCTGTAACAAATACAGCATCCTAAAATTGATGGATGCGAGGATACAACAAAACAATTGAGATTATGATCCACCAAACATTAGAACTAATACAATAAAAAAAAGAAGACTAATAAAGAAAGGATTCTACCTGATTATGCTCCTTTAACTCTGCAATTGTTTTGTAGACTGATAGACGTAAAAAATCTTCCTCATCTGAAACAGGTTGATCACAGACCAGCGGCATTATGCCTTGTCCGTCAACAGGATCCAATTTGTTCACCCTTGTATTTTTAAATCAGAATTTATGAAATTTGTTAATAGTTTAATAATCAAAAGCATTGTATAAATATTCTGTTGGCCACAGTACTGATCTATACATTGTACCTCGTAAAGAAATCTCTGACAGCTAAAAACTCAACATTGATAAACAGTTTCGAATTGTAGTTTGTGTTGGATACACCCATGACCCCTACAAAAGACATAACAAAATAAAGAAAATACCATAAGCATATGATGACACAAAACATGCATTCAAATACCAGTAAAATAAACAAATAAACAAACCGCTATAAAATTTCATCTTGTCCATTTGGAGAATAACCACATAGGTAAGACACGGGTGTTCCTCCAGATATTTGAGCAATTCAAAAGCAAAAGACTGCCACAACGTTACCTTTAATTTCTGTCCACCCCTATAAGAAATAGCAATTCTTGTAGAGTAAAGAGACACACAAAATTTTAAAATAAGATTTTAAAACAAAAGCCACTATCAAAAAGATATTAAGCATTACTCAAGATCATCAAGTTCTATGGTGATATAACTTGACGGCTTCCCGTCCCGTGTGAATTTGACCAAGTTACCCTTAGAAGCAAGCTGACCTATCACATCTACAAAATAAAGGCACTAATCTATTCATTAACAAAACTCTATATGCCCAAATTTTTCTCTTTGGAATCAACGCATTTTATTCATGTTGAAATCAGATCCTTTTAATTCTCTTAAAAATAAAAATATAAAAAACTGTTAATTAATAATTAGAGCCTATAAATCGAAGTTCGTGAAGAAATAAAATTATAGGACATTATAAGGATAATACACAAAATTATAAAAATATTTTTATTAAACAAAATTCAAATGAAACAATATTTAACTGAGTTAGAAATTATATTATTTCTTAATATAAAATTACAGCAAGGGAATAATTGTTACAGGAAGGGAATAATTAAAAAAATTCTTCCTTAATATAATATCTTAATGAAACAAATTTTAAAAATAAGACATGCTCCATCACAATATATTATATTATATTATGTTAAAATTTTCAATCACAAAAATTATATGAATCTACAATACTTGAGACCTGAGAGGAATAGCAACAACCATCAATTAAATCCTTATCTGTCCACTATATGCTCATAATAAAAAAGACAGCAAATGGTGTAAAATAATATATAGGATTAAAAAATTAGACTTCAAAGAATTAAATAACACATGCATTATAGATTAATCTAACAAAGTACTTACCAACTAAATAACCATCTTCTTTAGACTCTGATTGAATTGTTTTGAACGGAACAAAATTGAATCCGTTCAATGGAACTGAAGAATCCTGTACCAGACGCACAATCGTGTCCTTCTTGAAATGGATCCTAAATTCGTGTCTAGTAGGCTTGAACTTGATGGTATTCAAAGCAACTCCAAAATTAGTGACCACGTACACGTTGCCCTCAGCGAGTAAGTCCTCGAAGATAGGAACAAATATGTCTTTTACAGTGCATTGAATTGTATCTCCCTGAATGCATTAATTTTATAGAGTCATAGATAAATGAGGTTTATTGCTCAGTCATTACCAAAATAAATTTGAAATGAAAAGAGAAAATTTTACCTCTTCATCAAGGACAACCATCTCAATAGGTGCCTTCATCCCAGATCTTGCAAATTGAGAAACGGTCCAAAGTCTAATGACACGTACTTTGAGTTTTCACACCTTATGCGCTGGACCAGCATTGATACACCTGATAAGATCATACCTAAAAATCAAAAACCTCATATTTAGTGAAAGATAAAAAAAATTTAATGTGAAACAATCCACATGGCACATGAACTCACCTAGCTGCCATTGCTACCTACCACTATAAAATTACTCAAATATTATGAATTTCAGTGTAGATAAAGAATAAGTGGTGATCACCTATGCCATACTTATAGAGAGTCACAACACTGTTCAACCCCAGTATTCGTAAGGATTGCAAGAATCTTTATGTTCCTATCAAAATCCAACTAAAAAAAAAGGGAAAGTGTTTGGACTATTCAGGATTAAAGAATCTGAATCATATCAATAAAATCAATAAATCAATAAATAAAATAATTATCAAAATTAGGTTAGAAGTTAACGGCCAACATTTATTGTGTTCCATTTATATGGCAAACTGGAGTTTAATTCTGAAAAATCAAAATAAGAAGCAATATATGCTGAAGAGAAAATCACCATATTTATATACATTAATTAGGTACTGTAAATCACAATAAGTTTCGAAAAGGCATTAAATTATTTTATTTCTGTATGTTGTCAAATCATTCTATATCATAGATATTTACATTTCAAGAGGTACAGACTAAAGGCGCTATGAGAATTAAATTTGATATATAGCACCAATTTTTTGTTTCCTAATCTGATATTATTCCCAAAAGGTTTGTTATCAGTACCTTCCATATATGACCAAAGATTGTGTTGAGAGCATAGTATCATCTATTCTATTGACTCCAAAAAAAATATTGCAACATAAGACAAATAAAAAAAATATATATAAGATATAGACAAAATAAAAAAAATTACGTGAAAAGACATATTAAAAATAGGATCAATTGTATGATAAAATTAATTATATATGGGTCGCATGTTATTTGGGATTAGGGTTTTAAATTACATACATTAATGAATTAGTTTAGAGACTTACCATGATTACAACCAAGATTCTAATAACAGGGGAAAGATCCAACGAAGGATCCATTGGAAAGCTGCTGTTAGGACTGGGCATGTTTGTGTGCAAGTGTTCCAAGTAATTGGTTTTTTTTTCCGTGTAATCTAAAACACAAAACACAAAACACAACCCTGACCTGAATAATCAAATAATCATCTACAAATTTTACAAAAACACAAAGCAGCAGCAGTATAACAGAGCTAGAACCCAAAAATCAATTAATCGTTCAAAGATTTCAGCAAAACACAAAACCCTATAATCATTCAATAATTTGTTGATTTCAGAACAGAGATTCAGTGAATAAAATAAAAATCGAAGAATAGCTGCACACCAAAGCCACTGACCTTCGAGACAATGACGCCGAGACGACGGCGACAAGACGAACGCGAGCAGGAAAAATCCGACGGAGGATAGCCGCCGAGTGATGAAGAAGACATCAAAAAGGGGATCTGACTTGGAAAACACCAACAGTACAAAGAAAGACTCCTCGGGCAGCCACAGACGGCGGCAACCGGTCACTTCGTTCGGCGGCGGTGGAGGCTAGCTAGGGTTCTTCCTTTTTGTTTTCTTTGAATGAAAAAATGAATGAAAGTAACAAAAGAGAAGAGAGAGACCACCAAGCAGTAACGCACTAACGCGTTATTCCTTCCCCCGAAACGACAACGCATTAGGATAATAAGAAAGAATTATAAATTAATGTATTATAAATTAATGTTAATTGATATGTAGTAGAGACCACCAAGCAGTAACGCACTAACGCGTTATTCCTTCCCCCGGGAAACGACAACGCATTAGGATAATAAGAAAGGATTATAAATTAATGTATTATAAATTAATGTTAATTGATATGTAGTAGATAAACAAATTTAATTAGAATAAATAAAAATTTATTTATTTTATTTTAAACTTTTATTTTATTTTAGATTTTATAAATAAACCAATTAATTCACTAATACAACGAATTATAATTAATGTAGTATAATTAATTAAGTAATATAAATTATAATAAATTATCTAAATTATATTAATTATATTAATATTTAAATATATAATCAAATCAAATCAAATCAAATAAATTAAATCGGAAAATACTCTCAGAAGCATACCACCTCAACTTCATCATTAAGTGCAGACATCCGATTTTTATATAATAAAATAGATATGCGTTGAATATTCTTGGAAAGATTATAAAAAACCTACTAATTTATTTGTTGCCACTAATAATAGATTATTTCCTAAAGAATATTGCAATTCTTAATTTCTTAGAAGTGCATTATGATTTTCCATATTTCTTAGAAATATTTCATTAATAGTATCAAATAACAAATATATTTAAACTAAAAAAAGTAATAGAGCACAAGAAAAATAAGCATTGAGTCTCAGCCTGAGGGCAAGGGGTCCCACTCCGACACGGCAAATACTAAGTGCAGCTATATCCTCCTCAAAAGTTAGCAACTGGCAACTGCAGCTTCTTCCCATTTTCATTTCCACCCAACTTTCAAAAACAACGCGCACTCACAAACTCTCGTCACAGCCACAACACGGGTCAACTTTTCTCACTCACACTCTCGAATTAACACGCACATTCTACTATTCACACATCACAATCCTTCTCGTTGACCCTTCCCCTATATATACACACACAAAACAAATTTATAACCATAACCGAATTGAATCGTATCATATTTTTCTCTTGCAAACAAAAAATCAGTTAATTAAGGTAATAATGGGAAATTACATATCATCATGCAGCTTCGTGCCTCCTTTGGCGAAGAACGCCGGCAAGGTAACCACGGTGATCTTCCCCGCCGGCGAAGTGAAGCAGTTTAGGGATATCGTGAAGGCGGCGGAGCTCATGATGGACCACCCTAACTTCTTCCTGACCAATTCTCGCTCTCTCCACGTCAACCGCAGGTTCTCCGCTCTCTCTGCCGATCACGATCTGGATTTGGGGAACCTCTACATCTTCTTTCCCATGAGGAGGCTTAATTCTATCGTCACCCCGGCTGACGTCGCCGCTCTCTTCCTCGCCGCCAACTCTCCCGCCAGGCGCATATCCGCCGCACCAACTGCGCGCGTCCAGCCAGCAGTTCCAAGACTGAGTTTGGAAGGGGTGGATCTATTGTCGTCGTCAGGGTTGAGTTACAGTAGGTCGAGGAAGCCTGTGTTGGAGACTATAACTGAAGAACCCGCCATTAATGGAGCTAAAAGCATTTGGACACACCTCACATTCAGACACAGGACTCTCATCCTACAAAGAAAATAAAAATTCAAAATTAGGTTATTACTTATTACTTATTAGATAGGGATACATTCTTTATTCATTACTACGCTTATCAACTACTAATTGAAAATCTGTACAAAATTTCATTATTTCCAGAATAAATGCAATTTTGCAAGTCATATATCTATTTATTTGCGTTTCAACTCTTATTTTTTACTGCTGAATTACTTGCTTAAAATGAGTTATTCACTTAATTTATTCAAATTGGTTTAAATTTTATCATTAGTCTTTTTTGTGGTTAAAAAAAAAACAAACAAAAAAAATAAAAATAAACAAAAAATTGTTTAAAAAAGACCGTCTCGCTTAATATTATTCTCAAACTCCTTTTAAGGTAACAGAAGTTTCACTTACGGAAAAAGGATCCTCATTGCAGTCTCATTGCAGTCTTTGCCATAATGTCTATGTTTGTATTTCTCAATATCAACTGAAGACCAGCACGTCATTTTCAATATATGATATCTCAGATTTTGAACACCAAAAGGATCAATAAAATATTAAAACCAATGCAATTCTGTAAATTATTAACAATAGTAAATACCTCTACACAGTTTATCTCACATATAATGTCTCTTTACCCCGAGTTTCATCCTAAAAGAAAGCCTCTCAAAATAGCAAACAACTCACCTTACAAAATGTTACGACTCTCAATTGTTTCCAAACAGTTTCGTTGCCACCTTTCCTTCCAATCTCTGTTAACACAAGCAAAACCAACCCGAGCACCATTGCCAAAATAGCTAGCATCACAATTAATCTTAAAGATACCCATTGAGGAGGGAATCCAAGAGCCACTAATGGTGGAGGAGATAGAAAGCCATTGCAATTTAAAAATATTCCGGAACTCCTTTTCCAAGGACAAAGTCATACCAGCCACCTTGTCTATGGTCCAATGCTCGTGAGGGCGAAAGATCTCGTTATTTCTCGAACGCCAAATCTACCGGATCAGAGACCATAAAAGAATTTAAAAGGGGCATTGTTTGCTATTATGTACGAAGCAACTCATCAAATCCACTAGTTGACTTGAGATCCCCAAAGCTTGCCAAACTAACTGGGCTTTTGGACAATCTCGAATGCAATGTAAAACCGATTCCTGACCTGAGAAACATCGTGGACAGCTATCTGTGTGCGAAATGCCCCTTTTAAAACGAAATGCAGCAGTAGAAAGAGCCTCTTGAAGACATAATCAGGCCAAAAATTTGTGCTTTTCCGGAACATGTTGACGACAAAGCCAATTATCTCTATCCTCCCAACTAAACATCTTCTTACTGAGCTACAAATAACCACTACGAGTATCATAAACCTTTGAAGCCGCACCAGTTCAACACCAACCAACCTCTGAACCAGCTTGAACATCCGGGTTGTAAGATTTAATGTTGCTCTGCAGAGACTAATTTAGAGAAGAATATATATTCTCAAAGTTTCACTGTCCAGATGACCAAAGGTCCAAGATCCTGAGATCCGAATTAGAAATGTGAACATAATCCATTTCATGACACAGTCGCCCCTCGCTTCTCCATTTAGAAAACCAAAAGTTCTGTTCCAAATCTCTAATGCACCAAATAAAACCTTTCTTTAAGTATCCCAAACTCGACATATACTCTTCCAAACATATAAGATCCCCTTTCTCGAGACCGACTGAAACAATCATCCTTACAAGAATGGTATTTCTCTGTCAACTGTTAAACGCATAACTTGTGAGGATGGGAAAAAAGTTGTCAAACTAGCTTTTCAAGAAGAGCAATATTAGCACAAAAAGGATCTCTAATTCCCAAACCTCCAAACTTCTTAGGGGTGATCAACACCGTACATTCTAGTTAACTAGATTTAGTCCTCTGCCATCAGCTTGACCCTTTCATAGAAGTTTTCGTATCATGAATTTTATCTTATTAGTTACCCATTTAAGCAAGAGAGATACTTGAATGCGGTAAGTAGGAATCACAGTCATTACCGAATTGAGCAAACAAAAACTGTTCGCCTTATTAAGCAATCTCCTTTTGCAGTTGGTTAGCCTTCTTCAAATCTTGTCCAAAACATCGTTAAAAGTTGCGCGTGTCACTCGAAAGTGATTAAGGTTCACACTAAATACTTGCCTAAGTTCTAGATGAATCTGATAAAAGACACTCTAATAAGAATCTCTTTTCTTGTCGCCCAAACATTCCTAGAGTATAACGCTTTAAAATTTTATCATTCTTTGATTCTATTCAATTTTTTTTCAATTAAATAAAAAAATATGTGAAGTTGTGAGTCAATAAAGGATGTTATTATGTTAGACTGGGTGTATTTGGCCGGCATGTGTGTTGGGTGGAAAACGCCAAACTATGTGGACGGTTGTCACACAATTTAAGGAGAAAGGATTACCGTCAACGTTATTGTTATTTAAAGTTTGATTTCCAGTGTAATACAAAGTCATATTAAAATTAATGTACGCCTAAATTTCTCTACACTTATTATACATTGATGAAATTAAACTTTAATTATCTAGCTAATTGTATTATCGTGTTAGTAGAACTAGATAGTTGATAGACATGCATGCCACATTAATAATAATCAACAAACTATCAACAATGCATAATGTTCAGACATGCAAAACCGTGACAACATAATTAACGATTTAATATTTAGTTTAGCCTCTAAATGTACACAAAAGTCATTAACTATAAAGTGCATTATGAAATGTAATTTTAAGAAAACATTGGTGAACAAGTGTCCTAAAAATTTTATATTATTCAGATTTTTATATTTTTAATACATTTTCTTTATGCATTTAAATTTAAACATGACTACTTTTTTCTCTTTTATATGTGCTGAAACAGTTCCAACATGCATGAATCATGATAGTCATCAAATGCAGGTTTATCTCAACCGGCCATTAAGCTCCGTTTAATCCTTTGGGAAGTTGGCATTATTTATGATCAAACTTCCTGCTCGTATTATCCGGTTATTAATTGCATTTGAAAGTTTTCATGGTTATGTGCATGAATTCTAGAATTCTTTGGGAAAATGGTGAATTACTATGAGATATAGTAGAATGAAATAGCTAATGTTGAACACAGACTCCAAGCATTTAAATTGTATTCTCCTTTATCATTTTGGAAATTTCAGAACTTATTAATAAAAATATGGATTTATATATCTATCTTGTGTTCTAAGAACACATTAAATTTACACATTAACATGT
>NC_029780.3:112109617-112115352 GCF_000817695.3 Arachis duranensis | reverse complement strand
CTTTATGATATCTACACTTGGTGTAATTATATTAATTATTTTGTCTTTCTGTTTGGCTATCATCATAATTAACTTTTCAATTAATGCATAATTTTTTTATGGTAGAAATCCGTAATTAGTGATAGTTACTGATCTTTACTGAAACTAAAACCAAAGGAATATTTAGTAGATTAGTAGTGTTAGTCATAAAGCTATTGTCAATGCAGTGTAATATCTAACACTACAAGCAAAATTAAATTTAGTAAGCATTATTTCTGGTATCAGCAAATGATCACAGAGACCAGCTTCATGATATAAACCTGGCTTCTATATATTCTGCTATTTCAATTCCCTTGCCATGTAACAAAAGTAATGTTTAAATTATAAATAGTAGTAAATGATTACTCAATGAAGATGTTGACATTAAATACTTCAATTTTGTATATTTTCTTTTTAGGGTATAAAAGATAAACTTTTTATCGTTTCTTGCTTTTTTATCTACCACATTTAATATTAAAAACAAAAAAATATATAAAAATAATGCTTATAAGTTATAGGGTCTATCTACTGTACAGATGCATTTTTGTACAGATTTTGATTTAAAAGCGTATCACTAAAAGTGTTGCTTAAAGAGAAAGTGTTATCCTTAATCGTTAATCATTAACTTGGCTCTGATACCAATTTTTAAAGTTGTCTTTTCTTTTAATTTCTTGAGAAAATGCCATTCCCCTCCTATGAGAGATGTTAAAATGACACTCCCCTCCCCTCTATTTATAAAATATACATTCCCCTCCCCTATAACCTTTAAAAAAAGAGAAAATGCCATTCCCCTCCTCTGAGAGATATAAAAATGACACTCCCCTCCCCTCTATTTATAAAATATACATTCCCCTCTCCTATAACCTTTAAAAAAACCCCTCTTTAATCCATTTTAAATTTTGTGTTAACTAATGTTAACTTTATTCATTTTTTTTTGAAAAACAAAATTATTTTTACAAAAATATCCTTTAGTAAAAAATTTTATTTTTTTGTCATTAAATTTTGCTTACTAAAATACCCTTTAATAAATTATTTTTTTATTGATTAAATTATATTTTTACTAAAATATTTTTAAAAAATTAATAATTAAATTATTTTTTCTAATATACCCTTCAATAATTTTTTAATTATTAAATTGTGATTTTACCAAAATTTTTGTTAATAATTATTTTTATATTTTACTATTATTTTAACATTAAATAAAAAATCTTACCATTACTAATATGTATAACAATTAATATTGATAAATAATTTGTTTCATAAAACTATTGAAATTTATTAACAACTTTATCAAAATTTAAAAACAAGTCGAGATGAATAAATCCCAAATTTAAAAAATCAACATCTCATTCCTTCACATCCCTACAAAGTAAGTTTCTTAATCTAAATAAAGAGCATTGTGCATAATAGAATATGTTTTTATGTTGGTGTATTGTCCCTTGTACAAGCTGCAATCTCCAATACCCAACTCTTGAAACTTCTAAATACTCATTGAATCGTCAAATTTGAAGAATGCTTTCTAAGAAGTTTATCTTTTCTAATATCCTGCGACATCAAATAAATAGTGCATTTTAATTTTTTGCTTTTACAAAAGCTATTAATAAACATATATTTGTTGTAAAGTTAGCTAAATCTAACCCTGCAACATCAAATAAATAGTGCATTTTTCACTCTTATTATATCAAAATTCTCTTGAATTATGTAATCTCTCAATACACTCTTGAACTCATGTACGTCAACAAATATCATAAACTTTTCTAGACTAATTTTTTCATTATCTTCAACATCAAATCTTTTCATTATCTCACCTTTATTCTCTATGTTAACTTCTACTTCACTTTCTTCCTCTGAAGTGTAGTCATCCTCATTCCACTCCTCATCATCCAAATAACTCTCTACGCATTGATCCTTATTAACATCATATTCTTCATCACTATCGGTAAATAATTGTTCAATAGAGGGTTCAGTTCCATCGTACTCATTAACATTAGATATAGTTTCAATATTGGTAGACATTTTCCTAATATGAAAAAAAAAATTGGCGTAATTAATAATGAATAACTATAACAGAAACGACGAAGAAAAGGATTTAGGGATAGCAAAAATGAAGGGTTTAGGGATATATCCAGAATTGCCAATGATATGAATTTTTTTTGTAAATTAATTGAGTTTGAGAAAAGGATGTCAAACCTTATTACTTGAATTGATAATAACGGCGATGATTACACAAAGCTATGCAGCAATGGCAACACCTAGGTAGCGATGGCAGAGACAACCAAAGGAAATTGAAGAGATTGAAAGAGAAATAGCGCTGGAACACGACTGTGAGGGAATTGGAATCCTAGTTCAGAAATTGAGTTTAGTTAGTAAATAAATATAAAGGGATAGTATGGTAAATTAGAATATTAATTTTATTGAATAAAATATTTAATTTTTTTAAATGAAATATTCTGTTAATATTTTTAACTAAATGGATTAAACTATACATTTTACAAATAGAGGGGAGGGGAGTGTCATTTTAGTATCTCTCAGGGGAGGGGAGTGTCATTTTCCCTAATTTCTTTTTCGAAATTTCTATTAACTCTTCGAATAATTTGCCAATTCATAATAAAAAGTTTTGACCGTATTACTAGTATTTATAATTCTGAATTTTATAGTTTTTCAATCTTGTTTTAGTTAATAATATTCTTTTTTGCATGGATTATTGTATATAAAATCTTTTATCTGTTTGTCTTTTTCTTTAATATAATTTCTTAAATCCTCAAAAACTTCTTTTATTTCTACACTTTCTGTTGTTTCTAAATATCTTTTTAATTTTTCAACTTCATTTTCCATTTTTTCTTTTAACAGCTTTAATTCTTTTAAGTCATAATATGGTTTTCCAGGCATTTATAATTTTTTTAAGTTTAACTCCAACTTGTTTATATTTATTCTTATTTCTATCATTTTTATTATAAGGTCATCAATTTCGATCTGAAGATTATTTAATTTCCTTTTATACTCATTTATTTTACTTTTTAATTTTTTCGCCCTTTTCCTTTTTATTTTATTTTCTGGTCTTTCAATCTTTGTATGCTTCATTATTTATCTTAGAATTTCTGCAAATTCTATCATTGATTCATCACTATTTTCTAGAAATTCTATTAATTTCTCTAGCTCTTCGACTTCTCTTTTCAACTTGTCATAGATTATTTTTAGGGCTTTAAATGCTCTTTGATTTATTTCAGAAAACTGTAAATAATTCAACCGATTTTTTCTTTCAAAGAGCTCTTGTTTCTTGTCTTGATAAGTTACATATATTTCTTCTTTATTTACTGTCATAATTTAATGTTTAGGGTTTCGTTTAATTTTTCGACATTTTTTGTTAGTTCTTTTATTTCAGAATTTTCTTCTTTGATTTTTAACTTAGATAAACTTAAAGGGCTATTAGTTTTGGATTCTCTTATTTGAAAATTCGATGAAACTAATTTTCCTTATGGTTCTTTTAATAATAGAACTGGGTTTTCAATAACTTTATATTTTGGTATTTTTGTTTTTACAATTTTCTGAAATAATTCATCAACATAAATTCTTTCTTTGTTTTTAAATATTATACTATGATGACTATTTGTTAAAGCATAATTTATTGCATATGTAATTGAAAATGGTTCATCATCTTGTTCCATTAGATTCTTTCTGTGAAATTTATAAGCTAAGCTTATAGATCTTCCAAGATTTTCAGTTGATAAAGGTATAGCGTATCCAAGATGGGCATTGAATTTAATATTTACGTTTGCCAAGTTTCCATGAACAATTCCAATTATTTGATCTATTGGGTCATCAGTAATTCTTTTATCACAGATTGCTAAGCTTATTGGTGAATTAATTCCTTTCATATATGTAGATTTGATTAAGATTTGTATAGTACTAATATGGATCCATCCAATTTTAGATCTTTTTTGTTGATCCTTAATTTTCTCAATCTGTTTACTCAATTCTTCATCATTTATCAAAGCTATTTCAAGTTCTCCATTAGCAGATTTTATCTTTATAGGGGCTTCAAGTTGAATTTTTCCATAGTATATTATATTTTTTCTATTAAAGACTTCTTTTAAAAGATTTTGTTTATTAAAATTTTCATTTGATTTGAGATTTAATTCTGTTTTTAGAACAGCCTGTTTTTCATCATCTAATAAAGCAGATAATCTATAATAATCAGATTATTCCGTTAATTCTAAACTTTCTAAATAATTCATAACTAAGAGATTAGGATAAAGGCGTACCTTTCTGGAGAAAAACTTCCTTTATTTATAATATTTTACATAAGATGTTTTTATCTTCAGAGGGGAGATTATAGATACTAACTCCAGATGGGAGTTTAAAACTATTTTTTCCTAAGGGAATTCTTTTTTCAGACTACAGAATCGTCTCGGCAGCTTCCTCCTTGCTCTCCTAGCATATGAGTACTCTTAGCCTTCTTCTTTCTATTGTTTGATGCCTTCTACAATTGCCTAAGCAACCTATTTATAATAGTTGGGTTTGATGGACAATTCCCATCCTAAATAGCAGAGATTCCTCTTTATCCCTTCAGGGAGCTTTTCTAAAAGTCCAGATAAGTTGTAGAATGCTGATTCAAATTTCACCAAGAGTCTCATCTCTCTTTCTTCAATTTCATTTCTTTTACTGGACACAAGCAGAGTATTTGTACTTTTATAATTAATCCTTGTGTGAGATTCCTTCGTTATTTTTTGAGTTCTTTCAAAGACCCTTGCTAATGTGCTGGCTAGCCTTCCTTCATGACTGTAAATTGTTAAATCTTGGTGCTGGCTAGTCTTCCTTCATGACTGTAGATTGTTAAATTTTGAACTTGATCAATTGGTTGAAAATTTCCTGGGAAGACGGACATGAGTATTACTTGGTGTGCTGGAACCAAGCATTCTTCTTCTTCATTAAAAATAGGTTGACTGTTTGTAAATTTTAGGGATATATTCCTTGGATTTACATTGTCAATTATATTTTTAAATCTCTTTACTGCATCAATGAATCCTGCAGGAAACTCACTAATAATTTTTAGATCATTAAAAATTAAAATTGTATCAATTAATCCATACTGAAAAAACTGATAGGTGTCAGATGGGGAAGCATATGGAAATATAACCAGCTTTGTTAGCTGTTCTTTGGCAATAGGATAATATCCCAAGATTGCCCTTTTTTCTTCAGTCCAATTCAGGACTATGTTAAGGGTTTCTCTGAGATTTGATCTACAGACCCTTTTCTTTTCTTTGATTTCAGCCCTTGTAGGAATGTTTCTTATTATCCCTGTTCTCTGGGTTTGAATTGGAGCTTTATCTGCTCTTTTTAGGGTTTGCTCTGGATGAAGAGCTTCATATTCCCTGAAGGATTCCTTTGCTACGTCCAGTGTTAAAAATCCTCATTTATGAATTATCCTTGATTGATGTGTAAATGGTGCTGCTTTTTCCCAGGCATCATATACTCCCTTCATGGGGCCATTATAAATTACATAATATTTTTTATCTTGGGTGGATTTTTTGATAATTTCAGCAATTGTTTTATTTTCTGAAATTTTTTCTTCACCTGATTTGTCTACCACGCTTGGCTGGCTGAACTCTGATGGTTTTGGTTGTTGTGTTGATTTCATTGTTTCGATGGCCTTCTTGAGGGATTGGATCTGTGTCCTTATTTGCTGACAATGCTTGCATTTTTCGAGTTCTTGTTCA
>NC_029780.3:112108053-112109527 GCF_000817695.3 Arachis duranensis | reverse complement strand
ATTCTCTTGTTAATGTATCTGCAATAACATTTTTGTCACCCTTAATATATTTAATTTTTATTGGATATTGTAACAAAAATAATTGCCATCTTACCAGTCGTCCATGATTATAATCAACTTTTAAATTATATCGTATGAAACCTGTTAGGTAACTTGAATCTGTCCTTAATGTAAATTCTCTGGGTAGTAAATCAATTTTCCATTTCTTAAGAGATTTAATTGCTGCCAGAGTTTCCTTTTCACGAGTAGTATATCTCTGTGCTGTTGGAGTAAAAGTCCCTGAAATATATCTGCAAAGTAATTCCTTTGGGGAATATTTAGAATCTAGAGATTCTTTTTCTTGTTCCAGACTTTTTATAGCTTTCTTAGCTTTTAGACATCCTGACCATGTTATGTCTGAAGCATCTGTTTCTACTATTAAGTAGTCATTTTCTTCTGGAATATAAAGTTCTGGAAGTTTTTCACATAATTCTTTAATTCTTTGAATTTGCATACAATCTTTTTATCCCATTTCCATACTTTTTTAGTACTTATTTTTGAAAATAAGCTTTTAGTGTATTCTGTTATATTCTTTAAAAATCCTTGATCAGAAATATAATTTATACACCCTAAAAATCTTTGTAATTGTTTTCTATCTTCTATTTTATTAGGAAATAAATTTACCTTTTCTAGAACATTTGGTTGAAGTTTTAGCTTTCCTTGAGTGGATAGAATTAATCCAAGAAACTCTATTTCTTGCTTTGCTATTCTTGCTTTCTTTTTGCTAAGAACTAATCATTTTTCTTTACATCTTTCTAAAACTATTAATAATTTTTGAAGATGATCTTCTTTATCCTGTTTTGTAAAAATTAGTATATCATCAATGTATACTAAAACAAATTCATTTAACTCTTTTAGATTTTCTTCCATAAATATTTGATAAATACCTGGAGCTTGTTTTAATCCAAATGGTAATACATTCCATTCATAAAGAAACACACTTGTTGATTCCTTTGTTGGGCAAGTAAAAGCAGTTAATTTCTTTGTTTCTTCGTCTAAACGAAGTTGCCAATATCCTGATTTTGCATCAAGAGATGAAAACCAAGTTGCTCCTTTGATTTTTTCTAAAATAGAATTTTTTCTTGGAAGTTTATGAGCATCACCAATAGTTGCTTCATTCATCTTCTTATAGTTAATAACCATTCTTCGTTTTCCCCTTTTAATTTCATTATTGTTTTCGACATAAAAGGCTGGAGCCGCATGAGGACTTTTACTTAATCTTATAATTCCTTTTTCCAAAAGATCTCTACATTCTAATGAGAACTCTTCTTTATCTCTTGCGGAATAAGGAATTTTATTTGGAACATTTATCTCTTTTGTAGGATCTTTTAGTTTAATGCTTACTAATTCGTTATTTGTATTTTTAATATCTAAAGGATTTTCAGCACAAATTTCATCAAGAATTTCTTCTATCTTTGTTTCAAGATTATTTTTT
>NC_029780.3:112082995-112107967 GCF_000817695.3 Arachis duranensis | reverse complement strand
TATAGAAAATATTTTAAATTTTAGAATCTTATCTATAGTAGTAATTGGTATTTTTTATACGTTTTGATTTTTGATTTATTGAAGAATCGTGTGGAGCTTTTAAAACTATATATGTTAATTCTTGAATGAATGGATATAGCTTTAAAAAGTTATTTCCTATGATAAAATCCATTCCAAAATCTAACATATATATAGATGGAACAATAAACCTATAGTTTTGAATAAAAATTTCAACCATCTCTGCTTTTTGGTCAATTTTATGTATTGATTTCTCAGCTATTCTAACTCTTAATGGTTTCTTTAATTTTTTCCAATCAAGTTTTATATTTGAACTAGCAAAGCATTGTGTTACTCTAGAATCTATGAAAGCATTTATAAACTTTTCTGTTATTTTTATAGTAATAAATGTGGCATTATTACTCGGTCTCTGAGTCTGTTTCCGAGACATATTCAAAAATATAGTCTAAGTTATCATCAGATTCCTCTAATGGTTCCATGAAACAAGACTTAGCAATTTCTATTTGTTTAGTAAGATCCTTTTTATCCTTCTTTTTCGGGCATTCATTTGCATAGTGTCATTCTTCTTGACAATACCAACACTTACAATTTTCTTTTTTATTCGGGCAATATTCATTTCTTTGTCTTTTATTTTTATCGTTATTTCTTTTTCTAAAATACCTCTTTTTTCTTCAATTTGGATAGTATTTTCTTTTTCTAAATTGATATTTTCTTTTTCTTTAAAGATTTTTATTAAGACCATATTTTTGAGGTATCTCCTCATTATCCTGACAGCAAATTCTGATTTTTTGCTTCTTGATATTTTTTATTATAGACTTCTTGTCTATGATCTTTAATATTTTTTCCAAAAAATTCTTTATATAGAATTATCATTATATATAATATCTTATCATAAGCTGTTGTTTTTGTTGCTAAATCTTCTATTATTAGGTTTTCTATAGATGTCATGTAATCTCTTATAGTTCCTTTAGTATGAAACCCTATGTAATTCCAAATATCTCTTCCAGACAATTCACTAAGCTTTGGATTAGTAAAAGCTTCTAATAAAAAGGAATTCGACCAACTTTCGAAAATTTTTTTTTCATTCTTTTTACAGTCTAAGTCAAGCATTCTTTCTCCTTCCATTTCCTGAATTTTAGGAACGTATTTTGATGGTATTTTTGTATATTTTGAATCTTTATTTATAAACCCTTTTTTAAAAGCATAATTATCAAATCTTGTTTCCCATTTAAATTGAGATTGATTATCCTTAGATGTTCCAGCTTCATTTTTTACTTGCATTGAAATTGCTGGTTCCTCGTCACTTGAATAATCTAGAATGTGTTCTTCATTTTCTATATTTTCAGAATTTACTAATTCTTCTTCTATTTGAAAACCATGTTCCATAATATTATTTTCTTGAGCCATTTTTAATTGTTTAAAAAGCATTGTAACTTCTTCTAATTTTTCTTCAATATTCATAATTTCAATGGTGGTTTTATTTTTAAGTCTGTTATATTGATTATATTTTGAAATTTTTCTTCTTTGGGATTTTCTTTTTCTTTATTTCTTTGAAATTTTATGGATACTAATATTTTTTCAAGCATATCTACTCTAGAATTTAATTGTGGGTTAAAAGTATAATAAAGATGTGGGAAATCATTTCCATGGTAGCATTTTTTAGAAATTCCGTGTGAAAAATAAGTTTTTTCAGGTTTTTGAAGTCCTTCAATAAAACTTATAGTAAAATAAAGATTTTGAGAAAAATCATTTTGTATTGATTTTAAGAATTCGGTGTCATTACAATTAACATTAGTTAAAATCATTAATTTTTGATCTATTAATTTTGATAATTTAATTATTTATTCTCTTAAATCTTCTAATTTATTTTTTTTCATTAAGTGACGCTTTTTTTTTGTGAAGAATTACAATTTTAGATAAAAAATATAACTTTAGAATGTATAATTTATATTTTACCATGTAAACATATCTTTAAACTTTGATCTAGAACTTATATTTTGCCTAAGTTATAACTTCGTTTGATTTGATTTTCCTCGGGATCTTGGATAAGCAGAGAGGGTAAAGCCAATCACGTGTATAAAAGTGTGCTGCTAAGTGCTAATCCTATGCTTTTCTGAAATTAACAAAAACAAATGATGAATTATAATAATTAAATAATTAAATAAAATATTGGTAAAAGTAAGCAGATGTAATGTAATGGCAAAACGAGATTGGTTGTGGCCTGTGCACTAGATAAGATAGGTAGTGCATGTCATTTTTGACTTATAACATATTCAGTTATTCACAATTTGCCATCTTGCATATCTGAATCCATAACCCATAAATATAATTACCTGTCCTTTTTTGCCTTCATAACATCCTTCTCACTCAATGATACTTGCCTAATTCGGAAATGGAATCCATTACATGATTTTCATCATTCTTACCGTAGATGTTAGATCCATACATGTGGTCTTAATATATATATAGTTACACATAGATGTGGCAGTTAATTATTGCTCCAAGATAAGATTGTTTATAAATTTTACCCAAATGATATTATATATGTCGTGGTAATAAAAATGTTTTATAAATAAAAAAATAATTACTAAATTAGATATTATAAATTTGTATATATTTATATATATTATTCCATAGATATTCTTTTAATGAATATTTTTTTTATAAATATTAAAAATTTATAATATTTATTATTCATACTTTTAGTCCAAAATAAAGACTCCATTAAAAATAAACCCATTAAAAATGGCATCTTTTCCTTATCCGATCTTTTGAAAGGTCAAGGGAGGTTAGTTCACTTATCTAAATAAGTAATTGTCTCTCTAAATTTTTTTTCTACTATCTCTTTTTCATTTAAAAGATAGATCTCAACAAACTTCAAAGATAAAGAGAATGGTTATCCACCAATAAAAATATAATTTTTCAAAAAATAGTTATCTACTCTACTATAAAAATCTGTTTAAAAACCTTGTTAACTTAAGTATCAGAGTCTTATAGATACCATCTCCCACCTTCTCACTAAAAACTCAGACAGACGGAAGTGAAATTTCAAATCCAAAAGTTAAACGTACTCTGACAATTTACGTAAGGCAGAGTTTTTTTGGGTGATAGTAGAAAAATTGACAAATAAGTCACCCTTATTGACACTCTATACTGTACATGAGATTTTCATCTCATACGGCTTCTCGTTCAATTCTTTCTAAGTCATTGAATCCTTTTCTTCATTCGAGAATCTCTCTCCTTCATTC
The DNA here is from genome assembly GCF_000817695.3 of Arachis duranensis. NCBI lineage: Eukaryota > Viridiplantae > Streptophyta > Magnoliopsida > Fabales > Fabaceae > Arachis > Arachis duranensis. Next base: position 112,104,701 of record NC_029780.3, on the reverse strand, counting down.
TTCTATTTTTCAAAGAGTAATTAGGACCAATTTAGTCACGTTTTTATGTTTCAATTAATTCTTTTTTGATAATTATTGTCCAAAGTCAAATTTCTTTAGTTAATAAAATCCAAAGAATTTATCGATCTCAAAGAGTACATATACATAATAGACATATTGAATTATCGTATGCCAAATAATATCAAAAATATTGATTTCAGAAGATGAAATATCTAATATTTTTCACCCAAAAAACTAATTGAATTATTTTAAACTGAATGAACTGCTATCACTAAAAACAATCTGGACCTTAGTTTCAGCCTCAAACACTAACCATCAGAACATTTATATTTAACGCTAAATCTAAAAATGTTACTCAAACACAACTCTTTTTAATTCTTAGATAATATTTTTTTAAATATTGTTTCAGATGAAAAATGCTGCGGTGGCGGTAGTTGATTTCTTAAACTTATCTGTAATTAAACTCAAGGACATGGATCCAATAAACCTTCTACCAAATTTTCCAATATAACAAGAGAGAGACTCACTATTCAACCTCACTTGTCCACATCATGATTTCCTCACGAAACCAAAAATAAGTTTCCACACCTCTAATCATTGAATAACGACTATAATAATTTATGAAGTATTTATATATATATAACCTCTTATTAAGTTAAAATAAAAAAAATTATAACCCCATAACATAAAGTCTAATTTCATAACTAAATAAATAAAATTAAAATATATTCAATTAAATTGAACATTCTAAAAATATAAATTAATAATTTTTAAATAATATTTAATCTTTTTATATCACGGACATTTGAATCACGTGTCAAAATGAAATTTAATTCTATGATTACTTTTTTTATTATTTAATAATATTTTATTCTTCTTGGATCTTAGAAAATTGCAGTTATTGATGATCATCACCGCCTGAGAAACACGCTTGTTTGGGAGTATTATTAGTTTCTTCAACTTATGCATGGGGAAGGGAGAACACTTAGATATATATACACATTCAAATTTCAATTTGAAACAAAGACATCCATGTAGATAGAAAAAGACAAATTAAAGATGATACATGATATATTCGATGTTTGGTAGGTAGAAGAAGAAACAAGCTAAGTGATTCATTTTGATATATAAACAAGAAGGGACACAAGGTAGATGCTAATAGAACCAATGAGAAAGACGAGTCCAATTGCACCACATGCCATACCCAACATCTCTACGTATTCTGTTACTATTTTTGAATTTCTCTTATACCTTGAAACCTCGTATTCATTATTATTCAGCTTGTTATAGTTCCACCCACCATCCCTTTTCTTCAATTCTTCAATTCTTGCCCTCAAAACACTCAAATTTGCATCAACAATGTCTGCTGGCTTATCTGCCAAAAACAATCACAAAATAAAACATGTTTTTTTGTAAAAAATAAACTCTGATATGGTATCATAAAATAAAAAAATATATCATTCGTTGATAATAATAAATTTTGGTTAACAAGAACAGAAATAAATTAATATATAATATAAAATCGTTTTGCTATGTTTACGAGTCATGATCTTGAATCTTTAATTTGTTTTTTCCCCTTGAATTAATTTGCTTTTATCAAGGATGAATAATTTCAACTCATGAACACATCTTGTTAAGGATTGATAGATTGAGTAGCGAGTACAAGAATATATGTATTAATTACCATTGTCCTTAGAGCACTGCAATCTTATCTTGGGGTATGGTTGGGAGAGCTTTATTTGCCAGCGGTTTGAAGTCGCACTTGCACCGAAGAAACATGATACGGAGTAAGAAGCCATGATAATAACGATGATGTAGGTTTTGATTTCCTTGATTCCTACCTCATGTATTTATAAAGGAGGATTAATTATTATCTATGATTGAGTACTTTATTTTGACACTATATAGTATATTCTATATAGTGAAAGTAGCTAGGCACACAAAATAATAATAATAATATTATACTTCAAAGTGTATCAGGTCCACTTTAGCGACATTTGATTTAAGATTAGAATAAAAAAGGATGAAAGAAAGTAGAAGTCCAAGTGTATTGTTCCATAGGATTACACATGCCACCGCTTGACTTAATCGAGATCCTTGTACAGAAACATCACCGTACTCAGATTTGAGAATTTTGAGAGTATCTCATGATCAAGAATATGATCATAGATAATGATTACAGAGTGCGTTGGATACAATAAAATAAAATAAGATAAATGATGATTTATATGAAATGTTTTTAACGTCAAAATAACAAATAAAAATATTAAATAATTTAATATAACTGACTGTTAATTTGTATATATAGATTTTTGTAAAAATTACATAAAAATTTTGTAAGTACAAAAAGAAGATAAAAAATAAAAAAAGATAAAAAAAATTCAATAATATTACATGTACAATTTTTTTGCAATTAAATTTAATTAAATTAATAAAAAGTACGTCTATATGTCACTGTTTTTTGTTATTTGCATTTTTTAGCATAGAATTTTTTTTACAAAATAAAAAAACTTATAAGTATAATATAAAAAAATTTGCGCATAATATAAAACTATTATTTACAGCACAATTCTTTTTTTAATTTATTGATTAAGTGAGTCAATATTTTGGATATGTGGTGTACTGTACCCTACAAAATCAGAACTTACACCCTATATCTCGGTCACGTTAGCACGTTAAAGAAGCAGGTAGCGGATAAACACGATAATAATAACCACCGAAAAATCTCGGCCCAAACCAGGATTCACTCCAACAAATCACTAAACGGATTCAATCCAAGAAGTCTATAAAACGGCAACTGTGAAATCACCAAAGGCATCTAGACTACTCACACTAGTATTTCGTTCTGGTACTCGTATATTGAAAATATTCTTTACTAACTTGAGCATTGGAGTCCTTTTTGCAGGTACCTCACTCGGTCCGTGTTCAAGCAAGGTGCTCCTCGTCGCAGACCCGGTCATCTCCTCAGTAACACCTGGAGTCCGACGTATAGCACAGAGACGAGTATCCTTGCACGAACATTTGGCACCCACTGTGGGGCAAAAAGCCTCACCTTCTAGTTTTTTCCGAGCTAACAATTTCACATTGGCCTTGTATTTTCTTTCCTTTCAGGAACTGAACCATGACGGACCATTTGGTAACTCTCTCGACCAATCCGACCAACGTTGACCTATTAGCTGCAAATTCCGCCTTGTTCGCGAAAAACCAGCGAATGGCCGAACTCAGAATCAAACGCAAAGACGGTGGAAACCAACCCCAAAACAGCAAGTCGACGGACTAATCCCTTTTTCCGAAGAAATAATGAGCTTTAAAATGTCTAAAAATTTTACACTTTCAATGACCCTAACACTGTACAAGGGGATCGGAGATCCTAAAATCCATGTTACAAAATTTGAATCAATGATGTTTCTCAATAGTGACTTCGATCCCATCTTGTGCCGATCTTTTCCAACCTTCTTAGATGGAGCTGCTTTATTATGGTTTTCTAACTTACCTGCAGGATCTATATCAAGCTTTGAAGAGTTTGCCAAACTATTTACAAATTATTTTGCAGCATCCAAAATCTACGTGCGAGACTCGAACTATCTCAGCACGATCAAACAGGAACAACATGAAAGCTTAAAGGAGTACATGATGCGGTTCACAGAAGCAGCTATGCAAATCCCCGATTTTAACTCCGAAGTGCAGCTACACGCCATCAAAAGCGAACTCTGTCCCGGAAAATTCCATGAAGCAATAGAAGTGGCAAAATCGAAAATGCTGGAGGAGTTCTGAGAAAAAGCCCAGGGTCAAATTGAAATTGAAGAGCTCAGGGAGGCCAGAAGAAACAAAAGGCCAACCAAAAAAGAAGAGGAAAGGCCACACCGACCTACAAGTAAAGACCCCCGAAAACTATTCAAACTAGCGCCGAAGTTCGACTCGTACACAAAATTCAACACAAAAAGGGAGGACATAATCAAGGAAATTCTGCACAACAAACTGATCAAACGACCTATCAGAGCAGGGTCATACCAAGATCAACAGTATGTGGATCGAAGCAAGCACTATGCTTTCCATCAAAAGTTCGGTCATACAACAGACGAGTGTGTGGTGGCAAAAGATCTGCTTGAAAGGTTGGCAAGACAAGGACTTTTAGACAAATATATCTCGTCAAGAAAGCAACACGACACAGAAAGAGAAGTAGAAAGAGAAAACAAGCAAAAAGAAGTCGTAACGCCCCCATCCAAGGGGATAATCAATTACATTTCAGGAGGCTTCGCTAGCAGCAAAAATACCACTTCAGCAAGGAAAAGAAGCTACCGAGCAATGATGACGATGGAAGGATCTCGTCCGGTACGACAAACGTCAGTTCTGACCTCCCACATCGACTTCAGCGCAACCGATTTCAAAACAACCTGCCCAAACTTAGATGACCCTGTTGTCATCTCAGTCCACATAGGAGAGTTAATAATAAAAAAGGTCCTGCTCGATCCAGGAAGCAGCGCCAATGTCTTATTCTACTCAACCTTCAAAAAGATGCACTTCAGCAACAACGTACTACAATCGTCACCCGGAGAATTGGTAGGGTTCTCTGGAGAAAAGGTATCGGTATCAGGGTATATTTGGCTGAGAACAACAATTGGAGAATCTCCAAACAATAAAATACTATACATTCAATTCCTAGTGGTTGATTGCCCCAGCCTTTATAATATCATCCTAGGGCGTCCATCACTGAACGCCTTTGGAGCCATTGTTTCAACAATTCATCTTTGTGTGAAATTTTCTTTGTAGGATAACGTAGTAGGGACGGTATATGTCGACCACAAGGAGGCAAGACAATGCTACAACGCAAGCCTTAAAGCAGTCAAAAAGGAAGAAATACCTCGGATACACACGGTGTACAACTAGAAAAATATACCAACTCTGGCCGAACTGGACCCTGGAAGTGACGACAGTCGTCCCACGCCAACGGATGTTTCTCAATAGTGACTTCGATCTCATCTTGTGCCGATATTTTCCAACCTTTTTAGATGGAGCTGCTTTATTATGGTTTTCTAACTTACCTGCAGGATCTATATCAAGCTTTGAAGAGTTTGCCAAATTATTTATAAATCATTTTGCAGCATCCAAAATCTACGTGCGAGACTCGAACTATCTCAGCACGATCAAACAGGAACAACATAAAAGCTTAAAGGAGTACATGATGCGGTTCACAGAAGTAGCTATGCAAATCCCCGATCTTAACTCCGAAGTGCAGCAACACGCCATCAAAAGCGGACTCTGTCCCGAAAAATTTCAGGAAGCAATAGCAGTGGCAAAACCGAAAACGCTGGAGGAGTTTCGAGAAAAAGGCTAGGGTCAAATTGAAATTGAAGAGCTCAGGGTGGCCAGAAGAAGCAAAAGGCCAACCAAAAAAGATGAGGAAAGGCCACACCGACCTACAAGTAAAGACCCCCGAAAACCATTCAAACTAGCGCCGAAGTTCGACTCGTACACAAAATTGAACACAAAAAGGGAGGACATAATCAAGGAAATTCTGCACAACAAACTGATCAAACCACCTATCAGATCAGGGTCATACCAAGATCAAAAGTATGTGGATCGAAGCAAACACTATGCTTTCCATCAAAAGTTCGATCATACAACAGACGAGTGTGTGGTGGCAAAAGATCTGCTTGAAAGGTTGGCAAGACAAGGACTTTTAGACAAATATATCTCGTCATGAAAGCAACACGACACAGAAAGAGAAGTAGAAAGAGAAAACAAGCAAAAAGAAGTCGTAACACCCCCATCCAAGGGGATAATCAATTACATTTCAGGAGGCTTTGCTGGCGGCAAAAATACCACTTCAGTAAGGAAAAGAAGCTACCGAGCAATGATGACGATGGAAGGATCTCGTCCGGTACGACAGACGTCGGTTCCGACCTCCCGCATCGACTTCAGCGCGGTCGATTTCAAAACAACCTGCCCGAACTTAGACGACCCTGTTGTCATCTCAGTCCACATGGGAGAGTTAATAATAAAAAAGGTCCTGCTCGATCCAGGAAGCAGTGCCGATGTCTTGTTCTACTCAACATTCAAAAAGATGCACTTCAGCGACAACGCACTACAACCGTCAGCCAGAGAATTGGTAGGGTTCTCTGGAGAAAAGGTATCGGTATCAGGGTATATTTGGCTGAGAACAACAATTGGAGAATCTACAAACAATAAAACACTATACATTCAATTCCTAGTGGTTGATTGCCCCAGCCTTTATAATATCATCCTAGGGCATCCATCACTGAACGCCTTTGGAGCCATTGTTTCAACAATTCATCTTTGTGTGAAATTTTCTTTGTAGGATAACGCAGTAGGGATGGTATACGTCGACCACAAGGAGGCAAGACAATGCTACAATGCAAGCCTCAAAGCAGTCAAGAAGGAAGAAACACCTCGGATACACACGGTGTACAACTCGAAAAATATACCAACTCTGGCCGAAATGGACCCTCGAAGTGACGAAAGTCGTCCCACGCCAACGGATGACCTTGAAAAGGTACAATTAGGTCAGGAAGAACAATTCACTAACATAGGATCCGCATTCATTGCAGGACAGAAGGACGACCTTATCACAATACTAAAGACAAACGCCGACCTTTTTGCATGGAGACCGGCGAACATGCCTGGTATCGACCCCAATTTTATCTGCCATAGGTTGGCAGTCAACCCCAATACCCGACTTATACGACAAAAGAAAAGAAACTTGGGAGACGAAAGGAGAAAGGCAGCCGAGGCAGAAACAATAAAGCTCCTGGAGGCAGGGTTTATCCGGGAACTACGATTTTCAGCATGGCTAGCAAACGTCATAATGGTGTGAAAAAGCTCGGAAAAGTGGCGCATGTGCGTAGACTTTACCGACTTAAACAAAGCATGCCACAAAGACGGTTACCCACTGCCCAACATAGACAGGCTAGTAGATGACACCTCAGGTTTCCTAGTACTTAGCTTCATGGATACCTACTCAGGTTATAATCAAATTCTCATGCATCCGGGAGACGAAGAAAAAAAAACATTCGTCACCGATCAAGGAAACTAGAATTCCTCATTGATCAAGGAAATTTCTATTACAAGGTCATGCCCTTTGGGCTAAAGAACGCATGGGCAACATATCAACGGCTAACGGACAAAGTCTTCAAAAATCAGATCGGAAGAAACATTGAAATATATGTAGACGACATGGTAGTAAAGTCAACCTCGGAGGAACAGCACAAGGACGACCTGACCGAGGTATTCGAACAGCTCAGAAAACACAATATGGGATTGAATCCAGAAAAGTGCGCCTTCGGAGTACAATAAGGAAAGTTCCTCGGCTTCTTATTAACCAACAGGGGGATAGAGGCAAATCCTGTCTCGCAGTAATCAACATGCAATCTCCTTGGAATAAGAAAGAGGTCCAACAGCTAACAGGTCAGTTAGCAGCTCTTTCCTGCTTCTTGCCAGCAGCAGCAGAAAAATCATATCACTTCTTCAACACCTTAAAAAAGTCCGATCAATTCATCTAGATAGAGGAATGTGAAGAAGCTTTCACAAAATTCAAAAATGCCTTAGGGTCACCACCCATATTGAAAAAGCCGGAACAAGGTAAGCCTTTACATCTATTCCTTTCAATTTCAACTAACACAATCAGTTCGGTACTTGTAACAGATAACGAAAAAGAACAACACCCAATATACTTTGTAAGTAAAGTCCTATAGGGTGATGAGACGATATACCCAATGATAGAGAAATTAGCATTTGGACTAATTGCCACAGATCGGAGGCTACGACATTATTTTCAAGGATACCGAATTATAGTTTGAATCAATCAAACGCTTCGACAAATCCTAGCAAAACCTGACCTAGCAGGAAGACTCACAAAATGGTCGGTCAAACTCTCAGAATTCGACATTACTTATCAGTCCATAGGATCCCCCAGGGCCCAAGCCCTGGCCGATTTTATCTCCGAATTCACCAATGAAGTAGAGGAAGCCGAGCCATGGGAATTATATGTAGATGGAGCATCCAATGACAACGGATGCGGAGCAGGAATACTGCTAAAATACAAAACAGGGGTATACGCCGAGCAATCAATAAAATTTCTGTTCCAGGCAACAAACAACCAAGCCGAGTATGAGGCGTTATTAGCGGGACTAAGACTCGCAAAAGAAATTCAAGTGCCAAGCTTGCAAGTATATTGTGATTCCTTACTCGTAGTACAACAGGTAACCGGTAACTTCCAAACTAAAGATCCCCTCTTAGAAAAATACTTACATATTACTAAAAACATGATAAAAAGTTTTCAAACATTTGAAATAACGAATATACCCCGAGAACAAAATAGCAGAGCAGATATACTATCAAAGCTAGCAACATATAGAGATGACCAACACTTAGAAAATCTGGTACATCTCACACTAACGAAATCTAGCCTAGATATGCAGTATGTTTTATATGTGTCACGGGAAGGAGATTGGCGAACCCCCAAAATACAATACCTAAAGACAGGAGTAGTGCCAGAAGGCGATCCGAGATCTTTCAAAAGAAAAGCAACCAATTACACCCTAATAGGAGATCATCTATACAGACGTGGTTTTTTCCAACCACTACTTAAATGCCTCGCAGGAGATGACGCAAGAGCAGCAGTCGACGAAGTCCATGAAGGTATTTGCGGACACCATATCGGAGGCAGAAGCCTGACAGCAAAAATCTTGCGCCCAGACTACTATTGGCCGACCTTAAGGTCGGACTGCACGAACAAGGTTTGAAAATGCGATTCGTGTCAAAAATGCTCGCCACTAATACACAGTCCAGCCGAGACGTTGCATATGTCCGACGCCAGCTGGCCATTCCACAAGTGGGGCATGGACATCCTCGGACCATTCCCAACATCGCCAGGCCAGGTAAAGTTCCTTTTGGTGGCTATTGATTACTTCACAAAGTGGATAGAAGCATAACCACTTGGAAAAATCACCTCGGACAAGGTACAAAAATTTATTTGGAAATTTATTATTTGTAGATGTAGTTTACCAAGAGAAATTATTTCCGATAACGGCAGGCAATTTAGTGATAAAAAAATCACCTCGTTCTTAACTAACATGAATATAAGACACCATTTTTCCTCTGTCGAGCACCCACATACCAATGGGCTCACAGAGGCAGCTAATAAAGTGATTTTGCAGACCCTTAAGAAAAAATTGACCGAGGATAAAGGTCGCTGGGCCGAACTTATACCAGAAATACTGTGGAGTTATAACACAACTCCTCAAACCACGACAAAAGAAAGCCCTTTCCGCTTAGTGTACGGAACAGAGTGCGTAATCCCTTTGGAAATCAGCCAAGGCTCGACCAGGACCGAACACTTCAATGAGAGTGCCAATGAACAATCTCGGCGTGCCGAAATTGACGTCGTTGAGGAAGAACGCAATTACACAAAGCTAAGACAAAAGTCAATGCAACTAGCTATGAAGCGTCAGTACGACAAGAAAGTAAAACCAAGGATCCTTAAACAAGGAGACCTAGTGCTCAGACAACTAGAAGATATTCGGAAGTCACCAGGCCATGGAAAGTTAGCAGCAACATGGGAAGGACCTTTCTGAGTCTCTAAAGTGAAGAGGTGCCTACTGCTTAGAGACATTGAACGGAACAGCCTTACCAAATACATGGAATATTTCGTCACTTAAATACTACTATAGCTAATCATGATGTTGTAAGAAGCAGGATGGCCAGGTACTCTTTTTCCTAGCCACGAGGTTTTTCCCTAAGGAGGGTTTACTCGGGTAGGTTTTAACGAGGCCGACCATCCTGCAAACCTCAAACATGAGGAACAATTACATATGAATAAAAGCATACATTTACTATACTATGCAGTCATATTCTAAACATATTACGAACCAACAAGGTATAAACGTTGGAATCATATAGCATAACATAGCAAAGCCATTCCGAAACCATAGTTCAGACAATCAATCATTAACGTTGGAACAAAAATTGACAAGTTTTTCAAAAAACAAAATACAAATCCAAACTACTTTCTACCAAGATATCAAATAGGCGGTGGAACATTCTCATCATGATCATCGCCAGCCTCATCTTGAACTAACTCTCCATTAATAACTATCTTCGTCACATCAAATTGACGAATATCAAACCCGGGAACAAATAGCGACACCTGAGAAACAGCTCGATCAAACCCCGAGGTAAACATTTCTATACCTTGATCCTCTAGCTCATGAATACGGGCAATCATCTCACCTTTTGTCTTGTCATTATCCCTTATCTCGGCCTGAAGAGTCTGAATCTGATCCTGAAGATGACATACTTCCTGCTCCTTCTCCTTCAACTTCGCAGCAATATCGGTAACAGCATCTTCCTTCTCCTTCATCTTAGCTGTAATGTCAATAATAACCCCCTCATTCTCTTTCACCAAACGCTCTAGAGCAGCAAACTTATCAACATCAACCTGTTGCTCGGCCCCAAGAAATTCAGTGGTACGACTAACACACAGTAGACGAGTAGCAACAAACTGACAGGGTAATATTAAACCCAATCAAAAAAAAAGAGAGGAGAGGGAAGAAAAAGAGAGTCAAAAATTACCTGAACATATTTACCTAAGGCTTCCACCCCGGCACGGCGGGTAAGCACCATGTCCCCAGGAAATTGGGAAGTCCTCTGAGAGAGCTCGGCCAGGGAAAATTGATCACTCCACAAAGAATGAGCATTCGCCCCAGGAATGAAACCATGGAGTTTACGTTGATGATAAAAAAACCGAGGTTGAAACCTCGGCAGGAGCTTTACCCCCTTCAGACAGCACCTCCAAAGAATTGTCAGACTCGTCCCTTTTTCTTTTTGAAGAAACTGGCTGCGCAGTAGAGAAAGCAACACCCTCCTCACCAGTCTTCGGAAACACAGAGGTACTCACACCTTTCTCCTTTTTCTTATCAAGGAAAGACTGAAGCCTGGACGACGTTAGATGCGGAACCCGTCCTCCTACAAACAAGCACAAACAAACAGTCCTCAACCCCTCCCTATCATTCTCTTTTTCAAAATTCAACATCTCAGAAATCGAAAGGCACTCTCCAGTGGCAAAATTTTTTACCAAAAAGTCAATAACTAAATCCTCCTCCTCGGTCCTATAAGCCTCGAGAACTTACATAGGCTCGGAACACCAATAAAGCGGATACCTCTCCATCAACTCATCATCAAGATAAAAAGGGTATTCAGTTTCTACAGATCGGACTTTGACGAATAGGAATTTGAAATTTTTAAAAGAAGACTTATAAAGAAGGAATATAGAACGACCGGAAAAGCTACTCAAACAAACCCATAAACCCTTTCGAACTCCCTTGGACTGAAACAGAGAAAAGAAAATCCCAAGAGAAGGAGAATATTCAAGAAAATCCATCAAACACTAGTACGCCTTCAAGAACACCCACAAATTCGGGTGTAGTTGGGAAGGGGCACAATTCAGCTGAGTCAAGACGTCACATTCAAAAGAAGAAAAAGGAAACCTAATATACAACTTAGATAAACAAGGAGAATACATATAGAAGTACCCCCAATCTCCCCTACGCTCACAAACCCTATCCTCACTCGAGCAGGGCAGAAGTTCGATAGCAACATTAGAATCATCCTTAGTCAATTTCATGGCACGAAGCTCTCGAAGAGAATCAAAACTACAGTACGAAGAAGCATGGGTCTTAACATCGTCATGTACCCAATAATAAAGATCATCTTTTTTAACCTCAACAACTTTCTGCTTTTTCTTCAACTTTTTCTTTTCCATTACAGACTAAACTACGACAAGATATAGAGAAAGAGTAGAAGACGGAGAAGAAGAAAATTCTAACCTTTGGAAGTCATTTTCGGTCAAAATTTGAGTAAAAAGGAGTGACTTTTTGAGATTTTCCAAGAGAAAGAAACAGTAAAAGCCTATTACAACCCACTAACTAAGTGGAAAAGTAAAAAGACGAACTGCTAAGGAACCAGGGGTCAAAAATGGTTCAGATGCAGTCATTAAGTGAAATAACTACAACACGTTTTCCTAAAAAAGGGAAAAAACACCCCTTTGAATCCAATAATTAATCATTAAACCATCTTTTCAAAAATTACAGATTGCAAACCACAAGACCTAACAAAACGTAGCGTTGAGCTTGGGGGCTGCCAAGACCGAGATATAGGTCGACTTAAGCTCAACTTGCTAAAAATAAAAATCCGGCAAGTTAAGCTTGGGGGCTGTGTACTGCACCTTACAAAATCAGAACCTACCCCCTATACCTCGGCCACGTTAAAGAAGCAGGTAGGCAGCGGATAAACACAATAACAATAACCACCCAAGAATCTCAGCCCAAACCGGGATTCACTCCAACAAATCACTAAATGGATTCAACCCAAAAAGTCTATAAAATGGCAACTGCTGAAATCACCAAAGGCATTTAGACTACACACACTAGTATTTCATTCTGGTACTCGTATATTGAAAAATATTTTTTACTAATTTGAGCGTCGGAGTCCTTTTTGTAGGTACCCCGCTCGGTCCGTGTTCAAGCAAGGTGCTCCTCGTCGCAAACCCGGTCATCTCCTCAGTAACACCTAGAGTCCGACGTATAGCACGGAGACGAGTATCCTTGCACGAACATGTGGTTTTTTAAAAATTTCTGTTAAGTGTGCCAAAAATTTCTTTTGTTAAATGTCAATCTTTTAAACATATAGTCTTTTAAAAAATTTTGTATTGTGCACCAAAATTTAAAAAATTTATATATTGTGTACTAAAATTTTGTGTTGGGTGTATTTTATTGGTTGAGTGTTAATACTCTAAGTATGTGGTCTTTTAAAAAATTTTGTACTATGCATCAAAATTTCTATGGTGTGAATAAAATTTTTTGTGCTTTTATTTGCTTAAAGAAGATGACAACTATGATGGTGATGATAATGATAGAAGACGATGAAAAAAATCAAACAAGTATTGAAGAAAAACAAGAGAAGAAAATGATGACGACGACAGAGATGACGATGATGATGTCATTGTAAAAGACGACATCAATAAACGATAATGAAAAATGAAGAAGAGGAGGAGAAAGAAAAAAAAGCAGTTGTAGCATATATATACATACCCTCAAAAAAGCTTAGTCATTTATATCTAAAAATATAGAATAAAGTATGTTATTGAATTATTAAACTAAATGAATTGAATTTTAATGGTTAAATAATGGCAAAAAATAATAATTTGTGATAAGCCTCTAACATTCTTTATATATATATAATTTAAAAAATAAACCTCCCATTTTGGTACTCCAGTCCGCTATTTCTAAAGATGTCTGTTTTTTCTCCTATAAACAAATTTACTTTTATTTATTTATTTATTTTATTATTCTGGACAATATTTGTTGAATTTCTGCGAGAAGAGAGCATAATAAGAAGATAATATTATATATGAAGTTGTTGTGTTGAAGTTGTTTTACATGATATAAAAGTCATGTTATTTATACAAATATTTTCAACTAATCTCATAAATATTCATCTACTAATTACGAGCTATTACTAACTTAACTCCCAACTACTAACAACTCTAATAATATTTTAATAATATTCAAACTATCTTAGTAAAATCTTGCTAGAATTCTATATTTAGTTAACAATATATATGTTTTTATTGAGATTGAAACTCATCAACACTGCATCATGCGAAGAAGACCCTTAAAGAAGAAAGTAGATATTTATATCTTGATATAAAATGACGTCAATATTAAAAACTCTTGAGAAGCAGTTGGCTTTGTGTTATTAGTAATTACATCTCATTTATTTGTCACGACAATGTGAAAGTAATATATAATTTATTCGGCTTTTCCACTTTCTAATGAAAGCTTTAGTCTCCACGCTATGAAGAACAAGTTTACTAGCCAGCTAGTAGAACTCACATGCATAGTTACTAACATACATATATAAATGCCAACAAAATTATTTCAATATTGATTAAATTACTCTTAGATCTAAAAATGTTACTCAAAGACAACTCTTTTTAATTCTTAGATAATATTTTTTTAAATATTGTTTCAGATGAAAAATGCTGCCGTGGTGGTAGTTGATTTCTTAAACTTATCTGTAATTAAACTCAAGGGCATGGATCCAATGAATTTGTCTGTTTTTAGTTTTTTTTTTTGTGACAAGAAGTTTATTATTAATCTAGCAAATGTTGCAAGCATTTCTATAGTATTATTTAACCTCGGATCTCCATTATTTCGTAAAAATAATATTTTATTTTATATTGTGAAAATAAATGTGATAAGATAAATAAAAGATAAAAATTTAAATAAAATAAAAAATACAACAAAATAAAAATAAAAATAAAAAAATTAAAATTGAATAGAGGGAGTTGGTTTACTTTAATTTTTACTAATTTTTTTTAAAAAAATTCTTCAATCTCACTTATGCACATCATAAAAAAAATTCTTCAATCTCACTTATACACATCATAATTTATAAATTAAATCGGGAGAACTCATCAACCTTCTATCCAATTTTTTTAATACAATAAGAGAAAAATCCATTCAATTTTATTTATCTACGTCATGATTTTACTACGAAATAAAAAAATTCAAATTTCTAACCACAGAATACTATAACTACAATAACTAAGAAGATACTTATCATTTTTTATTAAGTTAAAATAAAAAAATATTCTAAAACTTATAAACATAAAATCCAATCCAATGATTAAATAACTAAAAATTAAAGTATATCAAAGTAAATTAATAATTTTTAAATAATATTTAATCTTTTTATATCACGCACATTTGAATCACGTATCAAAATGAAATTCGACTCTATGATTACTTTTTTTTATTATTTAATAATATTTTATTCTTCTTGGATCTTAGAGAATTGCAGTTATTGATGATCATCACCGCCTGAGAAACACGCTTGTTTGAGAGTATTATTAGTTTCTTCAACTTATGCACGGGGAAGGAAGAACACTTAGATATATATACACATTCAAATTTCAATTTGAAACAAAGACATCCATGTAGATAGAAAAAGACAAATTAAAGATGATACATGATATATTTGATGTTTGGTAGGTAGAAGAAGAAACAAGCTAAGTGATTCATTTTGATATATAAACAAGAAGGGACACAAGGTAGATGCTAATAGAACCAATGAGAAAGACGAGTCCAATTGCACCACATGCCATACCCAACATCTCTACGTATTCTGTTACTATTTTTGAATTTCTCTTATACCTTGAAACCTCGTATTCATTATTATTCAGCTTGTTATAGTTCCACCCACCATCCCTTTTCTTCAATTCTTCAATTCTTGCCCTCAAAACACTCAAATTTGCATCAACAATGTCTGCTGGCTTATCTGCCAAAACAATCACAAAATAAAACATGTTTTTTTGTAAAAAATAAACTCTGATATCTGATATGGTATCATAAAATGAAAAAATATATCATTTGTTGATAATAATAAATTTTTGTTAACAAAAACAGAAATAAATTAATATATAATATAAAATCGTTTTGCTGTGTTTGCGAGTCATGATCTTGAATCTTTAATTTGTTTTTTCCCCTTGAATTAATTTGCTTTTATCAAGGATGAATAATTTCAACTCATGAACACATCTTGTTAAGGATTGATAGATTGAGTAGCGAGTACAAGAATATATGTATTAATTACCATTGTCCTTAAAGCACTGCAATCTTATCTTGGGGTAAGGTTGGGAGAGCTTTATTTGCCAGCGATTTGAAGTCGCACTTTCACCGAAGAAACATGATACAGAGTAAGAAGCCATGATAATAACGATGATGTAGGTTTTGATTTCCTTGATTCCTACCTCATGTATTTATAAAGGAGGATTAATTATTATCTATGATTGAGTACTTTAGTTTGACACTATATAGTATATTCTATATAGTGAAAGTAGCTAGGCACACAAAATAATAATAATAATATTATACTTCAAAGTGTATCTTCAAAGTGTATCAGGTCCACTTTAGCGACCTTTGATATAGATTTAAGATTAGAATAAAAAAGGATGAAAGAAAGTAGAAGTCCAAGTGTATTGTTCCATAGGATTACATATGCCACCGCTTGACTTAATCGAGATCCTTGTACAGAAACATCACCGTACTCAGATTTGAGAATTTTGAGAGTATCCCATGATCAAGAATATGATCATAGATAATGATTACGGAGTGCGTTGGATACAATAAAATAAAATAAGATAAATGACGATTTATATGAAATGTTTTTAACGTCAAAATAACAAATAAAAATATTAAATAATTTAATATACTGACTGTTAATTTGTATATATAGATTTCTGTAAAAATTACATAAAAATTTTGTAAGTACAAAAAGAAGATAAAAAAATTCAATAATATTACATGTACAATTTTTTTGTAATTAAATTTAATTAAATTAATAAAAGGTACGTCTATATGTCACTGTTTTTTGTTATTTGCATTTTCTAGCATAGAAATTTTTTTTACAAAATAAAAAAACTTATAAATATAATATAAAAAAATTTGCGCATAATATAAAACTTTTATTTACAGCACACATTTTTTTTAATTTATTGATTAAGTGAGTCAATATTTTGAATATGTGGTGTACTGTACCCTACAAAATCAGAACCTACACCCTATATCTCGGCCACGTTAGCACGTTAAAGAAGCAGGTAGGTAGCGGATAAACACGATAACAATAACCACCCAAAAATCTCGGCCCAAACCAGGATTCACTCCAACAAATCACTAAACGGATTCAATCCAAAAAGTCTATAAAACGGCAACTGTAAAATCACCAAAGGCATCTAGACTACTCACACTAGTATTTCGTTCTGGTACTCGTATATTGAAAATATTCTTTACTAACTTGAACATCGGAGTCCTTTTTGCAGGTACCCCACTCGGTCCGTGTTCAAGCAAGGTGCTCCTCGTCGCAGACCCGGTCATCTCCTCAGTAACACCTGGAGTCCGACGTATAGCACAGAGACGAGTATCCTTGCACGAACATTTGGCACCCACTGTGGGGCAAAAAGCCTCACCTCTAGTTTTTTCCGAGCTAACAATTTCACATTGGCCTTGTATTTTCTTTCCTTTCAGGAACTGAACCATGACGGACCATTTGGTAACTCTCTCGACCAATCCGACCAACGTTGACTTATTAGCTGCAAATTCCGCCTTGCTCGCGGAAAACCAGCGAATGGCCGAACTGTTGGCAGCAATGCAGAACAATGACGAGCAGAAGACCAACAAGAAAGCAAATACCGATCAGCATGAGGAGCGTCAATCAGAATCAAACGCAAAGACGGTGGAAACCAACCCCAAAAAAGCAAGACGACGGACTAATCCCTTTTCCGAAGAAATAATGAGCTTTAAAATATCTAAAAATTTTACACTTTCAATGACCCTAACACTGTACAAGGGGATCGGAGATCCTAAAATCCATGTTACAAAATTTGAATCAGTGATGTTTCTCAATAGTGACTTCGATCCCATCTTGTGCCGATCTTTTCCAACCTTCTTAGATGGAGCTGCTTTATTATGGTTTTCTAACTTACCTGCAGGATCTATATCATGCTTTGAAGAGTTTGCCAAACTATTTATAAATTATTTTGCAGCATCCAAAATCTACGTGCGAGACTCGAACTATCTCAGCACGATCAAAGAGGAACAACATGAAAGCTTAAAGGAGTACATGATGCGGTTCACAGAAGCAGCTATGCAAATCCCCGATCTTAACTCTGAAGTGCAGCTACACGCCATCAAAAGCGAACTCTGTCCCGGAAAATTCCGTGAAGCAATAGCAGTGGCAAAATCGAAAATTCTGGAGGAGTTCTGAGAAAAAGCCCAGGGTCAAATTGAAATTGAAGAGCTCAGGGAGGCCAGAAGAAACAAAAGGCCGACCAGAAAAGAAGAGGAAAGGCCACACCGACCTACAAGTAAAGACCCCCGAAAACCATTCAAACTAGCGCCGAAGTTCGACTCGTACACAAAATTGAACACAAAAAGGGAGGACATAATCAAGGAAATTCTGCACAACAAACTGATCAAACCACCTATCAGAGCAGGGTCATACCAAGATCAAAAGTATGTGGATCGAAGCAAACACTGTGCTTTCCATCAAAAGTTCGATCATACAATAGACGAGTGTGTGGTGGCAAAAGATCTGCTTGAAAGGTTGGCAAGACAAGGACTTTTAGACAAATATATCTCGTCAAGAAAGCAACACGACACAGAAAGAGAAGTAGAAAGAGAAAACAAGCAAAAAAAAGTCGTAACACCCCCATCAAAGGGGATAATCAATTACATTTCAGGAGGCTTCGCTGGCGGCAAAAATACCACTTCAGTAAGGAAAAGAAGCTACCGAGCAATGATGACGATGGAAGGATCTCATCCGATACGACAGACGTCGGTTCCGACCTCCCGCATCGACTTCAGCGTGGCCGATTTCAAAATAACCTGCCCGAACTTAGACGACCCTGTTGTCATCTCAGTCCACATGGGAGAGTTAATAATAAAAAAGGTCCTGCTCGATCCAGGAAGCAGTGCCGATGTCTTGTTCTACTCAACCTTCAAAAAGATGCACTTCAGCGACAACGCACTACAACCGTCAGCCAGAGAATTGGTAGGGTTCTCTGGAGAAAAGGTATCGGTATCAGGGTATATTTGGCTGAGAACAACAATTGGAGAATCTACAAACAATAAAACACTATACATTCAATTCCTAGTGGTTGATTGCCCCAGCCTTTATAATATCATCCTAGGGCATCCATCACTGAACGCCTTTGGAGCCATTGTTTCAACAATTCATCTTTGTGTGAAATTTTCTTTGTAGGATAACACAGTAGGGATGGTATACGTCGACCACAAGGAGGCAAGACAATGCTACAATGCAAGCCTCAAAGCAGTCAAGAAGGAAGAAACACCTCGGATACACACGGTGTACAACTCGAAAAATATACCAACTTTGGCCGAACTGGACCCTCGAAGTGACGAAAGTCGTCCCACGCCAACGGATGACCTTGAAAAGGTACAATTAGGTCAGGAAGAACAATTCACTAACATAGGATCCGCATTCATTGCAGGACAGAAGGACGACCTTATCACAATACTAAAGACAAACGCCGACCTTTTTGCATGGAGACCGGCGGACATGCCTGGTATCGACCCCAATTTTATCTGCCATAGGTTGGCAGTCAACCCCAATACCTGACTTATACGACAAAAGAAAAGAAACTTGGGAGACAAAAGGAGAAAGGCAGCCGAGGCAGAAACAATAAAGCTCCTGGAGGCAGGGTTTATCCGGGAACTACGATTTTCAGCATGGCTAGCAAACGTCATAATGGTGTGAAAAAGCTCGGAAAAGTGGCGCATGTGCGTAGACTTTATCGACTTAAACAAAGCATGCCCCAAAGACGGTTACCCTCTGCCCAACATAGACAGGCTAGTAGATGACACCTCAGGTTTCCCAGTACTTAGCTTCATGGATACCTACTCAGGTTATAATCAAATTCTCATGTATCCGGGAGACGAAGAAAAAAAAACATTCGTCACCGATCAAGGGAACAATAGAATTCCTCATTGATCAAGGAAATTTCTATTACAAGGTCATGCCCTTTGGGCTAAAGAACGCATGGGCAACATATCAACGGCTAACGGACAAAGTCTTCAAAAATCAGATCGGAAGAAACATTGAAATATATGTAGACGACATGGTAGTAAAGTCAACCTCGGAGGAACAGCACAAGGACGACCTGACCGAGGTATTCGAACAGCTCAGAAAACACAATATGGGATTGAATCCAGAAAAGTGCGCCTTCGGAGTACAATGAGGAAAGTTCCTTGGCTTCCTATTAACCAACAGGGGGATAGAGGCAAACCCTGTCTCACAGTAATCAACATGCAATCTCCTTGGAATAAGAAAGAGGTCCAACAGCTAACAGGTCAGTTAGCAGCTCTTTCCTGCTTCTTGCCAGCAGCAGCAGAAAAATCATATCACTTCTTCAACACCTTAAAAAAGTCCGATCAATTCATCTAGATAGAGGAATGTGAAGCAGCTTTCACAAAATTCAAAAATGCCTTAAGGTCACCACCCATATTGAAAAAGCCGGAACAAGGTAAGCCTTTACATCTATTCCTTTCAATTTCAACTAACACAATCAGTTCGGTACTTGTAACAGATAACGAAAAAGAACAACACCCAATATACTTTGTAAGTAAAGTCCTATAGGGTGCTGAGACGATATACCCAATGATAGAGAAATTAGCATTCGGACTAATTACCACAGATCGGAGGCTACGACATTATTTTCAAGGATACCGAATTATAGTTTGAATCAATCAAACGCTTCGACAAATCCTAGCAAAACCTGACCTAGCAGGAAGACTCACAAAATGGTCGGTCAAACTCTCAGAATTCGACATTACTTATCAGTCCATAGGATCCCCCAGGGCCCAAGCCCTGGCCGATTTTATCTCCGAATTCACCAATGAAGTAGAGGAAGCCGAGCCATGGGAATTATATGTAGATGGAGCATCCAATGACAACGGATGCGGAGCAGGAATACTGCTAAAATACAAAACAGGGGTATACGCCGAGCAATCAATAAAATTTCTGTTCCAGGCAACAAACAACCAAGCCGAGTATGAGGCGTTATTAGCGGGCCTAAGACTCGCAAAAGAAATTCAAGTGCCAAGCTTGCAAGTATATTGTGATTCCTTACTCGTAGTACAACAGGTAACCGGTAACTTCCAAACTAAAGATCCCCTCTTAGAAAAATACTTACATATTACTAAAAACATGATAAAAAGTTTTCAAACATTTGAAATAACACATATACCCCGAGAACAAAGCAGAGCAGATATACTATCAAAGCTAGCAACATATAGAGATGACCAACACTTAGAAAATCTGGTACATCTCACACTAACGAAATCTAGCCTAGATATGCAGTATGTTTTATATGTGTCACGGGAAGGAGATTGGCGAACCCCCATAATACAATACCTAAATACAGGAGTAGTGCCAGAAGGCGATCCGAGATCTTTCAAAAGAAAAGCAACCAATTACACCCTAATAGGAGATCATCTATACAGACGTGGTTTTTTCCAACCACTACTTAAATGCCTCGCAGGAGATGACGCAAGAGCAGCAGTCGACGAAGTCCATGAAGGTATTTGCAGACACCTGACAAACCCCATTTGTAGGGTTTATCTTGTATTGATTTTAGGGGATTTTATCACCTTTCACCCACATTTATTCAATGAAATAGCATGGTTTTGTATATTCTCCTTTAATTGTGCTTAAGAGTGAAAACATGTTTTTTAGGACTTAAAATAGCTAAATCTAATTCTCCTTGATTCCATTAGATGCCTTGATATGTTTGTTAAGTGATTTGAGGTTTAGGAGGCAAAGATTGGATCAAGGGAATGAAGAAAGAAAGCATGAAAAGTTGGAGAACTCATGAAGAAATGAAAGAACCGGAAAGCTGTCAAGGTTAGAATTAGTTTCTAGAGAGAGAAGCTCTCACTTCTCTCTAGAATTAGGATTAGGATTAGGCTTAGTTCTTAGATCTAGGTTTTAATCTTTGCATTCATCTTCTTCTTCTTCTTCTCAATTTCTTGTTATTACATTCATTCTTCTTCTATTCTTTTATTGTAATTTCCTTTATGTTGTTCTTATACTTTGTTGTAGATCTACTATA
>NC_029780.3:112082603-112082747 GCF_000817695.3 Arachis duranensis | reverse complement strand
TAGTGACACTTGAGTTATCTAATTCCTTTGTTGATTGATAATTGGAGAGATTGCTAATTGGTTTGGAGTGTACTAAAGCTATTCTTTCCTTGGGAGTTGGCTAGGACTTGTGGCTCAAGTCAATTCATCCACTTGACTTTCCTC
>NC_029780.3:112078398-112081512 GCF_000817695.3 Arachis duranensis | reverse complement strand
CCCACCATGGTAACTTCTTTTCATTTTCTCTTTTGTAAATATTTGGTAGAATTAGTCTAATTTCATGTTTTGTTTAGTTAGTTGAGTATATTTGGTAGTTTATCATGTTAAATAAGGTTTTATGGTGTTTTGATAGCTGTTTGGAGGTTTGGAATGCTTGGATTGGTGTAAAAACATACCAAAATTTTTTTTTTGAAAAACAGAGCACCATCCACGCGTACGCGCACTACACGCGTACGCGTGCATCAAGCATTTTTTGACCATCCACGCGAGCGCGCCATGCACGCGTACGCGTGGGTTGAGAAGTTCCACCTTCCATGCATTAACCCGAGAGTTAGGCCCGCACTGTGCGCGCGTTGTGCCTTTGGCACAACCCCACGTGCGCGTACGCGCACATGACGCGTACGCGCCACTCTCGAAATAAACCATCCGCGCGCGCGCGCCATGCGTGCGTGCGCGTGGATACCCTTTCTTCCATCCATTTCTTTTCTTCTCATTTTTCCATTTCTTTCCTTCTCCTTTCTTCTTTCCTTCTTCTACCCCTCATCCAACACTTCCTAACGCCATGGATAACCATTTATTTTAGTTAGTTAATTAGTTAGTTTTAGTTTAGTTTTCATTTTATTTTCTTTCTTTTCATCACAAGTGTTGGATTATTGACTTTGTTTACTATGCATTGCTTCCCCCTTATTGCCTAAATGCTAATTTAGCATGAATGTTTTTCGATAATCTTTGTTGGATTCTATGATTGAGGTTATATTTTGCTACTTGGTTTTGAGTTTTTCATGCTTACCTTTTAAGAATACCAAGTGATGAGAATTGCCTTCGAGCTTATAACTCTTTTGAATTGCATGTTGTAGCTAGCCGTCATGTGATTTGAATCCTTTTCCTCGATTAGGCAACCTCTTGATAGATGATGTTATGCATTCACCTTAATGCATTGTGTTCATAATCATAAGCATCCATATGTTTTAGCTTGAATGCTTCCATGCTTCTCTAATGCTTGTTTTACCTTACAAGTTTACTTAAAGCATCTCAAGCATACTAGGATAAGTGAAGTGCATGCTTCTTTTGTGACATAGCTTTTTATGCTAATGTGTGTTCTAAACCGCGCAATTTAGAATTCACACACCTATTTGTCATTAATGTCACACTAATTCACTCACTCATTTCTAGTGATTTACCTCATTCCAACAAAGTATGCTTCCTTGCTTTTATATCTTCTATTCTTATGGTGTTATATTTCTTATTTCCATGATGAATGCACCACGAGCAATAACGGAAGCAAGACTAAGAACACGTAGCAATCCGGAGAGTCACCGTACCCCCTTGCTCATCTTTGAGTGCACCGAGGACGGTGCAAACTTTTAAGTGTGGGGAGGTGTCCGACCGGTCGGCGATTTTGGGTGACAAATTTCTAATCCCAACACTTTTGCATTTCATTCTAGGATTTTAGGATTTTTACTTGCATTTTCTTAGTTTTTCATATGTATACACAATAAGCTTAGTCAAAATAATGAAAATTTTTCAAGATTTCTATCTATAGGGCACCAATTGATTTGAGTGAAAACTTTTCATAGAACTTGCTTGAATTATATATATCTTGTGGATCATGTTTTTGAGCTAAGAACACAAGCTTGTGAGATTTGAGCCTAATGGTGTGGTTACATCTTATAACCACTTATTTTCCTTCTTGTGGTGCATTATTCTCTTTCTATGAAAGTAATCTTTGAATTGTTTGATTCTTTATGTCCATTATTTTATATATGAATGCATTTATATGATTGAGGCCTTCATTTCAAATAGCTCACTTACCCAAATGGCCTTACCCTTTTATCTACCATTGTTAACCGACTTTGAGCCTATGTTAAATTTCTTTTGTTCTTAATCCTTTTATCTTCCATTGTTAGCCAACTTTGAGCCTACGCTTAACCCACTTGTTCTTATTTTAGCACATTACAAGCCTTAAAGTGAAAAACAATAAAAGTCCTTAATTTGGATCTTTGATTAGCTTAGGCTAGTGTATGTGAGTATCATTCAAGTGTGGGAACCTTGGGACGTTGGGTGAATAAAAAGGTAGTTTTGTATTTTTATTGAAAATATTGGGAATTGGGTACATGCTCATGTATTGATCAAATGTATAGACCTTATGCATTGATGCTCTTGTATATAGAAAGAAAAAAATGAGAAAAACAAAAGAAAAAAAAAAGAAAAAGAAAAATAATATGGAAAAGGCAAAGTGTAGCTCAATAAAATCAATGCATGAGTGTTATGAAATGAAAAGAAGATACATGAGTATGTGAAAAAGTGAAAAATGGGTAGTTAGATTAGAACTTAATTGTATAGGATGTCATAGGCTAGGTGGGAAGTTTAAGCTTATCAAAGATTCAAATTCCAAGCTCACTTAACCAAATATGCATCCTACCTTGACCCTAGCCCCTAGCCCCATTACAACCTATGAAAAGACCTCATGATATATGTATGCATGCATGAAATATTTGTTGATTGTTAGAAGAAAAACAAATCTTAGAAAGCATGAAATAGAGGAGAATTGAGAGAGTCAACCCTAAACACTTGAGCGAATAGAGTGCAAACACATCCGGTGAGGGTTTGATGCTCAATTACATGTTTCCATCTATAAGTATCAATTTTCATGCAAGTTTGTAAAAATATTTAATAACTCAATTCAATTGTGGATTAGACTTGTTAGTCCTTAGCCCTTGTGCATATATGCTTCTTGGGAATTGATTTATTTTGACCAAGCAATTGCATTCATGTAGATAGTTGCATATAGGTAGATTGCATTTAGTTAGTTTTCATTGAATAAATGCCATACCCTTTACTTCATTCTTGGTTTAAGCATGAGGACATGCTTGTTTTAAGTGTGGGGAGGTTGATAAACCCCATTTGTAGGGTTTATCTTGTATTGATTTTAGGGGATTTTATCACCTTTCACCCACATTTATTCAATGAAATAGCATGGTTTTGTATATTCTCCTTTAATTGTGCTTAAGAGTGAAAACATGCTTTTTAGGACTTAAAATAGCTAAATCTAATTCTCCTTGATTCCATTAGATGCATTGATATGTTTGTTAAGTGATTTAAGGTTTAGGA
>NC_029780.3:112034838-112077363 GCF_000817695.3 Arachis duranensis | reverse complement strand
CCCGAGGTTTGAATACTTCGGTTTATAAATTTTAGGGGTTTGTACTAGTGACAAATAACTTTTTGTATGAAAGGATTATTGATTGGTTTAGAAACTATACTTGCAACGAGAATTCATTTGTGAATTCTAAACCATCAAAAATCCATTCGTCAACACCATATCGGAGGCAGAAGCCTGACAGCAAAAATCTTGCGCCCAGACTACTATTGGCCGACCTTAAGGTCGGACTGCACGAACAAGGTTTGAAAATGCGATTCGTGTCAAAAATGCTCGCCACTAATACACAGTCTAGCCGAGACGTTGCATATGTCCGACGCCAGCTGGCCATTCCACAAGTGGGGCATGGACATCCTCGGACCATTCCCAATATCGCCAGGCCAGGTAAAGTTCCTTTTGGTGGCTATTGATTACTTCACAAAGTGGATAGAAACATAACCACTTGGAAAAATCACCTCTGACAAGGTACAAAAATTTATTTGGAAATTTATTATTTGTAGATGTAGTTTACCAAGAGAAATTATTTCCGATAACGGCAGGCAATTTAGTGATAAAAAAATCACCTCCTTCTTAACTAACATGAATATAAGACACCATTTTTCCTCTGTCGAGCACCCACATACCAATGGGCTCACAGAGGCAGCTAATAAAGTGATTTTGCAGACCCTTAAGAAAAAATTGACCGAGGATAAAGGTTGCTGGGCCGAACTTATACCAGAAATACTGTGGAGTTATAACATAACTCCTCAAACCACGACAAAAGAAAGCCCTTTTCGCTTAGTGTACGGAACAGAGTGCGTAATCCCTTTGGAAATTAGCCAAGGCTCGACCAGGACCGAACACTTCAATGAGAGTGCCAATGAACAATCTCGGCGTGCCGAAATTGACGTCGTTGAGGAAGAACGCAATTACACAGAGCTAAGACAAAAGTCAATGCAACTAGCTATGAAGCGTCAGTACAACAAGAAAGTAAAACCAAGGATCCTTAAACAAGGAGACCTAGTGCTCAGACAACTAGAAGATATTAGGAAGTCACCAGGCCATGGAAAGTTAGCAGCAACATGGGAAGGACCTTTTTGGATCGCCAAAGTGATCGGAAGAGGTGCCTACTGCTTAGAGACATTGAACGGAACAGCCTTACCAAATACATGGAATATTTCGTCACTTAAATACTACTATAGCTAATCATGATGTTGTAAGAAGCAGGATGGCCAGGTACTCTTTTTCCTAGCCACAAGGTTTTTCCCTAAGGAAGGTTTACTCGGGTAGGTTTTAACGAGGCCGACCATCCTACAAACCTCAAACATGAGGAACAATTACATATGAATAAAAGCATACATTTACTATACTATGCAGTCATATTCTAAACATATTACGAACCAAAAAGGTATAAACGTTGGAATCATATAGCATAACATAGCAAAGCCATTCCGAAACCATAGTTCAGACAATCAATCATTAACGTTGGAACAAAAACTGACAAGTTTTTCAAAAAACAAAATACAAATCCAAACTACTTTCTACCAAGATATCAAATAGGCGGTGGAACATTCTCATCATGATCATCGCCAGCCTCATCTTGAACTAACTCTCCATTAATAACTATCTTCGTCACATCAAATTGACGAATATCAAACCCGGGAACAAACAGCGACACCTGAGAAACAGCTCGATCAAACCCCGAGGTAAACATTTCTATACCTTGATCCTCCAGCTCATGAATACGGGCAATCATCTCACCTTTTGTCTTGTCATTATCCCTTATCTCGGCCTGAAGAGTCTGAATCTGATCCTGAAGATGACATATTTCCTGCTCCTTCTCCTTCAACTTCGCAGCAATATCGGTAACAGCATCTTCCTTCTCCTTCATTTTAGTTGTAATGTCAATAATAACCCCCTCATTCTCTTTCACCAAACGCTCTAGAGCAGCAAACTTATCAACATCAACCTGTTGCTCGGCCCCAAGAAATTCGGTGGTACGACTAACACACAGTAGACGAGCAGCAACAAACTGACAGGGTAATATTAAACCCAAACAAAAAAAAAGAGAGGAGAGGGAAGAAAAAGAGAGTCGAAAATTACCTGAACATATTTACCTAAGGCTTCCACCCCGGCACGGCGGGTAAGCACCATGTCCCCAGAAAATTGGGAAGCCCTCTCAGAGAGCTCGGCCAGGGAAAATTGATCACTCCACAAAGAATGAGCATTCGCCCCAGGAATGAAAACATGGAGTTTATGTTGATGATAAAAAACCGAGGTTGAAACCTCGGCAGGAGCTTTACCCCCTTCAGACAGCACCTCCAAAGAATTGTCAGACTCGTCCCTTTTTCTTTTTGAAGAAACTGGCTGCGCAGTAGAGAAAGCAACACCCTCCTCAACACGTCCTCAACCCCTCCCTATCATTCTCTTTTTCAAAATTCAACATCTCAGAGATCGAAAGGCACTCTCCAGTGGCAAAATTTTTTTACCAAAAAGTCAATAACTAAATCCTCCTCCTCGGTCCTATAAGCCTCGAGAACTTACATAGGCTCGGAACACCAATAAAGCGGATACCTCTCCATCAACTCATCATCAAGATAAAAAGGGTATTCAGTTTCTACAGATCGGACTTTGACGAATAGGAATTTGAAATTTTTAAAAGAAGACTTATAAAGAAGGAATATAGAACGACCAGAAAAGCTACTCAAACAAACCCATAAACCCTTTCGAACTCCCTTGGACTGAAACAGAGAAAAGAAAAACCCAAGAGAAGGAGAATATTCAAGAAAATCCATCAAACACTAGTACGCCTTTAGGAACACCCACGAATTCGGGTGTAGTTGGGAAGGGGCACAATTCAGCTGAGTCAAGACGTCACATTCAAAAGAAGAAAAAGGAAACCTAATATACAACTCAGATAAACAAGGAGAATACATATAGAAGTACCCCCAATCTCCCCTACGCTCACAAACCCTATCCTCACTCGAGCAGGGCAGAAGTTCGATAGCAACATTAGAATCATCCTTAGTCAATTTCATGCCACGAAGCTCTCGAAGAGAATCAGAACTACAGTACGAAGAAGCACGGGTCTTAACATCGTCATGTACCCAATAATAAAGATCATCTTTTTTAACCTCAACAACTTTCTGCTTTTTCTTCAAATTTTCCTTTTCCATTACACACTAAACTACGACAAGATATAGAGAAAGAGTAGAAGAAAATTCTAACCTTTGGAAGTCATTTTCGGTCAAAATTTGAGTAAAAAGGAGTGACTTTTTGAGATTTTCCAAGAGAAAGAAACAGTAAAAGCCTATTACAACCCACTAACTAAGTGGAAAAGTAAAAAGACAAACCGCTAAGGAACCAGGGGTCAAAAATGGTTCAGATGCAGTCATTAAGTGAAGTAACTACAACACGTTTTCCTAAAAAAGGGAAAAAAAAAAACACCCCTTGAATCCAATAATTAACCATTAAACCATCTTTTCAAAAATTACAGATTGCAAACCACAAGACCTAACAAAACGCAGCGTTGAGCTTGGGGGCTGCCAAGACCGAGATATAGGTCGACTTAAGCTCAACTTGCTAAAAATAAAAACCCAGGCAAGTTAAGCCCTGTGTACTGCACCTTACAAAATCAGAACCTACACCCTATACCTCGGCCACGTTAAAGAAGCAGGTAGGCAGCGGATAAACACAATAACAATAACCACCCAAGAATCTCAGCCCAAACCGGGATTCACTCCAACAAATCACTAAATGGATTCAACCCAAAAAGTCTATAAAATGGCAACTGCTGAAATCACCAAAGGCATCTAAACTACACACACTAGTATTTCGTTCTGGTACTCGTATATTGAAAAATATTTTTTACTAATTTGAGCGTCGGAGTCCTTTTTGTAGGTACCCCGCTCGGTCCGTGTTCAAGCAAGGTGCTCCTCATCGCAAACCCGGTCATCTCCTCAGTAACACCTAGAGTCCGACGTATAGCACGGAGACGAGTATCCTTGCACGAACATGTGGTTTTTTAAAAATTTCTGTTAAGTGTGCCAAAAATTTCTTTAGTTAAATGTCAATCTTTTAAACATATAGTCTTTTAAAAAATTTTGTATTGTGCACCAAAATTTAAAAAATTTATATATTGTGTACTAAAATTTTGTGTTGGGTGTATTTTATTGGTTGAGTGTTAATACTCTAAGTATGTGGTCTTTTAAAAAATTTTGTACTATGCATCAAAATTTCTATGGTGTGAATAAAATTTTTTGTGCTTTTATTTGCTTAAAGAAGATGACAACTATGATGGTGATGATAATGATAGAAGACGATGAAAAAAATCAAACAAGTATTGAAGAAAAACAAGAGAAGAAAATGATGACGACGACAGAGATGACGATGATGATGTTATTGAAGAAGACGACATCAATAAACGATAATGAAAAATAAAGAAGAGGAGGAGAAAGAAAAATAAGCAGTTGTAGCATATATATACATACCCTCAAAAAAGAAGTGTGCTGTAATTTAGTTAAATACTTAATTTTAAAATATTTGGACACCTAAAGAAATGTGTATTAAAAATGTATAAAAAAGTTATATATATATATATATGATGACCATGTTAATAATAATGATAGAAGAGGAAGAAGCAATTTAATTTTAAAATGGTTGGACACTTTTTTATTGAATTCTTTTTATATTAAAAACTAATAAATTTTGATAAGTCTCTAACATTCTTTATATATATAATTTAAAAAAGGGGCCTGCTACATATACAAGTAAAAAGACTGTACAAGTTTTACAAGTTATCAGCCCAAATTTTATTAACACGCGCACTAACTCATTTTGAATGGAGCGTAACTACACGCGCCCCACTCAAACGGTTCCTCTTCGTCTTCTTCTTCTTCCTCTTCCTCTTCCTCTTCCTCTTCCTCTTCTTCTTCTTCTTCTTCTTCTTCTTTTCTTCTTCTTCTTCCTCTTCGTCTTCTTCTTCTTCTTTTTTGTTTTTTTCGATTTTCATGGTTTATGAATTTCTTCTTCTTCTTGTTGCACGTTCTTCTTTCTCTTACTCTTCTTCTTCTCCTTTTCTTTCATTTCTGCACGTTCTTCTTCCTCGTTTTCTTCTTCTTCTTCTTCATTTACGTCTTTTCTCTCTGTTTTCTTGTTTTTTTTTTCAATTTTTCATGGTAAAATCGTTTTTGAAGAAGAAGAAGCAGCAGAAGATGAGGAGGAGAAAGAGAAAGAGTTCTGAATTATGCATAAGATGTACTTCAACGAATTTTGGGTGTATTTTCTTAAATCCTTTGGGTGTATTTTCTGTAACCCTTTAGGTGTATTCTATAATCGTTTGGGTGAATTCTTGTAACCGTTTTGGTGTATTTTCTGTAATTCTTTGGGTGTATTTCTGTAATCATTTGGGTGTATTTGAGTGATATCTGACTGATATCTATGGGTGTATCTGACTCATATCTATGGGTGTATCTTACTGATATCTATGGGTGTATTTTTCATTTCAGGAAAAATGGCAGGCATTACAGAAATACACCCAAACGATTACATAAAATACACCCAAGAGATTACAGAAATACACCCAAACGATTACATAAAATACACCCAAGAGATTATAGAAATACACCCAAACGATTACATAAAATACACCCAAGAGATTACAGAAATACACCCAAACGGTTACAGGAATTCACCCAAACGATTATAGAAATACACCCAAAAGATTACAGAAAATACACCCAAAGGATTTAAGAAAATACACCCAAAATCATGCATAATTCAGAACTCTTTCTCTTTCTCCTCCTCATCTTCTGCTACTTCTTCTTCTTCAAAAACGATTTCAGAGCTTGATGTCAAAAAATAATAGAAATCGAGAATAACGGAAAAAGAAAATAGAGAGAAAAGCACGTAAATGAAGAAGAAGAACAGAAAGAGTAAGAAGAACGTGTAGCAAGAAGAAGAAGAAGAAGGAGAAAGAGAAGACAAGAAACGTACCTTGAATAATATTTCTTCGTTTTTTCTAGTGATTTTGATGAAGGAGAAAGAGAAAACGAAAAGAGGAGAAGAAATTTCAATAAAAAAAAGAGGGAGGAAGAGAAAAAAAAGAGACACAGAGAAAGAAGAAGAAGGAGAAGAAGAGGAAGAGGAAGAGGAAGAAGAAGAGGAAGCACGGAGAAAGAAGAAGAAGAAAAAGAGGCACAAAAAAAAACGTAAAACAGCATGAATTAAAACGCGTGTAAGTGACGTAAGAGTTGCAACACGTTTTGGTGGATTAGGCATTAATAAACTTGTAATAGTTACAAGCCCTAATCGCTTGTATACTGAGCTTTTCCCTTTAAAAAAAAACTCCCATTTTGGTACTCCAGTCCGCTATTCCCGAAGATGTCTGTTTCCTCTCCTATAAACAAATTTACTTTTATTTATTTATTTATTTTATCATTCTAGACAATATTTGTTGAATTTCTGCGAGAAGAAGAGCAGAATAAGAAGATAATATTATATATGAAGTTGTTGTGTTGAAGTTGTTTTATATGATATAAAAGTCATGCTATTTATAAAGATACTTTCAACTAATCTCATAAATATTCATCTACTAACTATGAGCTATTACTAACTTAACTCCCAACTACTAACAACTCTAATAATATTTTAATAATATTCAAAGTATCTTAGTAAAATCTTGCTAGTATTCTATATTTAGTTAACAATATATATGTTTTTATTGAGGTTGAAACTCATCAACACTGCATCATGCGAAGAAGACCCTTAAAGAAGAAAGTAGATATTTATATCTTGATATAAAATGACGTCAATATTAAAAACTCTTGAGAAGCAGTTGGCTTTGTGTTATTAGTAATTACATCTCATTTATTTGTCACGACAATGTGAAAGTAATATATAATTTATTCGGCTTTTCCACTTTCTAATGAAAGCTTTAGTCTCCACGCTATGAAGAACAAGTTTACTAGCCAGCTAGTAGAACTCACATGCATAGTTACTAACATACATATATAAAAGCCAACAAAATTATTTCAATATTGATTAAATTACTTTTAGATAATGAATGCACATATTCTATATGCCATTTGAACATGTAATCGCAGCCAGCACTCGAGGCGATTGGGGTGTGAGCCAATTACATCAAATCTAAACTTGGGATAATTGCAACAAGTGGCGCAAATTAAATCACTAATCTTTGTCAATGCCATATATATAGAGATCAAGTAGGCACAATCCTCCTATAAGACTTTAAGTATATGATTAGTTGTCATAAGAATACCAAATGTCATCCAAAAACTTAACCTCAGCCAAGATTATTGGACTCATACGCAATCGTATCTTTTTCATTTAATGCATAGATGGTAGTGCTACGCTAAGGACATAAATCGTGAAAAGAGACTACAAAAGAAAAAGGTGACAGGAAATACATTTTAGTTATATTTGATTACCTTTAATTTGTTTATGTTTCTCCACTTGGTTAACTATGCTGAAGGACACGTTTACTATCGCCTAGACGCCTATATACTTTTCTTAACGAAATAACGTGGCCGAATGTATATGAGAGGTTTCTATTAAACGAAATAATTTTACATCAGTCCAAAACCAACCTAACAAAAGAAAATTGCACCACTGCCACAATGTGCAATAAATGTTGTCTTGCTTTTACTTGTGCATGAAAAATGCTTGAAATGGATACAAGTTATTATCACTTATCAGAATATAAACAAATATTCAAGACGAACAAAGAAAGCATTCTTTTCAGAAGAAGATAAACATATATCCAACGATCATTGCTCCACTTCCAACCAAGGAAATATCTGTTATTTACACACCAGAGATGTGCTAACTAGGATTAGTTATCTACAAACAACTCGATTCAGATTCGGAATCTAACTATGTGCATATAAGAGAACGACACACATACTGACTCTACAATATGCACATAAGATGATACAAATGCTAGATCTACCACTCAAGCTTCACATAGATTTGCTTTATTTTACAGAACTAAACACGAGAACTGGAAACTGATCAGATAAACACATGGGACGTCAAGGGGGTCTTGACAAACTAGCATAATATATGCAGTGTTGACTCATATATCCATGTCAGCAAATATTTCATCATCACCCTCGTTGAGTACTCCATCCATAAGAAATCCATCAGCAACCAAGTTACTGCCAGAAACAGCATTGTTGTAAGGCTGAATAACATGCAAACAAAAAGTAGAAAGTTGTTCCAGATAATTGAAAGAGAATATGAATTCCCACCTAAAACAACTGAAACGGAAAGTCACAACGCGTTTTAGCTTTCTATTGTAAAAGAGGAAATTAAAGGACCATCTACAGAAAATAGATAAGAATATCAGAATAATCTGTAACAGGTAAAACAAATGTGGTTACAGTTTTAATTTTTAGCTTGTGATGATAATTTACATTGCTCCTTTTTCCACTAACGGATCAGCTTCAGAGTCGGGAACATAACCATAAATTTCGCAATCCCCTAACTTCACAACCTGCAAGACAAGGTATCAAGAAAATGCCTTCTGGTATCACCAACATTCATGTTCAAAAACAAGAGCAATTCACCTCATCAAGAGCCATGTACAATGTGTCCAGGAGAGAAACATCCCCAACAGTTTCATCCCATTCCTGCAGTTTTGACAAGTTAATCAAAACCAAGGAAAGGAAACCACTATACCAAAAGTAATCACTATTGCTAACAGCAACAACAATAGCTAAGATGTGCATTGTGTGCATTAATATGTTTAGCCATTTCTAACCCGAGACCCTAAGATGCCAAACAAAACTTGACAATATTTATGACTTTCCAATTTCGGCCTCAGTTTTTTCATTTTCAAAATTGATAGAAGAAATGATATATAGAACAATAAAAAATATTACTATGTACCAATGTGTTAAATTATTGATCAACTGTTCTGTTGATTAGTTCATGTTTAAAATCTAGGAATTAATAGGGTGTTATAAATAAACATAATTAGGAAAGAATATATTTCGAAATTTAAAGTTGCACAACTAAGATCATTAGGTGCATCTAGACAAGACCATCAAACACGCTCTGAGGTGTAAAATGTCATACAAAAATGAAATATTGAATTTGTAGATACCATATATTTTACAACCTACCCAAACATCACAATCCCAGACATTAAAGATGTCGGGAAACCAAACACCATGGCTGCAAGTAATACAAAAGTCAAAAGTAACACTTAAAACAAGAAATAAACAGTATCAATCATAGTACCTTTGAGGCTTCAATCATGTAGGTGTCAAAGATAAGCTTAAAATTGTCCCATGATTCCTCTGTGAAAAACTGGTGAGCTTTGACTGCACTAAAAATCATTACAGGCGTATGGTATTAAAGGAAAAATTAAAGAATGCAACAACAGAGACACTCAATTTAGAAGTTTAACAAGGTAAAAAAAACCAAAGAAAAGACAGGAAAAAAAGACTTGGGAAATGGAGAGACTTGAACTCTCAGCTCCAAGAGCAACAGTTTTATGAACTGTCTGTCAAGCCTTTTGACAACACTCCCAAAAAGAAAAAATGACAAAAGGATTATATAGTGGGTTGCCATGTCGCCAACTAAGCTGACAGTAGCATTACCCATAACCCCTTTATCATATTTTTATACATCACGAGATACTGAGATACCTGAAGTCATAGTCCGGATACATGTGATACAAGGTAAGAATAAGGTAAATCAATGTCCTTCGGCTGGAAAGGAAACATAATTAGAACGTGTAAAGGAAGCACTTAAGTGGTATTTACAATTTATGAAACCTCTCCACACAGTAAAGGCCACCTGGATCTGGTTAATAACATGTCGTCCGGCGGGGGAGAATCAGGGCTAGATGATTTCTCAATAAGTTCAAGCATCTGAAAATGAAGCAGTTTTTTAAAAAAATATTCTATGAACAAATTGTAGAAAAAGATCCTATTACCACAACTCAGCTTTATTAGAGTCATCTACCTCATTCTCCAAACTGATAGAGAGTTTTTTATCTGTTCCAGCATGTTTGCCTACGGAATTTTTAAAAGAAAATAGTTCGTTAATTACTATTACTAACCCAAACCCAGTGAGCAAATCCAAACCCAAAATCAATTCTGTTGAAACTTAAAAGTCACTAATTAGTCCTTACAAGTATAAGCTTCAAGGCATCCTCTGATAGTACGTTCTCCCAAATTCAAATCACCAAAGAAATCGTTAAGCCTGGACAAGTTTCACGAGACTCTTACAATATACCAAAATTATGTAATAAAATCCCAGAATTCAACTCAAATTCGTTTGAAACTACAATTACCGATCCAAGGAAGGACACTCGAGGAACTTCATCGTGAATGATCTTCAAATGATGAGAACTACAGCTACAAACCCTAGTTTCCGTCTTTGCCTAGAAAGCAGAGATAAGCAAAATCATAAATCACAAGCAAATTCGAAACAATTCATGACAGAAAAACAAATGCATGAAAAGTGCAGTAAGATCTCTTACAAACGAGTCAACAACCAGAATTTTGAAGCGAACACAAGAGAGAAAGCGAAGCACGAATGCAGAAAACGAGAGAGAAAGAAGGAATTGAAGTGTACCAGAGAAATGAAGAAGACGAAGATTGCTTGGTTTTCTGATGAAGACTTATGAGAGATTACTTGAGAACAGCGAAGATTATTTGGATTTCAAAAATTTGGGGATAAATTGAAGGGTTTCGAAGCGGTGAAATTCGACTATTCTGATTTTAGATTTGAAAAAGATGCAGTCAATACTGATAGATGGATTGGTGGATGAGAGAGAATCTGCAATTCGAAGAGAGACAGGAAACGACATCTACCCGAAATTGTAAGAAACATCCATGGGCCAAAGTAATGAAAAGACCAGCCCAATTTAGTATTTCATATGAAGTTCAATTACATGGATTCCAATTGGGCTTTCTTTTGTATATCCTTTTCAAAAGCCCATCTAGTGGTAGGGGAAGGAAAACCAACGTTTCGGCACATAATTAGTTTCATTTGATGTAAATTTTTAAAAGAAAATAATAATATTATTTAATTTTTGATGATGTCATTTCACATATAATTCTTTTATTGTATATTTACATATATTTATAAAAAACAAATTAACATTATCATAATAAAAATAATAATATTCATTATTTTATAAAGTTCTCATTGCATTAAATACTAACATTAATGGATTAACGTTTTTTGTTTTCTATATATAAAATAAATTACTAAACGATAACAACGGAGATAATATTTAATTTTGTTCATAATTTATACACAAATCTTAATTCAATTTCGCTATGTTATTAAGAGTATTTCTGCTAATTTCTGTCAACTCTTATTTATAACTTGTTTAATAAAAATATTTTTATAGATGTGTCTAACAAAAATATCTTTTTTATAACTGTGTTTAATAGAAGTATCTTTATAGATATAGTTTTTGGATGTGTATTTAAAATATAATAATTAATTATTGTTGACAATAAGTTGACAGATAATATGTTGGTACTCTATACTTTTCTATCTTAATTTAATTCGAGTTTTTATTTAGTTTTCAAATTTTATAAATGTGATTCATATTAATCTTTTAAAAAAATTTTAACGCATAAATATTATCAAAATATTGACATAGACAATCAAATATCACGCTGAACTGTGTAAATAATGTTAATTTAATTTTAACACTAAAATAGTCCAAAAATATTATAAATAGTATTTATTAAAAAAAATTTTCAAAAAATAAGTGATACAAAATTATTTATAGACTATTTAAATGCTAAAATAAAATCGTTTTATAAATTTTAATATATCACTATTTATTCATATTAATACTTCATTAATATTTGTGTGCTGAAAATTATTCTGACACATAATTTTTAATAATATTACATTTAATCACATGTAACACTATAATAGAAATAATAATACTCCATTAATCACGTTTAATATTTGTACCATCTCTTTAAAAAATTTTACTATACCAAAGTTAAATATCATGAGCTACAATATCATGACACAAGAGGATAAAGAGTCAAAGATAAAGACAGGCTTGTTCACATAATAATAACGCAAATTAATTTTATTATGAAAACAACGTTAGTATAGGACGCAGATATAGAAAAGAGGGGATCTTTAGTGAACTGTGGTGTCAGCAACATAGTAATCGGATCCTATGATTTATTGATGGGAATTTAGACCCTTCAATTTTCTGTAAATTAAAAAAATTACTCTTAATTACAAATCAGATTCAAGGACTAGTATAACCAAATAATAAAAAAAAAAACAAAGAAAACGGGCCATCCATTTTGGTGAGGACATATCGCACGGTACAATTTTTTCTATGTGAATCTCGTATACTACAAGCAAAACAGATTCTCCGATTTGCTTACAAAATTTTCAAAACAAAGAATTTGAAAGGTCCGATTTCTTCCTACCAAATCTGAGCCGAAAATTGTCTCACATTTTAAATATTTAATATATTTATTATTTATATTATCTAATATTTTTATTATCTATTTATATTTTTATAATAATAATAATAATAATAATAATAATAATACATTTAATTTATATTATTGTGTCATTAATTTCTCTGTTGACCATTTGATGTAGAAAAGATAAGGATAAGGACTATTAAAGAGAATTAATTAATGGAAAGGCCAAATTATGTTAAAGATATTTATAAAATTCAATAAAATACTATTAAAAATAAAAATCACATAAATCTTTTAAACAACGGCTAATATATGTTATTTTATTTCTTCTTAATCTTTCATTTTATTTCCCTTTCTTCAACCATATATAACTTCTCATTCTCAAGAAGAGCTAAATGTCTTTCTTCAACTAATTACTCCAAGTAAAAAATTAAGAATTTGAATCTTTTTAATTTTAAATTTTTATTTTAAAAAATAAAATATAATTTTTTGTTTTTATCTATAAAATAAATAATAAAAAATTATATTTTATTTTCTAAAATAAAATTTAAAATTTAAAAAATTTAAAATTTTGTAAACAAATAATATAAAGTAGTGGGATTTGTTACTGACTTGAAGGGATGAATAACTGCATAAGTAAAAAAATCAAAGTAATAAACACACAATTGAACGATAAACATGACCTTAATTAGTTCTTTTTGGTGTAAATTAAAAACATTGACCTTAATCTAACCTTATTGGAAAAATATCTTGTTATTACTGTCTTTTTCATTAATTTGTTTATTAAAATTAATTTAACTTTTAATCTCAGAAAAATAACATTTGAATAGGTTTGGTATCGAGAGAGAGAGAGGGGGGGGTCGCGTTTCGTGGTTCCGCCATCTTCAAAAGCAAAGTAAAACGTAATTTGTACCCTTTTCTGCTTCGTCTTTCCCTTCCCAACAACACCTTCACCATCTTCATCATCAACATAGTCACCACCACCATTAACATAACCCCATAAAACTATTTTTTTTTCAAAAATAAAAATAAAAGACTGTTCCAGAGAGAGAACTGAAAAACACTAGCAGATCCATTCATCTTCTCCACCCCACCTTCAAAAACCTCTCCTTTCTCCATTTTTTGTTAATAATCCTCAAAACCCTAGTCCTCGCGCAATCCATACGTTGTGATCTACCTTTTTTTGTCTCTCTTATGTCTGGGATGTATTCGTATCTGGGTCTATTCCTGTGCTTGCTTTCTGTGTGCTCCGCCGCAACCTCGTTTTCTTCACGGCGTGTGATCCTTCGAGAGGTCAACGACAATGGTGGTGATCATGCTGATTACGCTGTTGAGCTGAATGTTACCAATTTCGATGCTGTTCTGAAGGATACCCCTGCTACTTACGCTATTGTTGAGTTCTTTGCCCATTGGTTAGTCATTGATCATTTCTATCAAGTTTTCGTATTATTCTTTCTTATTTGTTTGGTTGATGAATTCTCTAGTTAGTGATAGTATCGAAAATTGTGGACTTTTATTGATTCTATTTGTAATTAGATGGTGGCATTTTTTTATTAGTTACCTGGAAATTGGAATTAGGGTAATACAGTAATAAATAGTGAGGGAGATCATACTTCTTGATTCATAATATTACAAGGTAATTGTTGCTGTAATAACAGAGAAAAGAACAGAAGAATAAGGGAGAAAAAAAAAGGAGGAGGAAATGGACTTTTTTGAATTTGATTAAATTTGGGAAAATTGTGTTATTGCAAGCTGCTCTCTTAAAGCTTTTGTGCAAAAGTTGAATCTACATAGAATATGTATATATCCCTTTTCTATTCTTGACAAGCATATAATTTAGTCTGGCTTCCCATATTGCCAATTAGTTAATATGCCAATACAGGAATAGAACATAAAAGGGAGAGTAAAAAACATATTTTCTGTAAACTTTTGCATTGCATTTTTTTGTTTAAACGGTTTACATATTTTTTTCCCTGCAATCTATAAACACAAAATACTTACCTGTGTCTCTTTCTTTCCTATCAGGTGCCCTGCTTGCAGGAATTATAAGGTATTATCTGCTAAAAATGTTAAAAATTATTCACATTTTCCAATCAACATTTCAGCTCACCATTATTTTCTCACTGTACTTCAAATGTAGCCTTACTATGAAAAGGTCGCAAGGTTATTTAATGGCCCTGATGCAGTGCATCCAGGAATCATACTAATGACAAGGGTAGATTGTGCATTAAAGGTACATGCTGCCTGCTTCTATTATTTTCTTCACAGGATGTGATTTAATAGTTATTACAAAACATGACTCGATGATCGGTTTCTCACTCCTCACGTTTTTGGCAGCACAGATAAATACTAAACTATGTGATAAGTTTTCTGTTGGTCATTATCCCATGCTTTTTTGGGGACCTCCTACTAAGTTTGTTGGTGGTGGTTGGGAACCTAAACAAGAGAAAAGCAGTATACGTGTGATTGATGATGGACGCACTGCTGATCGGTTGCTTAATTGGATCAACAAACAACTAGGCAGGTATATACTAATATTAATAGTTTTACATTTTTTCTGTTTATGCTGGTATGATGTGGGGGGCAAACATTCTGTTTAAGCTAGATGTTGTGTTGGAATTTAGAACATAAATCATGTGGACTAGTAATGTACAACAAACCAAGCAATGTTAGAAAATTGAAATGCTGAATGCAAGAGTTTAGAAGTATAAGGAAACATTTAAGAAGTTGTCATGGTGTATTTTGCTTTAATCCGATTTAACCTTAGCTTGACGTTATTTTATTTTTTGTAAATATCATTCTTTATATTTTACAGTACATACGGCCTGGATGATCAGAAGTTTGAAAATGAGCATCTTCCATCCAATATATCAGACTCTGAACAGGTCTTTTTCTTTACATTTACCGCATATTGAGATTTGCTTTTATATTTGAAAATATTGACATAGATAATATGGATAACTTGGAAAGGTTGCAAGAGCTATCTATGATGTGGAAGAGGCAACTTCTACAGCATTTGACATCATTCTAGAGCACAAGGTAGATTATCAATGGTTTGTGATTAGTCCATAAATTCTTTGTTAATTGATCTTTTGTTTTGTGCCCATTCATTATGATGATTAAATAAATTCTCTCTGTTTGCCAGATGATAAAACCAGGAACTCGGGCTTCATTAATAAGATTTCTTCAGCTTCTGACAGCTCATCATCCTTCTAGGAGGTAAGATGAACCTTGCACTGCTTCTTTGTTCTCTGTCAATCCAGTGTTTAGTCTCACCTTTTTGTTTTGGCTTCTGGATTTTGTGTGTTTAGATGCCGGAAGGGTACTTCAGAATTACTTGTGAGCTTTGATGACTTGTACCCAGCAGATTTTGAAACACCTAATAGGCTGGATGATGATAAGGGTTCCGTTAAGAACATAAAGATATGTGGAAAAGATGTGCCTCGTGGATACTGGGTAGGATCTCAATACTTGTATTTGAACTTTTAAGCATTTCCGTCATACATTTATGCTTGGTATTGTATGAGGTGTATGAAATTGATGTGCGTGCTGCTTGTTGTGGCAAGCTTTCACCTTCTGCTAGATTCTATGGTGAAGTTCTCATTTGAAGTCAATCTGAATTGATTGATTGTAGTGAGAACAAAAAATTTGAAAAACTCTAGTTGAGCAATAATCCCTACAATTTTTTTTAGGAAAAAAAAAAGAAAAAGGAAAAAAAATCATATTCTTTGCAAAGTTGGTGTATTCTTCGATATTATTGTGCTGTTAGATTTGACGATGCAGCTCAATACCATTGTTGCTATTTCCAACCTGTGGTGAAAAAGTAGCTCGTTGCAGTACAGTAAATGTTATTGTATTGAGTATGATTATTTCATTATAAATGTTAACTTTTTATTCATATGTGGACTATTGAAGTTTTTAGCATGAAAAGGTTGTTGCTTATTTATTTATTTTTGACTTTTCTTTTGTAGATGTTCTGCCGTGGCAGTAAGAATGAGACCAGAGGTTTTAGGTATTGCTTCCCCTTGTTCTTATTATCATGCAAATATGTGTATATACCAAGGGTGGACCTTAACTATCTAAGTGACATTGGATTCTGCATTGACTGCTCTCTTTGGGCTTTTTTACAGTTGTGGTTAACATTTTTACAGGATGTGTTCAAGGTAAATGAGTTTATGAATGCTAATGTTAATATCATTCAAGCGCATTTTTTTATTTTTCCTGCTTCTAATGTTTAACTCAATCTTCAGTGTTTCTAGTCCTTTCAACAAAGCCCGTGACTATGCTCTCTGGTTGTGGAGCACCCATAATAAGGTCAATGAAAGGTTGATGAAAGAAGAAGCTTCTCTTGGCACTGGTGACCCGAAATTCCCAAAGACAATTTGGCCTCCAAAGCAACTCTGCCCTTCCTGTTATCTAGGCATTGACCAGAAGAACAATAAAATCGAATGGAACCAGGATGAGGTCTTCAGGTTTTTGACTAATTATTACAGAAACACACTTACTGCTCTATACAAGGACAAGAGCATTGTTGGAAATGATGAGGCTGAGGTAGCCGTTGAAGATCTGATCGTCGCAAATAACGCAATCGTGGTGCCTCTGGGAGCTGCATTGGCAATAGCTTTTGCCAGCTGTGCTTTTGGCGCACTTGCTTGCTACTGGCGTTCGCGGCAAAAGAGTCGGAAGTATTTCCACCGCCTATACTCTTTAAAGACAATATGATAATTAGGAGGGTAATAAACCTCTTTAAGATTAACTAGGAATAATAACTGTATAGCCAGAAGACATTAAACGGCAGTATAAGGAGAGAAAAATTTCTAAATTGATGGGGCGTTGAGATTCTCAGTTATTTGATGTGTTGTTTGATTTGCTTAATATTTCAGGCCAAGGAGAACATGGAAATAGGTATAGAAGACATGTACACAGAAGAGATTGGGTGCATATCAGCTCCTTCTGAGAGCCTTGACAAAGTGTCCATTTTGAATCCATACTTGCTTGATTGATGTACAGAACACAATTCTTGCTTTTTTAGATCATTATTGATCTATGCTACCTTCTTTCACTTTCTTTTTGGGTTGAGCTCACATCTTGTCTAATGTGTGGAAGTTGGGAGAAAGTAGCAAATGACTTGTAACATTTTTGCTGTGTAATTTTGAGTTATTTTGTACTATCAAAGTAACTATAAGCTATAAGCCAGAATTGCATCACATATGATTCACTTTTTAGCAAACACTTGAATGAAATCACAGGATCTCATGAAATGGATAGGCCGTATTACTTTTAAGAGAAACTAACTGGTTTTTTAAGAGAAACTTGTAGTGTTTTAGTATGAAAATCCGGGTAATGGAAATTTCACAAGCTTTGTTGTAACCATATACTTGCCATGTCATTCCTGTTCTCTGTGTGTACAACGTTTTTTCGAGTAATATGAAAAATAACAATTCCCTTAAATCTTGTACTTATTCTTTTCTTGCTGAATTAAGGGTTCAGATTATGGGTAAATAACAAATAACAAAGATACTTATTCGTATGTAGTATTTGGAAATTGTAAGAACCAACTCACCAAGTATAAAATTACATTACCTCAAAATAAAAAATGCTTGCACGTACTCAATTTTAAAGTGAATTTATGAAAGATCATATGTAAATAACTAAACTTTT
Organism: Arachis duranensis; assembly: GCF_000817695.3. Lineage (NCBI taxonomy): Eukaryota > Viridiplantae > Streptophyta > Magnoliopsida > Fabales > Fabaceae > Arachis > Arachis duranensis. The sequence continues at coordinate 112,059,274 of NC_029780.3, read as the reverse complement.
CGTCAAAAATGACACAATTAACGTATAAAAATCTGAAAATAAGCCTGTTTTCATTGCGATATGTACAAGAAATCCATCTTTGATATTGTTATCTACTCAAGCAAATTTCTCTACATAAATTTTCTATCTATCTATACACTGAAAGATATTGTTGCGATATTAAGAATCTCGATATATATATAAGCAGAAACTTGTGCATATGTAGAACTTGCTTTTGCCAAGTCTTCCCAATAGATATGAACACTTTTGAGCCTTAGAATTTCAATGTATTTCTCAGAAAACTCGATCAAAGAACTTCTCTCCATCCAACATTTCATGCAACATTTGCTTCAAACGGCTAAAGCATTTTCACAGTACACGTATAACATGAGGCTGAGGCTGCAAAACCGTGTGCTCATTTTCATCATCAGATAGTGTGACCAAGCCATTGGGATGATCCTAATAAGCAACACAAGGCCAAGCAAAAGACATAAATTATCACTACAGTAATGAGACATTTCCTGCAATATTATAGTTAATCATGGGAAAGAGACAGGACCCTGCGTAGAAACTTACTCGATGTTGTCGCCGATGTCTCTGGATCAATGTCACTGCTCTGACCATGAAGTATATAGGCAGGACGATTCCAGCAATCCGAAACAATAGCAGCTGTCAATATTCCATTAAATTGAATAAACCTTAGTAAGTAAGAGTATGATTGATGTGGCTAACCAAATTATATTCGAGTTATCCATACGTACCATAAAGAGGGGGAAAGAATAATCCTTATTCTCACTGATTAGGAGGGGAAGAGTGTGTCTTAAAATTAGTAGAACCATGAACTATACATGAAATGCAACAAAGAATGTGACATGTTATATAGAGTAACAGTAGGTGTAAAAGCTACTAGAGTGAGAGAGGAAGAGAGATTAGATTATACAATGACAGCGACCGAACAGCAGCATATCAAACTTCCAGTAGGGGAAGCTGAATACTGGTCATAGTTGGAATTGGTAAGATTCTGATCGGTAGAAACCATGCTGACCAAGTGAGTACTATTTAAGTCTCTTCTTGAAATCTCCCAATTTCCCCTGAAACAAACAGCATGAAAGGATATTAGATCGAAACGACAGAACCAGGTTTAAAGCTTAATTAATAGTGAGGAGACAAATATTGTATCGAAGGTTACCTGAAACTCATTGGAATACGTCCAAATTGAAACAGTGGAGGAGGAGCTGTATAACCAGGCTTGAATTGCTAACATTTACAAAATAAGAAAAGATCACAACCAAAAGACGAGATCACAACTCACAAGTACAATGACTCTCAAAACCCAAATAATCTAGGTAGTACCATTTCCTCACATGAATTTTCGAAAACGATAAGAATGTCGAAGATAAAGAGGAGGAACAAGGGCGATTTTAAATTACCTGATGACATATCTCACAGGTGGTGTCACCCTTCTCATTACACCATCGTTGTATGCATCTCCGGTGGGCATACTGCAAAAGTAATATCAATGTAGCTTAAGGCATCAAACTGAAGCAAATAAATAAATAAAATCAAGGCAAGATATCAAGCAATCACCCCTAATGATCAGGCTAAATATCAGCAGAGTTCGTTAAATATCGTAAGTTGGTACTCGGTAGCAAGTGCCAAATATATCATTCGGCCAACAACACATGACAAACACTGGGAGTCTAAAATTAATTGCATGTATTCTGATGTTTTAACCCTGCACACTATGCAACGCATGCAGGTAAGAGCTTCATGTTCCACAAATCATCTTATATGTGACCACAGACTAGATTGCAGCAACTGCGCCAGCCTTGACCAACACAATGCATGTTAGAAAGAAATATTTCCAAAATCCTTACCAATGTTGAAAGAGATTCGTACGGTCAAACTAATGATAAGATGCCAGACTAATAGTTGGCTAGTGTAATGTGTAGGTAATTCATATCTTCAAAATTTATGCTAGATGGGGATATTAAATCATGAGAGGAAGATCTTTCTAGTTGATCTAAATCGCCCTGTGAATTCTTAACCCAATGCTATCAGGGAGAAAACAGAGAAAAAGACACATGTTCCTTGCTAGACACACTCTTACCAAACACCTTGTTCACTGAACATTTTCCAAAATGTTCCAAAACCCTTATCATTGACATTTCACAATAAAACTTGTCCTTAACTCTCCCAGCAATTGTGTGTGTCTCTCACATTCAGATTGATTTGCCATTAAAATTTAAAGCTCAAACTCCATGGATTCAAATTATAGGAACAACAATACAGATGATCAAATTCACATATCAAAACATGAGTGGAGCATACACACTAGTAAAAAGCTAACCTTCAAACTACCACAACAGAAGCAGGGTGACTCCATATTAGAATCTTCATCTTCATCATGACATATCCTGCATTCTACAAGTTTCCTGGGAGATTTTATATCACCTAGACCCGTCTTCATCAAAGAGAGATCAACCTGTGCATCATTCACGGCTGAGGATGCAGCCTGCATCCAACGATTTTGGCTTTCAAGAGCAGCTTCCAATGTGGATTCAGTAAGCAACCGATCAACCAGCAACACAAAGTGATCCCCCATAGTTGAGCACCTTATGCTCCAATGCAGTTTAAATCCTCTTGTTCTCTTTCACAACTTCTGGAAATTAAGGACACACATGCAAGGAAAGAAAAAAAGAAAAACGACACATGTCAGTAATAACATCTAGAAGCATATTGGGAAAAAAAGTTAATTTTCTTTTCTGGATGCTTATAAAAATTGATGGAATCTAATCTTCATTCAGAAATTGCTAGCCAGGTTCCATAACACAAGCTGGACCCCACAGTAAAGCGTGTAGAGAAAAAACGGCAGAAAGAGGTGTCAATTCATAAAAAGAAAGTTCCAAACTTTGAAGCAACAGCACCCAATCCATCACATTTTATTTCAAGACAAAAAAATAAAGTCACAAACTGATGCAACCATCAACGAAACTGGTTTAATTTGAGAAACTGGTCTGGAAAAAGATGAGAAATTTTAGTTTTCAGCACAGCATTAATTGATAATTAAGAAAAAGGGATATAGCCCAATAAGTTCAAACAGTGAATAAACATTGAAAACATGAAAAAACGAAAAGAAAAAAAAAAGAGAAGATACTCGAGAAAATTTAAGAGGGGAAAAGGGGAAGATCAACGGACCGACCCAGCTGGGAAAAATGGAAGAAAGGAACAAAAAGTGAAAAACTTTACTCACAGAAAGAGTTAAAAGAGAGAAGGAGAACAAAATGGGGGAATCTTAAAAGAAGGGGATCGCATTTTTGTAAAAGCTAAGAAAGGGTTAAGCTTTTGAGCGCAGAATTGATGAGAGAAAAAGGAAAGGAGCTTTGAGGCTGAGAGGAATCTGAAGTTTGGGAAGGAAGCAAGAGATTGAGTGTGGTTAATGTCGAAATCAAAATCCAAAAGGGGAGATGCGATTTTTGCTGAGAGTATGTTTTTTTTCTATATAGAAAATGATTGAAACAGAAAGGAAGAAAAAGTGGAGAAGGAGAAGGAGAAAGAGTCTGTAAAAAAGTGCATGGTGTGTGGCCATGACCGCCACGATTGGAGACTTGTTTTCATTTCGTTTCGTGGTTTGTCTAACTACCATCGCCATGCTCTGCCCATCCACGTGTCCCAACTATATCATACACATAATAATAATAATAATAATAATAATAATAATAATAATAATAATAATAATTTAATTTTGATATATTAAAAATGATAAAAAAATCGTTAAATAATTTAATAAATTTAATTAAATTATTATCTAACAATTTTTTATTACCAACTTCGTACGAAGATAATTGTATGTAAAAAATAATTATTTTTAGTTTTGTATGATTCATACTAACATCATTTAACAAAATGATATTTCATTTAAAAGATAATTTTAATAAAAAAAATTTAAGTGGCAAATAACTTTTTGGCTAATATTCAAAAGTTTAATGTTTTAGTTAGCTATTTAAAATTTTTTATATTACACCTAGAGTCATTCATAAAGTTTTTGTGATTATTTTTTTGTAAAGTTTTGCTGTTGAATTATTATTAGTATAATAATTAGTATATGTATAGTTATGTAGTGTTAATAAGAAAAATTGTATAAAAAAGCATGACTTTTTTCAACAAAAATAAAAAAGCCAAAAGTGCAATTTGATTAAAAAATCATAACCAAAAACATCAGCATAAAGCAATTTGATAAAATTGTGAAAGAATAAAAAAAGAAAAAAATATTATATTTTGTATTTTTTGATTGATTGTTGATTGATTGAATTATAAATTATGACGATAAAATTAAATATATATAGAACATTAGCCTATAAAAGATAAAAACAAATAAAGATAAGATAAAAATAAATAAAGATAAGATAAAGATAAAATAAAATAATAAAAAGTAAAATTATAACTAAATTTATGTATTATGTTGAACTGTATTTATAGACTACGAAATTTTTTTATTGTTATCATAGACTTAAGATAAAAGAGTAATTTAATACTATTAATAAAGCATAACAATATATTCCATATTGAGCACCAGGGAAAAAAAAGAAAGATGGCTTTTGGTTTAATCTTGAAGACTTGGAGAATGAAGTAAAAGTTTGGTTGAAAGAACTATTAGAAGGCATTTAATCGTGCACGTGAGGCATGCTGTGCATGCACCCAATCAAAGACTTTGAGTATTCATCTTTATTTAGACCAAATCAAAACGTCACGCTGTTGTGTTATCGATTTTTAAGTAAGTAATGAATTAAATTTTGGTCATAATCCACAAACACTTTCACAAAATTTGAAAGACCGATATACTACAAATTAATTCTAATTGGTCCAACTAAGAACCAACCTTCATATATAGTACGTATCTTGAAATTATAACAAGAGAATAATTAAATAGATGACGTAAAAAGATATATTATTTATTTATTTTGGACCAAATTTCAAATTTCGCCTCATGCAATACATACCTGAAGTTCCGAACTATATTAAGACCCAGTCAAGTTCACGTGTTTATTCCCCCTGGCTTGGTATACAATTTCTGTTTTAATTATTTTCATTTTCATGATATATTTCCATTTTGAATTGGTTGCGACATAAGATAAGTATGAGATATACATGAAGGCATCGTTTATTTGTTAACCATTAGGAACAACGTGGTGCAGCAATTTGCATGCTACAATCCAAATTAAGTAAAATAGTTTTTTAAAGAAAATTTGAAGTGACATTGAGTCATTGACTCTTAAATAGTTAAATTTCAATATCACAATTATTATCATAGATTGACCCCACAATTTGTTATGAGATTTATTTGGACTGTGGTTTGGTTGAGCAAAGTCTAATGATATGGACTTTCTATGCATGCATGCGTAACATTGTCAACGTACATATTAATAAATAAACTAGTCCTGGTTCCTACTCCATTCTAATTATGGATGAACAAACAAATTGTATGGGTTCAAGAAATAAATCACATTCGAATTATTAGTGTGTAGGTGAACCACCGGAAGCGCACAATAGAATAATATCAGAGATGGTGCATGATGAGCCTAATTTTGACAAAATTAGAAACCCTTGATTCCTGAATCAAAAAGACAAGGTCAGTGTACCAAAAGCTATACGTGCATGTCATCATGTTAGAGTAGTTGATAAGTTTGTTAACTGCTGGGATTATACTTTATTTCAACTAATAATAACCAAAAAATTTCTTTAGTTCTGTATTTTTTTTGGTGGATCTTATTTATAAATTTAATGTTTATAGTTCCAAACTTTTGGATTATGTATTTTAATGCGTTTACAGTCTGAAATTTTTTTACCGTTATTCTTAGGTGAACTTAAAATAGATTATTGGTGATTTGAATCTTGAAAAATAGGTTAAAAATGGAGCGAGACTACTATTAAGTGATTTTACATCAGTTTCGAATGATAGTGGGTACATGTAAAGAATTTTTATGTTTAAGGCTTAGTTCAACTAGTTAAATCATATGCTTCTTAATATGTCGAGTATCAAGATCTGTGTTTCAAGCAAATTGGATTTTTTTTTTTACGCTATTTTTCAGTCCGGAAGGCTAAAGAGTAATATTGAGTTCTATTTAAAAAAAATTTATTGGTCAATATATTATTACATACACCAAAATTCAAACTTCCAAAATTTGTTTAAATAGATTAGTGAATTAATCATTAGACCATGCAAAACTTAAATAGATTAACCCATGTAGTTATTTAGTTGGACCTTATTGAGTCTGGACAGTTGTTATTAGGCCTTCCGGGAATAGTCAAATTTTTTTTGGGCCATGGCTTTAATTTATCATGGGCCAATGTATGAATAACGGTTATCTAATTATGTGTTTATATGATTTTTTAATGTAGCGAGTTTGAAAATTAATTAGTTTTACTATGATAAAATACGAATTGAATGATCTATCAATACATGATAATTAATTTTTTTTATTATCCTTATTTAAAAAAAATTAATATATAGGAGGAACACATACATCATACACAATAACAAAAGGTCACTATTCGAAGGGAAAAAAATCGATTATTTATATTTTTAGATTCTTTATATCATTATTGACAGAACATGCATTCTCACAATGCAGAGGTGAATGAAGAACTAGAGGAGTACGATGGAGAAGAGGGTCAGGAGAAGGGGAGATTCAAAGGAATAGCAAAGGGTGCTGGTCTGTGTTTAACTGTTTATGTAGACTCACTTGTACTAAACCCTTATTTAGGGTTACCAACAAAAAATTATAAGAGAAAACTTATGTATAATTATTTTTATATAAAATTGATGATTAAAAATAATTAAATATTTTAATATGTTTGACTAAATTATAATTTTTAATTATTAATTTTATATAAAAATAACTATTATATGTGATTTTTTTATCAAAATTTAACGATGCGATAAAAACATTTCTAAAACTGTTTTATTAACAGGTCATTGACGAATTTTTCATTTGTATAAAGTTCCCACAAAAACTATAAAAGGACAATTTTTTTCTACAGATTGTTGGGTTGGGTCTATCAAAAAATTTTATGAAAAATACATCACGTTTGTTATTACTAAAAAGTTTGTCAATTGTCATCACAAATTTCATCACTAATTCTATCAAACCAATTCTATCGCTAAAATATAACAGCAATTGATAATGATCAAATGCAATATATAATGGTAATTTTCTTTTCAAAGGCAATATATAACGGGCTGATAATGATCAAATGCGTTACCACCAATGTTTTCCCTGTCGATCTCACTAGGGAACCAATTAGGGTCTAGTTAATTTAGAGTTAATTAATTAAAAAATAGATCCATTAAACAAAAACTTTTCATTATTTTTATTTTTTAAATTTTAAAATTAAAAATAAAAAATATTTTTTAACTAGTTAACTAATGGGCCTAATTCATGTGGTACTATTAGACATATAGGTTGATCAAAGAGAAAAAAAAAAAGAGAGAGAGAGCGCAACGTTAATTAACCAAAAGCAAATTGGCAAACCAAGTGGTTAGCTCACTAGTCCGCTTAAACAAGTATCGGGGGTTCGAATTTCGCCTTGTACATGTAGCAACCCATTGGCCAGCGGCAAATTCTTAAATAGAGCTCAATACTGCAGCGGATTAGTTCTTAGCTTGCCGGGCTGAAAAATACCGTGAAAAATAAAAAAAAAAAGCAAATTGGCATTTGGCAATAACGTGACACTTGAAGATAATACCAAAAAAAAAAGTGACACTTGAAGAGATCTCAGTGACGTAAACAATATGCAAAAGTATTTTAGATATCAATTCATAAATCTACTGTCTATGAATAATATAATACCAAAAAAAAACTATGTATGAATAATATGGTAAGAATATGAGTAGTGTATAATTTTATTTTTTTAAATATTTTTTTATTTTTAATAATATAATACAAGAGTAGCATAAATTTAAGATGTATTATTTTGTTTTTATTTTTTTATGATATTTTTAAATTCGATAAATCAAAAATTAATCTGTAATTAATTATTGTATATACAAATCGAAATTCGAATCCTAAACACTTTTAAATGGAGTAGAGCTAACGACTTGATCCATCTAAATTTAGTTGCTTAGGATGCATCATTTGGCAAGCTTAGATTTCACTATTTAAAAGATGCAGTTCCACCAGTTTTTTACGAAGTGGTAGGTGTAGTTATTACTTACTAGTTACTAGTGAACTAGGGATGCCTGAGATTCAAAATAACTGATACGGGGGCGTTTCTGTCTTTTCATACGAAACGACTAACGAACCACATAACTGCTTATTTTTCTTCGCCAATAGAAGACCGCCACGTTTCAATCACTTTTTCCCCGCCAAATCTCCTTCTTTTCGGAGACTCTCAAGCTCCATCAATGGCTTCCTCACTCTCCTTCCTCCTAATCTTCAGTCTCTCCGTCATCTCGCTCTCCACCGCCCTTCCAACCGAAGCTATCTCCGATGCCGCCGACATCCTCGCCGACTCAAGCTTCGTCTCCATGGCCCTCACCCTTCAGGTTGTGGCGGAATCCCTCTTGGAGCAATCCCCTTCCGTCACCATCTTCGCCCCCACCGACTCCGCCTTCAAGAAGTCCGGTCAGCCCTCTTTCGACCTCCTCCGCTTCCACCTTGCTCCTCTTCCCTTACCGCCGCAGAGCCTCCGCCTCCTCCCAGCCGGCGCCAAGATCCCCACCATGCTCCCCGGCCAGTCCCTCGTCGTCACCACCTCTCCCTCCGACCGCATTACCTCCCTCAACAACGTCCGAATCACCGGATCTCCGATCTACTACGACGGCGTCCTCCTCATCTACGGCGTAGATCGCTTCTTCGATCCAAATTTCCAGGACAACAGCGGATCCAACCAGAAACCTAATTCCAATGCCTCTTGCATAGCAAGGAACCTAACCGCGAATAATTCCTCTGACTCCTTCTTCCCAGCCATCGAAACCTTGAAATCCGGAGGGTACACCGCCATGGCGTCGTTCCTGGCGATGCAGCTTGTCGGCTTATCGGAGCAGAACCCGGTAACGATATTGGCTCCGCCGGACGAGATGGTGATGAATCGAATCGGAGAGTTCGAGGAGTATCCATCGTTCTTTCTCCGGCACGCCGTGCCGTGCAGGCTTCTTTGGAACGATCTGGTGAATTTCAAGGGTGATACGGAGCTTCCTACATTCGTGGAAGGGTTCGGGATCAACATCACGAGATCCAATGGCGTATTGAATCTGAACGGAGTGACGGTTTTCTTCCCTGACATGTTCTTCAACGATAAGGTGGTTGTTCACGGCGTCAGTGACGTTGTGGCTTTGCAGGACAGCAGCAAGACGAGTAACAACAAAGCTGTGGAGTCTTCTCTTTTTCACTATGATGGATTCAACAGCACCGATAACGAAATTATGTTTGATCCCGGTGAATTCTGAGGGTTCTCTCTACTTTCTGTGATTCTTGTAGATTCGGATTTCTATTTTCTTTTTCATTTTCCACGCATGCTTGCTTGCTAGTCACGCCAAAACCTCCATCTGGTTGAATATCAGTCATATCCAAGTCAACCACTTCATTCTCATTTTCTATTGCTTTAACAGGTGATCATGTTCTTATTCTAGATTTCGTTTTTTATGATTCAGTTGGAAAACTGGTAGATAGATAAGAATACGAATTAATTTGATCGAATATTCTAGAAACATGGATTCACGTGTAGTTTCTTAATTCTTTTTGCTCTTGGTTTTATCTAAAATCTAGCATTGAATCTAGGGAAATTTTAACAGTATTAAATATTCCTTTTCCTCCATTAATTCTGCACCGCTATTTTTGAAGAAGGGAGAAAAATCTTCAACTTGGTTCGTAATTCAATCAAAAAAGAAGAGAGAAGGGCCAAAGCTGAAAAATCTTATAAAATAGCTTGTTCTTTACAAAGGCAAAATGTATATGTATATGGTATACACTACTTTGGTTACTATTCTCCAACAAAAGATGTTGCTTCGCTCCACCTTTGTTTCTTCCCGCTATATGTGGCACAGTAAAATAATATATAAGCCTATATTTATACTAAAAACTATTTTACAATCTATACTTCACTACCAGCATTTGACAATGACGGATTCGTACTATTGCGGTTCTTGCTAAATCTGCTCTTTAGTTTTTCTGATAAGGATAGCTTCCCAAACACATCCCCTTTTCCGGGGCGGTTGGCATAGAGTAACCAGAGAACAAGGCAGAGCAAGACGCCAACTGAAATGAGTCCCAGTCCTGCATTCACAATCTTGAGATAATGGGTTAATGGAGGACAGTAACTTGTGGTGATTCCTGCAAATGCATCCCTGACAAAATTGCAATTCTGAAGGTTAAGCAAAAGCGGAGTGTAATGTTCTAATGCATAGCTTTCATTAACTGCAGCAACTAATTGCGAGTAAATCGCCGGGGTCACCCTTCCAACTGTTGTGCAAATACCAGATTCAGATACCTCACATTCGTAGTTCTTCCAAACCTGCAAAAGTTTTAAACAAGTTCAGTGAGATTCTTTTGTTTCATTCAGTAGAAATAGACACTATAGCCTAATGCAAAAAATACTGGATCCAAATCAAGAGATCCAACTATCCAAGCTAAAATAACTAGCATTCTTCTCCCACGCAAACACAGCAGAATTTATTAGGTTCGAGCAGAGAGGTGCACAGAGCCACAGAGGATTGAAACAAAAATAATGCTATATAAACCCAGCCGACCGAAAATCTCAATAATTAAGTCATGTAATGTTTTTAAACAAAAAATTACCATTGAAGCATTGGCAGAAGAAACTTCTTGAGCTGTACACTGCCGCTCTTGATACTGAGGGTCAAAGGGATAGCACAAAGATGGCATTCCAGGCCCAGATTGGTTGTAGTAATATGGACTACCTTTTGTTGCATTTATGTTCGCGGTGCTGTAAATGAACTGATTGACAACATTCGCAATGGTGTTGACTACTTGCTTACTTTGAAAAAGTGTTTTGTTTGTGGTTCTCTGATCAACACATGGAAGAATATCACTAAGTGCAGATTCTGTATGTGGATTCTCCACCCATTCTCCCATAGCCATACAGGTATCAGAAATTGCACTGTGATAAAAAAAAAAAAAAATTGTATTACAGTTTAATGAATGAAAAGAAAGGGGATCGCTCTTGCTGAATATGGTAAACAAGGATTGTTTTATAATGGCTTACTTATTAATGATCATGAACATTCCACAAAGAATGAATGTGGTTGCAACCAGTAACCAACCACTGATAACAAATCTGCAATAACATTCTGAAATCAGATATAGAAGAATGTGGAAAACACCAACACTTCAGGCAGACAGAGGCATGATAAGCCAAGGTAATATCAAGAGGCACAAACAGAGGAAACTCACATGAGGATTGCATGTTGATGTCCAAGGATAGATAGCACTGCAACAAATACAACATAGCCATAAGCAAGAGTTCTAGGGCATGAGTATAAAAGTAGCTAGATTGATTTAAAATACATACACAATCCAATTACTGCCAGCAGAAGCATCACTGCTGCCACAACTATCAAAGCAAGACGACTACAAAAAAAAAAGTCCACATTTTAGGATCATATATGATGGAATATTAATATTTCAAAATGACAAGTCCTCGGTTTTATGATTCATACACAGCATCGAATACTCTTCGAACTTTAACAGAATTTTCTTCCGTCTTCTCCGAAAGTGTATTTGCTGCGGTATTTAGATCCACATTCAACTTGTCAATATCATCCATGACATCAGATGGAAGAGGGATCTGATTGACATTGATAGTTTTTGCAAGGGAGAGATACTCGGTGACATTTCTTAGAGTCTGCACTGTATAATCTGACTGATTAACAACATATTGTAGGGTACCCAAGGCCTCGCCATGAAACTTATCTTGCCCAACAGAAAGAAGGATACATCCCGTTCTGCGAAGATTAAAGAGAATTGGATGTCAGTAATCAGGACAGGTTGGATTCGTCCACAATGAAGCAATGGTAAATAATAGATTTCATAGAACTTCAAATACTTTTGTGGGCAAATAATGGTGAAAGTTTTCAGAGAACAAAAAACTCACTAAACATTTGTAATATGCAACATGTAAATACCAAAGAATATCTGGCAACTACTAATGGAAAGCAAAGATGATTAAAGAACCCATTTTCCCCATGTAAGATGCAAAGAACAAGGCCAGGCCAGGGGGATTGTGAGGAAATAAAACATCCTATCAAGAAGTTAACAAAAAAAAAAGCATTAAAGTAAAGAGAATTACGCTACTGCAAATGTGAATGATATCAGCAGTACAAGACAAATCCTTTGTGAACGATTTGATTCTTTGTGTTTGATACTAATTCCCCATCCACAGCATAGATGAATCCCAAGTGCTAAGCCAAACGAGATGAACCATAGCACAGCAAGAATGAAACCAGCCGCACCCGTGAATCCAACTGACTGCAAATATTTGGTGAAAAATGGTTAGCTGAAAATCTTTGGAAAGCAAAGTAACATCAAAGAAACATGGACAAAAATGCAAGAAACAATACAGGGAATGCAATGAGGATGTGAAAGAATAGCACTCTCCGTTTCAATGCTAAATGAACAAAGCACCAAGTGATTACTGAATAAACTCATTCAAGAACACCATGAAAAGTAGGAATGACAAATAGCACTTACAGCCCAATAATGGCGATCTGTAATATCCCAACCACCTCGGTATCGTCGAAATCCTCTGAGAATGTCGGGTCTTTTGGTCCTGTTTGCCGCCAAGACAAGAGTATCCTCACCATTAGGCCCTGGTGCTGGACCCATGTGTGTCATCTGACTCATTTCATACTTCCATGGACCCAAATTCTCTTCTCCTCCTGAAAACAAAGAAGGAACAGACCAGTCACAACCATAACAGATAAATCCAATCCCATCAAAACAACAAAACTTGCACATTTTGAGCTTCAATTAGTTATGTGGGATCAATCCAAATGAATTAAAACTTGGCACAAAGTTTTGATCTTTCATCCCAAATCCTCAGCTTAGCAAGATCTGCACCCAATCCTAACTCCTAACCCATCACCATAACAAAAGAAGAGAGGGAGACACACGATTAGACGAACCTATGATAAACTTCACCGGAGGCAGGTCGGAGCCACTTTGAGACAGAGCTGAAATCGAGCTCAGAGACATGAAGAGAGTGAAGAAGAAGAGCAAGAATAAGTAAAACCCATTGAAGAAAACTCCTTTCATTACGGGTCCACCGTAAGAAACAGTGTCACTCAGAATCACACACACTTGAGTGCAGTGGCTGCACCATTTGGGGTTCAGAGTGAGGGAGGAAGCATGAGCGCCAGAATGTCTTCTGTTACGGGTTTAGCGCTTTATTGAAGGCTAATTCCGAGTAAAGTACGGAACTTGGAAGATTTTATGGGAAGAAAGAGAGAGAAGATCGCAATCACAATCACATGCCATGCCATGCGGATGGGTGCTAACGGTGGAGATTGACGTCACGAATACCAAAATGGAAAAAAGGCGGGTTCATCTTCCACCGTGTCACTGTGTTGTTATTGCGGTGCCCACTTAACCTAATCTTTAATTAAATGTTACTTAAGTCGTGTTAATTACTACTCACTCCCAAGTTTCCTCATTCTCATTGCACCGCACCTGCTTACTTGTTCTTTTGTCGTTTTCAGCTTTCCTTTTATGTATTTATTAGGTTAGATATATTTTTAGTCTTCAATTCTTTTACCCGTCCTTTTCTACCCAGATATAATATAAGTACAATTAACTGCTACATGTAATATTTATTAAATTTCTATCTACTTACTGTAGATCTTGCCAAAGATTTTTCCTTGAAGGGTTGATTTTCCGTGCGTGATGTAAAATTGTGAAAGTGAAAGCAGAATATGTTATTAGCTTTGGAAAGGAGTATAAGAATAGTGGTGGAGTCTGGACTGGCATCCAATTGCATGGAAACAACCAACCACATGAATTTCTTACAGTAAGGGCAACATGGTAGGAACATCATGTGACGCTTCAAGGATAAAGGATGCATCATACTTGTACTTGTTAACACCAAAACATCATTTAAAAAAATAAGGATGAATAGTTTTTTAGTAAAAAAAATGATTGAAATATAAAATAAAAATACAAATATTGATTATTTAACATTTTTTATAACAAACATCATGGGTCATGATGAAAAAACAAATAAGAATAATCCCATATATATATATAATTGTTTTTTGTATAATATAGTATTTTTTTTAATTAATAACGGGGCTTGAAGCCCAAAGAATTGTACAATATAGTATTTCTATAGAAAAGCAAATATTGTGGGATAGGTTCATCATTCGGTTAAAGGAAAAAAATAGGAAGTCAAGTCTCTATCGGCTAAGAATTGAATAACTTAATTAATAATTATTAATTTTAAATTATTTTTTAAAATTTAAAATTTTGTTAATTGACATTAACGACAGTTTTAAATTAAAACTTATCCTAATTTATTTTTACTTTTACTTATTATTCACTATACAAAACCATAAATTCTAATCTCTCTTTCTAATATTTCATGTTACCGCAATTTCGTTCTCGCGCCGCTAGCGTCACCACATCACCATCTTCGCGTGCCATCGTTGGTCGTTCTTGCATCATTCTCTGCCACCTCATCTTCTGCCGTTCGCACAGGAAAGACAGCCACTATTGCGCTTCTACTTCACCCACCTCGTGTCCCCTCGCTCGTCCGACGCATCCTTGTCGCTCACGACTCCCCATCACTCGCCACTCGCATCCCACGACTCTCCAAACTTTGCGACGCAGTCACCATTAGATCCCTATTCGCAACGCGCGATCAACTACTCCGATCCATGGCGATTCTTCCACTCGTCGCAACACGCCACCACGAGTCCCCCAACTGTCCAAACAACATCGTCTAAGACGTCGTCGCCGGCTACCCTGCGGCTCTTCTTCTCTTCCTCCTATTTGGTTTTGAATGATTTATTAACTAGTTTTTTATGTTTCTTTTTTCTACATTTTGGATGATTCCTTTTTTTAGTTTTAGATGATTCATTTTTCTATGTTTTGTATGTTTTTTTCTTAGGATTTGGATAATTTTTATTATTAATTTTAGATGATTATTTTTCCTATGTTTTATATGTTGTTTTCTTAGAATTTAGATGATTCTTATCTTATGTTTCGGTGCTTTTTGTGTTTTGGAGTTTCAATTTTTTTTTAAAAAAGAAGAATTAGTATTTACGTAATAAATAGTAAAAAGTGAATTAGAGTAAGAAGAAGTAATTAATAATCATTAATTTTGTATTTTTTTACAAAAATTTAAATAACCACTAATTAATAATAATTAATATTATTAATTAATATAGAATATAATTTAAAAATATTTATATTGTTGACTAAACTTCTCTTATTTCTTAGCGGGATTGTTCCGTTAATCACTTAATTTCACCATCTAATAGGTGACAAAATAATTAAATCAGTTGAAGACTTAAAAAGTAGTGGGTCCCTTTTCCTTTGGACAGGAAAAAGTAGTGGGTCCCTGAACTTGAACAACAGAAAGCTATGAATTGGGCTATTAAAATCAGTTATTAATATATTTATATATAAATATTTGTGTTTAATTTATTTTTAATATATATTTATATTTTAATATATATTTTATACCAATAATAATAACTGACTAATTTTTGTACATCCACATATTATTGACATAGTATGATTGAAAAAGAGAAAGACCGTCAACTCGAAATTTTGTTTGTATTTTCATTCATGATGCACAGCTAACTCCAAATTTAAGATGCCAATTCTTAGTATAAATTTTCTATTTGAGAGTCAAATATAATAAAAAAAATGTTATGGAGACAATAATTTTATTGAATAATATAAATAATTATCAATTAAATAAAAATATACTATATTTTTAAATTAAATTTTTAAATTTTAATATTAAAATAACTATTCATACACTAATAAAATAAACATTTAATATATCGATTATTTACATTGTTTAATATTTTTATTGTTTATCTATTCTTTCCAATAGCCATCATTCATCATCATCAGTAGTGTCATGTGGGTATGCTGGACACACAGACGTAAAATAACAGTAGGCACATTTCCATTGGTCTTCCACAGCAACGAAACTAGCTTCTCTCTGTTGAAGCCAAAACTGAAGGCATTTCGAAATCTCACTCTTTAACCACCCATAATTGTATGCAAACTTGTCTTCATCAAGCACCAGTGACTTATCTCTCTGAGACTCATATCTAAGCACCAACTCATCATCATGTGCACGTGGCATCATCTTACACGCTGTTTGGTAACACACCACCACTTCATTAAGCGTCACTGCATTGAAACCAGAACAACAACATGCCTTCTTCAGATCTTCACACAATGCTCGCTGCGGTTCTAAATCGAAATAATCATAGAACTCTCTCAAAGGGAATGGATTGGAAACTAGATTGTCCCATAAATACTTGTAACACATCAACTGAATCCTACCGTTTCTTTTCTGTGATTCTGAAGGAACTGTGTCGCTGATTCGAGTCTTCGTCTCAACGAGTATTGACTTGTGATCAGTGCTATGCATTCGAACCTCGTCGATGCTTCCCACCATCCATATCCCTTGTTCGAAAGCAAAGCTTACTATTGGAAGCTCGCGGGTGAGTCCTTCAAACAACAACTGATTCACGCCATTTATGAAGTTAACAAGTTTCAGTGCCATGCAATCTTCTCTTGACTTCACCTCCACTCTCACTGGTTTCAGAACCTCGTCTCGCAGTTCAACATGGCGATCGATGCCAGCTTTCATAGCCTGATCATGGGTATTGTTCTTCCCTGTTCCTGATGCTCTTCCTTCATAAACGAAGCTGAAGCATTCTTTGTCATCATTGTTGTTGTTATTGCATTCCTCATCATCAAAGAAGAGAGAAAACTCCATTTGCTTTTGGCACCATTCTGTCTTGCTAACATCGGTGACAAACAAGCCCCTCTTGCTCCTATACTTCTCCAGAAACGTGTCAGCTACCTTCTTATTCTTTGAAGCAAAGAAATGGCCATAATCCTCTATGTCAGGTTCAGGAGTGGTGAATAGACTTCGCTTGGCTTTAGCTGAATCTGAGTCAATGGATTTGGTTTTACGTTTCAATAAGAAACGAGGGGTTTTGGAGGATGATCCGGCCATGATGTATTATGAAGCTTGAAGCAAGTTATTATAAATGATTGCAGAGAGCAGTGTATAAAGTACTTTTACTAAGTTTTCTTGGTGGGTAAGCAACTTGTTAACTATGTTTCAAATCAACAATAATAGTCTTTGCATGGTAGTGCAGCACAAAGGAGCATAGATAAAGTGAAAGATGTTGTGAACTTTCCTTTCTTTCCTTTCACACACTATTCAGTATTCACTCTTTACTCTCCTTTTCCTACTTTTTCATTTGCCCAATAGGAATTTAGGTACAATGGGATGTCAAAAGTTCACATGAGATAATATGAGATGCTTGATAATTATATGGAATGTAGGAACAGAGCTAGAACTTTTGTTTGAAGGAAGCTAGCATAAAAGATATAACTAAATAAAAGGCCACAAAATAAAATTAAGAGGAGCCAAACCATAAAAATAAAGAATTTTACATGTAAAATGATCAATTTGAGAGGGTAGAAATTAGGGGTGGATACCGATCGAAACTCGACGGGTTGATTCGCATAATTCGTCATTGCTACAATAAAAAATTCGTCTAACTCGCACCACTAATACATGGGTTTTGGCGGGTGGGACGGATTTTTGGTTTTAAATGATAATTGAATTTAAAATGTTAGTTTTGTGCTTGTATTTAGAATGTTTGTTCGTTTTACTTGAAATTATAATTTGGACTATATTTGATTGATTAGAAACTTAAATAATGTTTAATTATATGTTATGAACAAATTGGTTTTATTATTTTGTTTAAAAGAATTTAGTTGATAATTATATTTATTAGTTATTTAGAATTAAAAGATTTTAATATTTGTGAATTTAAAAATTATAATTTTTTGTCTTTAAAATTATAAATTTATTAAAATATTTGTGAACTTATATATTTTTTAATATGTAATAGTTTAGTAATTTAAAAAAAAAAAAAAAAAATTAAGAGGTTGAAACCGTTTTAGTAGACATCGAGACAAATTAACCCACCAAATGATAGTTTTTTGGTGGGACGGGCTAACTCGTTTGCCACCTTTAGCTATGTTTCATCCTTAAAGAAATGTTTTTTTATCAAATAGATTAGATATCTCTCAATTCTAGATCACACTCACACACATCACACCCACACCATAAACGTTCTATTTACTACTTGGTCTTTGTTAAAATTTAAATTCATGCGCAACATATTCATATTAAGAGACCACGCATATAGCCACTCAACCAAAATCTCAGTTGCACTCGTAATGGAATGTTTGATAATGTATTTAAGGAACTAAAAACATGATTTTTTTCGCCCTAGTAGCTCGTTTTTATGGTGTGATTTTATACTTTTGAGAAGGATCAGAGTTTGCACATTTTATTTGGGGATTTTGCTACTGTGTAGATTGCAAGATTCTTCTACAAATATAAAATACAATGTGTTAAGCTTTTAGGAAGGATTGTTACAAGACTGGGCCAGTTCAGGCCAACAGTTTCTAAAATAGTGGGCCCAATAACTAGTGAAGATATAGATTTTGTAATTTGTAGGTTACTATTCACTAATGTTAATTTGTAAAATAATTAACCATTTAATAATGATAATTATTCTAGGATATTAACAGAAGAAAATAAATATTTTAAAATATTTTTATTTGTATGTAATGAC
Source organism: Arachis duranensis (assembly GCF_000817695.3). Taxonomy (NCBI): domain Eukaryota; kingdom Viridiplantae; phylum Streptophyta; class Magnoliopsida; order Fabales; family Fabaceae; genus Arachis; species Arachis duranensis. The sequence goes on along the minus strand of NC_029780.3, from coordinate 112,040,433 downwards.
CGTTGACACTTTTTTTTGTCCTCTTTTTTATTATTTTTTTGTTTCAAAGATAATAAAATCATTGCCGGAGGAAAATAAATTATACCACGATATTGTTATTAGAAGTTACTAAGGCATGTTCTAAAAATATTATTAAAAAATACACAATTAAATTTGTATATTTTAATATATTAAAAGTTTTAAATATTTTATTATAATAAAATATATTTTTATCTCTAATATTTGTAAATTTTTTAAAAATTATTTTTAATATTTAGTTACACTTAATTTTATCCCCTAACATTTTTTATTTATATCAAAATTATCTCTAAACATCAATTTCATGTAAAATATTGAAGATAAAATTAAAAATTTTTAAAAATAATTTTTACACAAATAAAAAATATTAAAAATAAAATTGAATGTGCCAAAAATATTAGAAATAAAATTGAATAAAATTAAATATTAAAAGTATTTTTAAATAATAAAATCAAATCAAATTGTTTTCAAATTAAGATTTTAAGTGAAACCAAATATAATTTACAAATTTTTAATAATCAGTCTAATAATATTAAAAATAAAGAGTACATTTTTAAAATGGTATCTCAAAGTTAATTTTGTTGACAAAAAAAACGCAAAAAAAAAAATAACAAATAAGTCTTATAAGTATGTATACTTAAGAATATTAAAAAAAAAAACTTTTTCCTAACAACTAAAGTCTAATTAAAAATTATTACAAATATAAAAATCTTATTACAAATTTGTGAAGTATATAGATTTATTTATGAATTTAATAAAATATAAGGACCTTTGTATTAATTTAGCATAATAATTACGAACAAAATTGATTTTTTTTCATTTGCATACAACTATACAAATATTCACGGCTCAGAATTAAATTTTGCATCATTTACTTATTTAAAAATTTGTACAAATTGATATGTTGTTTTTGTATTACTATATAATAAGCTTAAATGGATTTTTAAAAAATAAATAAATAGTTAATTTTGTCTTTAAAAAATTATTTATTTTTTAAATTGATTCTTAAAAATTTTTTTAATTAAATTTATCTTTTAAAAATTTTAAGTTAGTCATATTAATTTTTTTTGTTGTTGCTTATGACATCAAAATTTGTTAATATAGTATATTATGTGACACCACAATACATACCTAATAATTCTAATTGATTGCTAACATGATATGTTTATAAAATTATATCAAATTAACTCTAAATTGAAAACTTTCAATGTCTCAAGATCCTCCTTAATTTGGAATTGATTTCATTTAATTGCATAAACTTATCATGTTAGCAGCTAATTAGAATTGCCAAGTGCGTGATGTGGTCAACGTGGTATCACTAATGTGTCACATAAGTAAATTTTGACACTTTTGTAACGAAAATGATAGGATAACTAATGTGACTAATTTAAAATTTTTTAATAATAAATTTAATTAAAAAATATTTCAAAAACCAATTTAGAGAATGGATAATATTTTAAGGACGAATTTGACTATTTATTCATAAAAAAGTTATATGCTGATGAGTAATAACGGAAAAGTAAGAGCATAATAATAAAATGGTAAAGTATAATTCTTGTCCTTTGTAATATTTTTTCAAAAATACTTCTAACATTTAATTTTATTTAATTTTGTCCCTAACATTTTCGATGCATTTAATTTTATCCTTAATGTATTTTATTTGTATCAAAACTATCCTTAACAATTTTTAATTTTATCCCTAATATTTTACATGGAGTCAACATTTAAGGATAATTTTAATACAAATCGAAAACATTAAAAATAAAATTAAATATAACTAAATAATAGAGATATTTTTCAAAAAATTCACAAATATTAAGAACAAAAGTATATTTTATTCTAATAAAATATTTAAAACTTTTAATATATTTAATATATTAAAAATATACAAATTTAATTGTGTTTTTTTTATATGATATTTATAGAATATGCATTAGTAACATCTAATAACAATGTGGTGATATAACCTACTTCGTCAATGGCAATGGTTTTATTATCTATGAAACAAAAAAAAAAAGAAGCAGACTAAAATAAAGTGTCAACTGTCATTACACACAAATAAAAATAGTTAAAAACATTTATTTTCTTCTATTAATTACTTTAGAAATCAATACTAATGACCTACAAAACCTATATCTTCATTAGTTACTGACCCAGTATTTCAGAAATTGTCATCCTAAACTGGCTCAGTCTTGCAGCAATTCTTTCTAAGAGCTTAACAAATTGCATTCTACATGTGTAGAAGAATCTTGCAATCTACACAGTGACAAAACCCTCTATTTGGATTTGTGCATCGTTTTGGGCAACGACGCTCATGCACAGATTGTTTCTTTCAGAATTGGACTTCAGTCCATTACACAACCCAATTCAAAGACGCATCCAATTCCTACTATATTGTGTCGTGTGGTTGTTAAGTCCAGAGTGGTGAAAGTCATGTTTAAACATGTCGCAACAAAATAATAATGGGAATGGGAAGCATGAGTGGTGATATCTTCTTCAAATCTTTTGTTCTTTTTGGTGTCTAAGGCAGTAGGCACACCTTTAGTCAACACACAACTGCTCTATTTTATCCATGCAGTTCCGGGATTAAAGAGATTCTATGCCGCCACAGTTCTTCATTCAAATGGATAAGATAAACTATAGTGCCTAACTTAATCACCACATTAAATCAACTTGAGATAAAACAAAGAAATTTTAGAATTGTGTTTTAAAGCAATCTCCTATACCGGACATGTTTTCTGACCTTTGAATTCAAGAAAGAAAGCAATGGTCAATTACAAAAGTTAAAATGGTCTAGATCAGTGATGATAGAACCGAAACTCACCTAACAATTGGGGTCAGCATATTCCAAAGAACACTAGTCACGGCATTGTTAATTAAGGAATTCTAAGACAACCAAGAATATTACTAGTATGTAACTTATTTACTTGGTCGTTGCAAACAACTGCAAGCATCATACTCATAACTTTGGCATCTTCTATGCTAAAGCTTATTAATTTTCAAATAACTCAAGTATGGGCATGATTAAATAAAATCACAACCCAATGTCAAATAAGTTAGTATTGCAGCCTAGTTATGACTTATCAATGAAGCAGTTATAGTGAACGTTTGATCTCATCTAAAATATCTAATGTCAAATCTAACATGTAAGAAAAGTATATCAGATTATTGATCCAACATTAAACTGCAGTAAACAAAAAAAATACATAATATTAAAGGTAGTAAGAAGAGAATTAGGAATTGGTCTCAATGATAAAATACCATAAATGATCACAAAAATGATCATAACTCCGATAAAATATTAACCAATCATGGAAAACTTAACATACTTCACCAATTTTACATGAATAAGGTTATCATGACTTAATCATTATGTATTAATCACGGAATACTATTACTAACAAGAAGCTTTTCCTAGCTCAAATAATCTGATAGCTAGAAATACAACACAACTTATATGAAATAATACCAGCAATTGCGAGAGCTGCCACATCTTTCCAAATCTAAAGACAAAATAACAAGTTTTAATGGTTTCTAATGAGGAAGAATTCGTCGTGAAAACAAGACAATAATCCATTATGTTAATGCTCATCCATAAAATCAATATAGACACGTTAATAGAAGCATCAACCACTTAAGAACACAACTTGATCACACGACATGTGTGAAGTTAGGTAGGCAGCTGAAGTCTCCTTTTCATAGAGTACAAGAAAATGCAGAGGACAATGTTAATAATTGCTCGAGCATTCACACTATTTAATAATCATGGCAATATAATTGAAAAATTTTAATGCATGAATGACGACAATCTTATAGCCTTTTGCAATGCCATAAGACAGTTAGACAGAGAAGTACAGAACAACTAATCTTTTTTCAAGTCAATGAATGAGGATAGTTATGATCTACCTACCACAAAGTGTTTCCACGTTTACAAAAATTTACAAACCCTGTTAACAAGTGTACTTACAATCACGAATTATTGGATCCCAAATAGCAATTAAATGGATGCAAACACTACAGGTGATTTATGAACAGCAGCTACATCTTGATTTAAAGAAAAAGTACTTCAGAATCAGACAAAGGCTAAGCACCAAAATATAAAATCCCCAAATCAAAGAGGGAAAAAGGAACAAAATTTGAATTGGATTAATTCAATAAGTTAAACAATATCAGTTTAATAACAATTTGTGTACAAAACACAAGAGCCATTACATGAACTGAAAATCCCAATTCCCAACAAGTCTATAAAATTCTCTTATGCTTGCTTGCTCAAACCAGGTCAAAAATAACAAAATTGGCGGAGAAATTAAGATACTTTCTCCAGCAATTGCAACTACACCAGGTATCGTATGTTAGAACCCCCAAAGGCCGCCCCAAATGTCAAAGCATCAACCGTTACAAATTAAACTACCTCCTTGACTATTCCAATTTTACCTACATTATTGTTCATGTCATTTAATGGTGTTTGAATTAAGCTACTACTTATTCTTAACAGTTAGGCCAAGTTCACCTGCAACAATAACAGTGGTAGCCATGTCAATGAACATTCCATGCTCCACAACACCGGCGATTTGCAGAATGGAATCGCTGGCAGCCTTCAAATTTCCAATACTCTGCTTGAAATACAAATCAATGATATAGTTGCCATTATCAGTGACATAAGGCTCAGCCTTTTCGCCCAAAGTTCTGAGCTTTGCAACGCAACCAGATTCCTGAAAGAGATTCTGAAGCCTGGAAGCAGTGAACTTCCAACAAAATTGAATAACTTCAACGGGCATAGCCAAACCGCTACCACCAATATAGTTAACGAGCTTGGACTCATCGACGATTACAACGAACTTCTTGCAAGCACCTTCAACCATCTTCTCTCTCAAGAGGGAGCCACCGCGGCCCTTGACGAGGTTAAGATGAGGATCAACCTCGTCGGCGCCGTCAATGGCGAGATCAACGACGGGGTGAGAGTTCAGATCCGACAAGGGGATCCCGAGAGAGAGGGCTTGCTCGTGCGTTTTCTTGGAAGTGGGTATTCCGACGATGTCTTTGAGCTTGCCCTGACGGAGAAGCTCGCCGATTCGGTCGACAGCGTGTTTGGCAGTGGAGCCGGTTCCGAGGCCGAGAACCATACCGGATTCGACGTACTCGACGGCTTTGTAGGCGGCAATTTTCTTCAAATCGTCTTGGGAGAGAATGAGCTGAGAGAGAGAGGAAGAGGGGAGAAGAAGGCCAGCTTCCATGGCTGCTTTCTCGGAGGCAATGAAATGAGGGCAGGGGATTGCCATTGAATTGAGTTTGGGGGGAAATGAATGAATATAAATGTGTGGTGGTGAATAAATATATGAAGATAGGATTCGTGCGAAAGAGAAGAAAAATGAGAAGAGAAGAGAAGAGAGGTGGCGGAGATATGAAAAGGCGTGTTTGATTGTGGAAGTTTATATAACGACAGAAAGGAACAGAGGAAAGGGATGCAAGTGGAAGTGTGTCTCAAATCACAATTCAGCTTTCTTTCAATTGGGGGCAATTTTATGTGTTTCACTGTTTCTTTCGCGCGGCGAATGAAGCAACAAAGAAACACACACT
>NC_029780.3:112022748-112034754 GCF_000817695.3 Arachis duranensis | reverse complement strand
GACAGAAATTATTCGCAAAATTCCCGGAAAGCTAAACCGAAAACTCATGGAAACTGGATTGGTATTTTACATTTTAATTTTATTTATTTATTATACTTTGAAGAAGTGTGAAAGGAATAATGCAAACAGTAGGATGCATTGGGAAACTAGGTGTGAGGCTTGCTTTCATTACGAATCTCCGCAGATTCCTTTTCAATGGATATTATCTATGATCTCATTACTTTTGTGCACCGAAAACAATTTTTTTATAATCACTTATTTTCAGATTTCAAATTTACTTAATTATTGCCCTTTTATTATTTCATAGTATGAAGTACAATCCATACTACTTTATAAATTTTACGTCTTAATTATAAAAAAATTGTTTAATGTAAAATAAAAATTGAATGTGATTCTTGTTGTAATTACTATTATATTATTATATATTATATATTATTCTCCTTTTCCATAAAAGCCTTATTCGTTGCTCTTTCTCCCTCACTTTTCTTTTGATAAGATTCTTTTTCTTCTCTCAAGTCTGAAGGATATGGTGATTGGTGGGTATGCGGTTAGACAATACCACTTGACTTCTTCGATAAAGACACATGGTGCGTGTGACCGATAATTTTTGTATTATATTTTTATATTCCTTTTGTAAGAAAATATATACACAAAAATAATATATAATGTTGTTCTATATAATTTGTTACCATCTAAAAAGACTTTATTATGTTTTTATTTATGATACTTTAACTTATTTATGAATGATTATGCTGCGCAGCTTCGGTCTCATCCATTGGCCAATAATGGGTTCTCTTTCTTTTTTTGTCTGCATTTTGTAGGGTGCACAAACAACCGACGCGAATTTGAATATATTATTGGAACTTGCATGTCAATGCAACTTGCCATTTTTATATGCATAAATAGTCTATAATATATAGTCTAGGAAAGAGAACAATTTTTGTTTTATGGAGCAATTCTTTTTTACCCTCTTATTTTACAGAAAATGAAAAGCAAATAATTAAGCTAATGGAGTTATATGAGTCCTTTAGTTCAAGAGATATAAATTTGAGTTTAGATATTAATAATATTAAAGTTAAAGACAATAAAAAATATGGCGATTCATGCGTTCAAAATATATCACGAGATTTGGTTCATGAATCAAAAGCCGAGTAATATCATAAATCAATCTATTCTTAATATATAAAAGTATATACACAAGTTTACCCACATTATTTTTAAGTTATTTTTCTCTTTCTACTAATATCATGTTAACAACATTGTTTACTTAGCAAAATTTTAGAATCAATTACTATTTTTTGTTAAATCAACTATTATTTTTAAATTAATAAAAAAATAAAATATATAAAAAAATATACCACCAATAGAAATATATGCACCCGATAATTAATTTATTTATTTTTATAAATAATTCATTAAATATAATAAATATTTATTCTTTCAAATGTCATAATAATCTATTAATCATAATAAATTTTACGTTACAAATCTATTCAAATTCCATATTATTTGAACTACTTATATAAGTCTCTTATTACTATTTCTTTAAATAACATCAAATTTAGCACAAAAAATTTATTTTCACACTACACAATATCTCAAACTTACTCAATGGAGCATAATTCTTTAGACAATATCATCAAACAAACACAATTGGTTTATCAAAGTTTATGTGGTTCGTCGATAAAAAACATTAACATCCACAAATAAAGAATAATTTCTTTACTTAGAAATGATTATATTAGATGAAAAGGTACAAAACAAACATATTTATTGTATTTTTAAATTGAACACTTTCTAATACTATTTTGAATTTGTATCACTTGAGACATTATTTGACAAAGTGGATCAAAGAAAAATATTAACAAGTAATTTCACTTTATACTATTTCAATTATTCTTATTAAAATAACTTATTTTAAAAAATTATATTTTTTGTTCTTTTTATTGTAGATGTCATTGGAAAATTACATGGACATCAAGAGATTAAGGAGAAAGAAAACTATATAAATTCAAGACATATCTTCGGAAGAAAAACATACATGCAAAGATGGAACAAACACAATAGAAAGTGCATACAATTCAACAATCCATAAAAAATATACCTTCACAAAAATCTACGATAGAAATAAGAAAGCAAAAATTCTAACAATAATCAATAAAGAAAAAGGAGGACGAGTGCCACATAAGAAGACTAAGTCCATCAACGAAATCAAATACAAAAACAAACCAACAAATACTTTATATAACTCTAACATCCAAATTTTTTATACTCTAGATTATTTTAAACAAAATACATTTTAAATTTAACTTTAATTTATACATATTTAATTATATAAATATGGTCATTTTTAATATTTATTATAAACTATTATTAATTTATCGTTGGCACATCGCGTGGGTTCATTTTAGTTGAAATTGAATTGTAGTAGTAGAGATTCAGAGAGATTACTCTGACTTCACACGTAAGCATTGAAATGAAACATGTTTTCTACGGGGAAATTACGCCAAAGTGAAAAACTCTAGTATTAGGTTCCAATTAAATACTGCCATTATTAGTCATGGTCTTGGTCAAAATTTTGGTTAGGAACATTGAACATGCTTGAAAGCTTGATACCTGGCTTTCCAATTTCATAATCAATTAAATTATAATTTTTTAAAAAATTATTTAAATATTTATAAAAAAATAAAAAATACTTTTTTATAATAATAATTTTTTATTATATTTTTTTAAAATAAACACTTTTAAAACGATATATAATATTATGACGATGCAGCATAATAATAAAGTTCTAGAGTAGATGGTAGTTTTTCTTTTTCTTTTTTCCCCTAAATTCAAACTATGTATGTTACTAGGTTATTAATTATCTAGGTGTTAGTGTTATTATTTGATTGTTAAGATGTCATGCATGCATGTTATTCTTGTAATTCGATTTACTTTTCTTTTTTTCTTGGGTCAAGTAGATTGGACAACCTAACACACACTACATGGATATTATGAATTCTTTAAATAATTTTCAATCTCAGCTGAGATTCGAACCCAGGTACAACTTACAAGAAGCATATGGATATGCCATCCGTACTAGGCCTCGGCTGCACAGATAGGAGAACTGAGATAACATACAAATAGATTGTTTTTTGTTTTTTATTTTTGGGTCATGAATTGTTTTTTATCTTTAAGATGTCATGCATGCACGCTATTCTTGGTCACATCCTCAATTCTCATTCAGATTTTTGGTCAATTGGGCCTGTTAGCCCATCATCTTTGGGCCTAAATTGTATTGGGATAGACCCTATTTATATAGCCCAAAATAAAGATAATGTTTCTAGTCCAATAATAAAAAAAGATAATGTTATTAATAAATTAAAAAAGAGAAAAAGATATAAAAAGGAAGTGAAAAGAAAAGACAAGACGGTACTGAACAGAGAAAAAGATTCCCATTTGACTATTGAGTAGTGAGAATGGCTGATAAGTCATGATGATAAAACCCGCCATCACCCAAATATAAGAAAGGTTCCCGAAAATGACGAAGAAAGTACTTTCCTATTTTTTTCTTTATAAAAGGAAGTGTTTTCATATCTTTTGGGGCTCATAACTCATAACTCAGGTATTGAGTAAACAATACAATGCATGTGTTCATTTCCCAAAGTTTACATGCTATCTAGCTAGCTTACTGTTCAGTACGGCCTCCCCATCTTTCACACCACTCATCACATTCATTATTTAGGGACCAGTAACTAACTACTTTAATTATCACATAATCACTGGTTGGGAACCAACATTGCAGGACACTTCCTAAGATTAGTAACTTTACTTATTTCTTAATCACAAGTATCATCAATCAAGTATTTGGAATGAATTGAATATCATGCATGCAAGATAGCATTATAATGAAATTTACCATGGGGTAGTTAATAATAAGGGGAGAAAGGACAAGGTAATGAGAGTGTTAGGGTTAGGTAACAAAGAACAAGTTGTTAGATGGGGTCTGATGTAGGGGGAAGGATACATATATCTGTGATGCAAAGAAATGCAACTGGGACAGCTATTCTGCTGCACCATTTGATTCACTACTCCTACTCTCTAAGAATTTGTGCCACATACATAATAATGTTAAGGCCTTCCAGCTGTTTTGATTAGATATAACTTGGCCTCCTCATCACTAGTGTACTATAGTGTCATGGATAGAATAATGATAGTGTAGTCTTAGTCTTCTTCTAATCAATTTCAACCATATCATCATTATATATAATTCAACTCAAGCTAGCTTCTACTGCCCCAAAATCTTCATCTCAGCCTGCCTTTAGATTTCCATGTCCCCAAAATATCCTTAGCTTCTTCCTTTCTTTCTTTATTATTTAAACAAACCCCACCCTTCAGCTTTCTCACACCTCATTGGCTTTAATCAATTTCCTCGTACCAGATCTCACTCACACACACTCTCTCTTCAGGAATACTCAAAACCCTAGCTAGTAGCTAGGTTAATTCTGTTTGAGAATAAAATACCCTAGACACACAAGATATGCATGTTTGTGTTTGTAACCAATGATGATAATACTATCATTGTTGTTGTGATGAATGGAGGGGGGAGTAAGAAGAAGAAGGGGCTCACTTCAGTCCAGTCCGAAGCAGTAGAAGAGGGCTGAAACACAGCTGCTGACTCGTCGATTCAAGAGCACACTATCATGGCGGCATGGTGTGATCCTGATCCGACGATGCAGGAGCTGTTGTTTAGTCCTCGCTGTTGTGTCTTGGACTGAAGGGGCCTCTTCCATCTCATCTCCCATCCACCATTTAATTTCTGAAAGATAAGTATATTCATTCGTTCATATCTTTATATACATGTACAACAAGCTAAAAAAGTACCAAAAGTAGTGCACTAGTACTGTGGTTAATTCCAATAATTTTCTGGATTATTCTAATCAATTATGTGTGTATCTTTTGACAGCAAAAAGATAGAGAATCAGAACAACCTTGGAATTGCTAATAACTAGCCAAGTTGCTTGTGTTGCTCATGAATAATCATGATCAATCATCCATCATTGTTTCTGTGCATGCATGCTAATCATATATCAGTAAGGACCTAATAATACATTCTTTCTATCAATCTTACACTATAAATTTTCTCATTTATATCGATTATTCATCCATCTTCTAATACAACATTTCTCAAGTTTAAGAGAAACTAATTACTTAAGTTCATATCTAATGAAAGGATTAAGAGAAGGCTTTAATACAGTTTTGTCAAGGATCCAACTAGTTCAATACAAGTCTTTCAATTGTTGTCTCATATATATATGTTGCTGCACCACTATTATACATTCTAGACTAGACAATATATTACCACATTTGGGAAGTTTTTTGTAAGAAATTGGAGAGTGCCTGACACAGTTATATGCAATTATTAGACATGAATAAGTGTGCATAAAATTAGGGACACTCATGATCTTATAATTTTGCTTTCATATACCAAATTAATATATATAGTATGCTTCCAAAAATATATACAACCACAAATATTTCTAATCTATAAGCACTAAGTACTAGTTGTATTGTATGAATGTATCTAATGGATCCCAGGAGAGAAAAGAGAGTTGGTAAAGTGAAGAAGATGGAAGAAAAAAAGAGCAGCAGAAGTTGGAAGAGAGAGAGCAAGAATAGCCATAGCTCCAAGAGCGAAACTTGGCCTTGTGTTCATCAACTGTGTCTGGAGAAAGGCCATGGCTTCCAACACCATGGAGTCATAGCTTGTGTAATATTGTTTCTCCCAATCCATCCAATCAGAAGGTGCCTCGTAGTTCCTCTCAATCATCTTCATCTCATGGATCCTCTTCCTCAGCACTATCATGCTCTCATCCACCAATCTACCACCATAGTAGTTGTTATTGTTGGTATCATTATTCTTCCAACATGCCATAACTATCACTGAAGATTTCCCTAATTTCCTTCCATGAAAATATGGTGCTGATGAGGAATAATTTATCAGAGAAGTGGATTGCATTATCTTAGGATATGTATGTGAAACTATGAAGTGGATTCAATTCCTATGATGATGATATTTATAATAAGCACAGTTGGGCAGTAATTGAATAATTGAAAGGGAAGTGTAAATTAAGGATCTGATCTTAATCTTAATTAGAGAAGAAGCCAAGCTAATTAAGTAATGTGGCGGAACCGTGTTTCTTTTATTTTTTTTATTGACAGGTAATTAACATCTGCTTCAAACCGCGTCTCTCTCTATATGTGGCGGCCTATTGGAAAGTGACGCGTGTCCCTCAAATATAATAACACCAGGTAATAATCAGTCCCTGTTATTATAAGGTGCATTGCATGAATAATAATTCTTGTCACAAGTAAGAATCTGATGATAATATAGGTGAGATATTTGAATTATGTGCATAATATAGCACGAGATGAAATAATTAAAGTAATGGAAAAATACGAAGAAGGTATAGAGTGTGGGGCAAAGGAAGAAGAAAAAGTGATGGAGCGGAAATAAAAGAGGGTTGACCTTTAACATTAATTGTTAATATTAGTAATAAACAAAACAAAGGACGGCCCTTTTGTTTTTATTACTATCTATTTCAACGTTGCCTCAACTGTTTCTAATAATCTAATAACAATATATATGATTAGGAATTTTTCAAATAATTATTTATTATGGGCAACGCCGACCTAATGGTTAACATGTGAGTCTCGGTTTATGCATTTTGCATGGAACCTGCAGAATACATATAATAATTTCAGATATAATTATATATTCTATCCATATAATTATGTATTTATTTAATTTTTTATTTATTAGTAATTTAATATTTGACGGGGTCATCCCTTGCAAGGCTTGTAACTGGAAGTGTCATCATTTGGCCTTGAATTTTGAGGAAGAAACAAAGTTTGATTCAAAAAGCAGCATAAGATTAGGGTTACAACTAAACATTATTTTGCAATTGTGTCTAGAAAGATTGACATTGTCAACAAAAAGTTGTAGTTAAATAATAAATACAAACGAAACGGCACGTATAGAATGGGTACCAAGAAATTAAACTCAACAATCTAGAACGAACATCAGAACCACTCTTCTCATGCATCTGTCTCGTGGAGCTATGATGATATATAATAATTAATTAATCTTAATTAATTAATTACTTGCCAACTATATAACGGCGTTATAGACAAGTCGAACCAATTTAGTTTTCTTATACGTTTCCTTTTTTAATTAGGAACCTTGAGTATAGTATCTAGAAGTTCCACTTCTAGAATTTAGCATGTGTTTTTCTGCTACTTCTTGTTATAATCTTAAAGTGCCAAATGATTCAACCTACTATCAGTGTCTCTAATAACATGACATTTATTTATTTCTAAGATCTCATTATCATCACATGTAACAGTAGTTGAGCATCGAAGAATTTAATCCTATATAATATATCTGGTTGAAAGATTACATGATTGGGTTGGCTAAATAATGGACGAGATTAAAGAGTAGTAGTGAAGCTGAGGTTGACATGCTTAGCATAAGCAGAGCGATGATGGCGAATGCGAAGGAAGGTCTAGTGTCCATTAACATTCTCTGTAAGAATCCAACTGCCTCACACACATCTGACTCATAGTTTGCAAAGTATTTCTTCTCCAATTTGCTCATCCAATCAGAAGGAGCTTCATTGTTGTTATTTTCATCCATCTCAATCTCCCGGATTCTCCATCTGAGAGTGATCATGTCCTCATCCACCAACTTCCCATCATTGTAATTGTGGTGCCCGTATGATGATGATGCACATATAAAGCTCCTCCTATTAGTGTGTGAAATAAAGGGTAGTGATGAATTGCGCCGTGGAGGAGGAGGGAGTGATGGAAGGCCAAGAGAGCATAGACAAGTTCTTGATTGCATTGTTTTTTTAGTTTGTATAGTGGATGGACGTTATTATGGATATGATATTATGATGTGGCCAGGTTGTGTGTATATATATATATATTGTTGATGATGCAGCGTAAGGGAATTGAAGGACGTTGGAGTGAAGTTAGGGCGAAATATACAAGTTGTTTTCCGAGAAAGAGCCAGAGGAATGGGTAGCAATCAATAATAATACATACGTATACGTCACACCGCATATTTGGAATAAAGGGTAGCGTGCTGCGTGCGTGTTTCCTTGCTTCTAAGAAGTAAGAGCCTTCTCTCTTAAGTCTTAATCTTTCTGACGTTGTTTGGCGTATTATTGCTTCCTATAATCAACGTAACACAATGAAAAAATCTTTTTAAAAAATCTGTTTGGAAAGACAAATCCTAATAATGATAAATACACACAATAATAATAATAATAATAATAATAATAATAATAATAATAATAATAATAATAATAATAATAATAAGAAGCACACTACTGACACTAGGAAGCCAACAAAATCCACTAATGCAATCGAAAACAAGTCATCAATTAGGCCTAAGAACGAACGATTAGGAATAACTAGGCTTCCACCTCCCATCAATTAGGCACATGTTAAATTGTTAATGCCACCCTAAGTTCATAAACAGAAAACCTTTACTCGCTTGGACCTTTACGTATTGTTAATCACAGTAATATTCACATTCAACAAAACCCATTGCATGGATGACTTCGACATATGCTTGTTATTGAATGGAGAACAGCTGGTAAAATCGAACATGATACAGCTCAAGAGGCCAAAATTCACTCTAATTTTTCTTTTTATTTTTACAAGTAAAGACCTTCAAGAAAAGTTGACTTTTTGTATGTTCGATAATCACATCCTGATTGTGTGTGGTCCATGTTTATGGGGAACGGCTTAGGGCCTCAGTGACTGCAGGAGGCCATCCTTTGCAAAGATATGTATCTCTTTACTTAGTACCTGTATTGTATAAATTAATAAATAGGTGGATATCTGATAAGAACAGCATTAGTGCCCAACTGATTACAAACCTTCTAAGACAAATGGACCAATAGGATCCACTTCAGGTGACTCAAGAGGCTGGTTGGATCCATCTTGGCTGACAGGTTGAGATTCAAGTGTCTGATCAACTTGTTCAGGGTTTAATTCCTCGAGTTTGAAGTGTGTTTTGTTTTGTTCAAGTGGGATTGGCTCAAGTTGCTGGAATTTAGGCTTGTTTTTCTCAAGGAGAAGGTAGGTGGTGCAATACCAGAAGAACAGTATTCTATTTTGTGCTAACACTGTATCACTAATCCTACTTTTTCCAAAGGAAAGGCGCTCAAGTGCCTGCAAAAGACATTGAGGGAAGGGGAACATAGAAAGAGGAAATTGAATCAGCATTCAAGATAGCAGATCCCATTAAATTACCATCTTTCCACATATTCTGAAAGTAGAAAATCAGATAACTACATGGTAAATTTGTGTGAAAATATCTTCCACAAAAATAGTTATGCACGAAAAGTAGACAATAGATCACAAGTTAATTTAAACACAACTGAAGCGGAAATGATCAAATGATGGCAATATTAACAAGAGTATCGACATACTAATTCTAGCTTAAGTAAGAGATGAGGTGAAAGCAAATGCACCACAGCTATTGGTATTGTTCTACCATCAGATCAGTTTAGAAAAAATTCCCCCCTCACATCCTTTTTCAAATCCAAAAGTTACCATGTTGTCAAGCTTCCCTTTGCGTTTATTTTATTTTTCGTTACTTGAAAAAAATTTCTCTCTATTGTCACCTGTTCTCCAGTTTGAATGTCAAAAGAATTCTGATGCTCAAATTGAAGACCGCTAAATTCATTGATGCAAAGTCCTTGGAAGGCCCTGAAAGTGTGCATGAGTCAATTAGAAAGACATAGTACCATTAAAAAAACCAATGCTTAACTTTGGTAAGATTTTCAGCTCTGTGTTTCTGGTTTATGGAACTCTTCTAACATCTAGAATCAGAATGTGCTTACCATCTAATTAGAGAAACGCTGGGAATCCAACGGAAGATGATGGGGGTATTCTCAGGATTGACATAGTAGCCTCCAAATACAATAAAAACTGTCATAAGAGATGGGCCTACCGCCATTGCAGCTTCGGTGGTTGGAACCATAGCACCAACAGTGAGACCCATTGCAGATGCAGCAAAAGACTCCATGGTGACAATTCCACAGAATTTCCCAAATCTAAAATGTAAAACTTGTAAATCAACAATATATAAGTTCGAAAGAAAACTGAAATAAAGTGATCCAAAGAACAGAGGCAAAAAGGGAAGTGGAAAGAGAATGACAGAGACTAAACTTCTGCGTCTCTATTCCCTACTCCCCAGAATTCAGCCTTTTTTTTTTCCTCCATAAAATTAAGACAAACAAAAATTCCAGAGAAAAGGGTAGAAGATGTTATTTATTGTCTACAAAACATTCATTTATCACTTATCTCAATGTATTAGCTTTATAGGTCTTCTATAGTTTTAAGGATAAATGGTTCAAGTTATGGCCTTTAGGAAATCATGGAAACTTCATATGTGGGGAACCACTTATTTTAACAACCTATAGGAAAGAGTACTTTAGATAAATTTTCCCTTTTTAAGGCTCTATAAGGAAATTGACCTGAGCAAAGTAGGATGAAGACGAGCCATTGGGTATAAAACAGCACCAAACATCAATGGAAATGAGGCTCCAATCGGAATCTCTGCTAACAATTTTGAGAACAGATAGGGACCCAAAGAATAGGAGCCTTTTGCACGTTCTCTATCAACAATGGCGCGTTCCTTTGGAAATACACCAACAGTCTTTGTGAGAGCTGCCATAGCTGTATTTATTGCGGCTACCTGAGAGTCCATCCATGTAATGAAGCAAACGAAACTTTGTCCAATGAAACTTTCATTTAAATAGCATAACAAAAATATGAAAGGTTAGTCACCTTTTCATTACTATATCCTTCCTATTATGTTCAATTTGTTTTGACTAGATTATATGATTTTAATATCAATAAAAAATGATTTGCTAACATAGGAAGAAAAGGGTTCGTTTACACAGGTTGTTTATTATATAGAGTGCACAAAAAACCCAAACAAAGAAACATGTGTAAACCAAAAATGAGACTTAGTGTACAAAAGTTTTAGTACATTTTTTTCCACTGTGTTGATATAGCTGAGGCATAACCCATCACAGAAGATCATGCTAGCATGTTGATAAGATTTTCTCCAATTTAACCAGGACATAAATCAACTATAACAATTAACATACAAACATTTCAAAATTGTTTTACAAGGTCAAATGAGAAACAGGTTACATGAATCAAGAACATCACAAACCTGAAGTAATCCCATTCTGTCTTGTATTGAAGTCTGGGAATTTCCCATTCTCCAGAAAACTGAACCGAAGATAATTGCTGATGCTATTGACATCCTTGCTCGAACTTTGTTTGTTGGTACATCTCGGGAAGCCTAATCAGCCAGAGAATCAAGAATAAAGTAAAATGAGAAATATAAGTTTCACTCTCCTTACAATCTGAAAGAAATAAACTACTTGTACAAACACATCTTCTCTGTGCCCAAAACAAAAAGAACAATCCAACAGTTACACATACGATGAAGAAATCAAAACAAACGTGATACTGTTGAAGCTAAAAGCAGATTGGAAATTAAACAATTAAACTGCAGCAGACACAAGATATATAAACAACATTGGATTGCCAGTTTTATGATTATGTTTTGCCAAATGTCTTCAGCGAATCTTGCAAGTCTTTTGTTAAGAAACATCATGACAAAAAATTCAAAAACGAAACTTTATTCAGGCCCTGTTTCTAATGACTAGCCAGACAATGAAAAGAAAAAGGCAGACCTGCATCCATGCTCGCCTAAGAAGCAACCAAAATTGCTTCCACCAACCTCCTTTCTTCTGCACAATAGTCCTCCTACTGATTTTCTTTCTACTTTTTGAGAGCTCATCTACAGTAATTGGAGTTGCATATATTATAAAAGATGTAGATAGCCTTTGCGAGAATGACTCGACAAGACCATCGATCCTTTTTCGAGAGGAATAAACACTATCAGCAGAACTGTAGTCTACAGATATA
>NC_029780.3:112012949-112022740 GCF_000817695.3 Arachis duranensis | reverse complement strand
TATATGGACAATTATCAGCCAATTGCTAGGTACTAACAGCCATAAGATCACTAATAAAACTTTAGTAAAATCAAATTACCACTTATTTCTTATCTGTAACAATGAAACATAAAATTTAGAGAGACGATGTTAAACAATCAAGCACACAAACATTGAAAATTTGATGCCTCAGATCCTTTTCTCCTTTTGGGGGGCAAACATATTTGATCACTAAAATTTACGGAAAATAATCGTGAGAAAAGAATGTAGAGCATTCATATGCATGTGTGTTTTATAACATGGTCCTAGAAATAATATTTCATAGAGAAAATTCCTTAAGTGTGAAGAGTATAAGACAGCATAAGATAAAGAAGTGTCAGAATGTGAGATGATTACCCAAATTTTGAGAAGTATGCCAATGGTTCATCATGGGCAGGACCAGCATACACAAGTGAACCCTCTGTTAGCAAGACAATGTCATCGAATTTACTGTACACTGAACCTCTTGGCTGATGTATAGAGCAAATTACAGTATGACCATCTTGGGCAAGTTGTTGAAGAGTTTCCACGACTTTCTCAGCTTGGAAGGCATCAAGTCCTGAAAGCAGATCATGTAACTCTATGAAAAGAGGGAAAATAATATGCTATGATTGTGTGAGAAAATTGACCACATTTGCCAGCAGCCCATTTACACATAAAAACCAGAGTTAATAAAAAAGAAGTGCTATCTTGCACCTTTTAAACTGTATACTTTATATGTCAATGGCTATCCAGATTGAGTACGAGCTAGCAGGAAGGTATGCTACAAATATATTGTTCAAATCCACTGTGAAGCAAACAAATTTTAAAGATCCATGTTACCTGTTGTGGGTTCATCAGCAAATATAACAGATGGGCTTGCAAGTAATTCACATGCCAAGGATAAGCGTTTCTTTTCACCACCACTGATTCCACGAACTTTCGCATCACCAACATTGGTATCAGCACAACTGACCTTTTGAATAGAAAAACATACAATTGCCAAAACGTGTAATATCAGCAACATAGGGTATCCAAATTGTAGCATCTTTTCAATCAAAATTTGAAACGGAACGCTAAAACTAGTTATATAAGAGACACAAAGTAACTTGTAATAGCGATTCTTATTACAAACATGTCAGACTAGAAGAAAAATCAACATCCATTCTAAGAGGAAACTTCGAAACTGTAAAGGTTTTAGGAAACGAATAAATACTGCTATAAAACAACATATACGACCCAGCAGTCAAGGAATATGAGGGACTCTCACCAAGCCTAGTTTGAAAAGGAGATTGTTCACGTATTCATCTCTCTCTTCTGCAGATGAAATGTGGGGAAGCTGGAGTTCTATAGCAAGAGACAATGTTTCCCGAACAGTGAGTTGTGAGAAGAAGAGATCCTCCTGCCTCACATAAGCAAACCTACAGCAATACAACAGTATACGAATGGTTCTTTCTTTGGTTACTTCAATGAACTCAAATTGCAGCAATCAAAGTTTTCCTAAAAAGCATACTTGTAAGTGTTCCTTGAACTAGGCTTTCCATTGAACTCCAAACGGCCTGACAAATGCAACCGAGGCGATGCTGCCAACTGGCCTGCAAGAACATTAAGCAGAGTTGTCTTCCCTGAACCCGAAGGCCCCATTATAGCTAGCAACCTTCCAGGTTTTGCTTCTCCACTCACATTTTTCAGCAAAATCCTCACCTGTTCATTAAAACATCATGATCAACAAATAAAGCAACATATAGAACGAATAAAACAATATGATTATTACACAGATCGAACTAACAAGTGCAGCAAATTATATTCTCATTTCTCAAATTATCACGATACATTAAAGACATATATACTAGTTTTTTCCTCAGAATTTCTCAGATACCAAACAGTAGCTCAGCATTAACGAAATGAAGAAAAAATGAACGAGAGATTAAACAGGAACTCACGGACTTGGACGATTTATCGGAAAGGGAGCAATTGATGTTGTTCCATCGGATTGTAACCGGCGTAACCTTTCCGGAAGGCGGAGCTTCCGCGTCGTGGATGCCGTTCTCCGGCACCTCGTAGCCGCCGTCATTATCTTCATCGTCCGGAGGGAGTGCGGGACCGGGAGAAGTGAACAGGCGGAGGAGGAAGGAAACGGCGACGGCGGCAACGACCTGGCCGATGCCACTTCCACCGAAGCCAACAACCATTTGGCGCATCTTTTTCCCGCCAAAAGCCACCATTATCGTCTTCCTTTCACTTCACTCTGAAACTGAAACTGTGAACTCAGAAGTACTGAGAATGGTTCAAAAGGAAAAGATAAAAATATCTGAGTTCAAAACGACGGCGTTTTGAGGTGAATGGCATGCGTGACACGTGTCTAGTTTTAGTTGAAGATAAGATGGTGTGGAATTGGGGAAATGGTGCTGTTTTTTTTTTCTTTTTTTTTTTCAACTTACATGAAAGCAATTGGTTCTTGTTTTTTTCGTTCTCCGAATTGAGATGAAAGCAATTTTCTTATCTCTCTGAACACGTCTCAAGAGAGATATAAACTCCAAATTAATTATATTTAAAATAACTGGATAGTTACGTGAAATTATATTTATATGCGGAGATAGTTAAGATATTAAACTAACGTAATTACATTGGTTTGGTTTGAGTTATTTAATAAAGGTGAAAATTTAGGTGCAATCGACTTCACATAAAGTTAATACTTGAGAGCCGTTAAATGATTTGACTGATTTGACTAAATTTTCATCTAATGACTTTCAGATATCAACTTCACCTGAAGTCTACTTTACCTGAATTTTCATCTTTAATAAATTTCATGACTCAGATTTAATTTAAGACAGACTAATTAAATCAGTTTGGACATCAACTTTTTCATTTTTAAACTAAAACTAATTGTAATCACCCAAATTGTTATTATTATTTCTAGTCATGAGTGCCTATCAATTTACATTATTATTTATTTTTTAAGTGTATATAATAATATTATATAAAGAATTTAGGGAAAAAGACAGATAGGTCCCTGACTTTTCAAACTTTTGACAAATACATCCCTGACAAAATTTAAATACAAAAAAGTCCCTGACTTTAACAAACGGAGGTCAATTTAGTCCTTCCGTCTATTTGCCTCTCACACACCTAACGAAACTGGCTGACGTGGTTGAAACGGTGTACAGGTGTCCGTTACGGTGCCACGTTGGAAGGGGAAAAAAGTTCGAAGGACAAATAAGTCCTTGACGTCATTTTACAAATAAAGTTCGAAGGACAAATAGATCCCTTGAGAATTTTTTTTTTCATTATACTTCTATTATGCTTCTATTATGAGAATTTAGTTTATAAAATTAGGCTAATTTTTTTGTATGGAAAAAATATTTGTGTTTTTGTTGACAATGGGAGAATGTAGTGTAATTATAGATGGGTGGATTTTTTTGTGGGTAGTCAACACATGGGGGGCGTGGTGCAACACGTGGAGGGCGTGGTGCAACATGTGGGGGACGTGGTGAACACGTGGCATTATTCTGGCCAACACGTGGGGGCGTGTTGAACACGTGGCAGCATCTTAGCCAACACGTGAGGGCGTGTTGAATAATTTTCACAATACTGTAATACACTTCAAATGTCAATATTCAACCAAAACACCAATTTTCTTTCCATATTAAAAATAATTTCTGATAAAATTATGCTTGTATTTTGAAATCTAGTTAACTTGTTTTATTCTATAATTTAAATTATTTGTATTAAAATTATAGAAATTGGGCTTGTTATGTTTCTACTCTTTTTCTTAAATTATATTAGTTTAGTTTTAGTGCATTTGTGTATTATATTAGAATTTGTTAAATTGCATTAGTTCAGTTTTCATCATACCAATGGCATCAGTTAGCATAAGTTCATTTATGCATCAAATTAGCATTAGTTCATTTGTGCATCATTCATGTATTAAGTTAGCATTAGTACATTTGTGTATTATATTAGAATTAGTATTTTTATGCATAATAACATTACGAGAATATATATTTTTTTTAAATTATAGTTCACTTTGTTCTAACAATATAAATTATGCATGACACAAAAGATTTATAAAATCAAACTACTTTTACAAAAAAGTAGTAAGTTGACAAAAGTTTTTAACTAAGAAGACCAAGATATCTGCAGATAAAAAATTAAATAATAAGATTTTTAGTTATTATTTTTATATGAAAAAGTCTAATTTTTTATTAGTAATTAATTTTAACATTCATTATCTAAAATTTAAAATAATTTAATGTGTATAATTTTACATTTAAAATATTTTAATTGTAAAAAAATATCGAATGACATATTTTGATTTGTCAAATTACAACAGAACAAGCCCAATTTCTATAATTTTAATACAAATAATTTAAATTGCAGAGTACAACAAGTTAACTAGATTTTAAATTACAAGCATAATTTTATAAACTAATTCTCATAATACAAACATAATAGAAGCATAATGAAAAAAAAAAATCTCAAGGACCTATTTGTCCTTCGAACTTTATTTGTAAAATGACGTCAAGGACTTATTTGTCCTTCGAACTTTTTTTCCCTTCCAACGTGGCACCGTAACGGACACCTGGACACCGTTTCAGCCATGTCAACCAGTTCCGTTAGGTGTATGAGAGGCAAATAGACGGAAGGACTAAATTGTCCTCCATTTGTTAAAGTCAGGGACTTTTTTGTATTTAAATTTTGTCAGAAATGTATTTGTCAAAAGTTTGAAAAGTCAGGACCTATTTGGACATCAACTTTTTCATTTTTAAACTGAAACTAATTGTAATCACCCAAATTGTGATTATTATTTCTAGTCATGAGTGTTGTAATCTTTGTCAAAATAAATAAACTCTTATATAAAATAAAACAATATTATAAATACTTTTGTTTTTGATAAAATATTATAAATACTTTACTTTCTAATTAAAGTGATGCTATGTCCAAAAACATAGTTGTGTTTTAATAAGGGCAGAAATAAGCCCCCAAATCCAATGATCATTTGGAGGTTAGTCATTTGGGCTGGGCCCGATTCGAGTTCTCGACGGACTTGGAATTGTTGGATATCTTTTGTTTTAATATTTAAGGACAACACAAGAAAATGCACTTGGCAAGAATGATCTTTGTTTATCCGTAATATTAATAGAACTATCTCATTCACCAAAAAACAAATATATAGAATGATCTCACTTTGGCAAGAGCAATTGGCATGAACATGTGAGTACATACTACAGGCCCATATAGGTGGCTGCAAGCCCGCAACGGCTCATCTCCGAAGAAATAATCAAGTTAGGTTGGTCTAGTAGTTAGTTTATTAGTCTATTTAAGTAAGTATCAAAGATTCTAATTTCACTTTGTGCAGGGGCAGAGTTAGATAAAATATTAGAGAAGGATAAAAAATATTTACACAATAAAATAATATTAAAATAAAATTTTAAGGAAAAGACTAAACTGAAATTTACATATAATTTACATGTAAAAAATTAAAATTAGGAGTCATTGCCCTCCTTTTCTTGTACCTGGCTCCGCCCTCGACCTTGTGTATGCCAGTAACTCATTGGCCATTAACAAATTCTTAAATGGAGTTCGATTCGCAACGAATTAGTCTTTAATCTACTGAATTTAAAAAATACCATAAAAAATAAAAAGTCTAATAGTAGTGATTTTTTTCTTATAATTTATACAATTGAATTGGAGACTTAACTAAAGCTAATAACAAATGAGAATCTTCGGTGTTGAGTGTGTAAAGTGTAAACGTGTAGTATGCGACTATGCATGAGTGTTATTATGTGTAAAGTATAAAATCAGGAGTTGTCCAACTTATCTTCTTGAAAGGGGAAAAAAAAAACCTCGCCAATCACAATTTGCCCTTGTATACTTAAACTTGAAAAACTATGCTTCCATAATGTCACCATTCACCAAGAAAAATATCACTTGACACTTGATAAAGTCAACAAAAATAAAAGAAAATGCAGTCATGATAAAATTTGAGTTTGATTCTAATTTTATCAGATTGATTTATGCTTAGTTAATACTTATATATCGTATTCATATTTGTACGGAACAATGTTCTGACCAACTTCGAACTTGCATTTTTTTTTTTTAACACTTCCACGTTGCCACACGTCTTCCACAATACTTTCCGTTATTTTAAACACTTGGATCGTTATATATTTTTATTCTTAAATTTGAGTTAAATAATTTTGAATTTATAACATATGAAGTATGAAACCATCACCTACGGATTTTTCAAATTTCAACAACTCATATTTGATTTGTTTTTCTTTTTTGACTTATCTAACCCAACTACTTTATTTTGGACAGGGACACGTGATTTTTTGGGTTTATAAAAAAGGAAAGAGAAGTTAATAGATAGTATTTTTGGCGTCTTAAGTTAATATATAGTTGATAAAATGATAGTTGTTTAGGGTATTCAAGGATCATATTTTAAGTTCGATTTTTTTATAAAAATAAGTTAAAATAAATTATGATAAATTTAGAAATTCGTTGGTGGCTTTTAATAAATAAAATAGACAGTAGTGAATCCAAATGAAATAAGAGGGAAAAAATCTCTTTTCTTTCGGTGACTAAAAAAAAAAATTAAAATTATCTTTTGACTTTTTATAAGGTTTTTCTATGCATAGCCGTCACCACATTTTTTTTTTAAAGAACAAGTTTATTAATTTTTGGTTTATTTTTTTATGAATATTATAATAAGTTGGTTTAATCCGGAATCAAACCATTTGTTTTGTCTTTAATGAAATTTAAAGAAGCTGCTGGTTAACTGTATCAAGCTCTTTTATCCTATAGGTGAAAAAAAGTTGGCCTTACATAAATTTCTTCAATTTTTATTAGTGAACTAAATTTTATCATTTTTAGTAGTGAACTGAACAAATCTAACAGCTAGTAAATGTTCCAAATTTTAAAGATGAAAAACGCTCAAATTTTAGATATCTTATATCAAATGTATAAACAAATTAAAATTTTATTTAGCTCTTCAAATCTTTTTATTGTTTATGTTTTTTATTTAAAAAATGAATTACTATATACATAATATAGCATTAAAATTTTAGATATTTATTTAAACAGACGAGTAAATTAATTACTCAATCAATTTAATTAGTTGTAATAATTTTTTAGTTTTTCTATGAAAAATACAATATTGAGATATAATTTTTTATCAAATAATACTAAATGTATATCAAAAATAGCTATTAAAATCAGTAATTAGTATAAAATATATATAAAAATATAAATACATATTAAAATAAATTAAATTATACATATATTTATACACAAATATATTAATAATTAATTTTAATATATAAATAACATTTTTATTTTTCATCACATCCCAACTGGAATCCAAAATTGGGATTTGTAAAAGTATTTAAAAATAGTGTCCATAGATAGAAGAATAAAAGATAATATTTTATTACATAATTAAAAAATTTGAGAAAATTTACTCTCTAGAACATCATAAAAAAATAATTATATGTCTCATCCTATTACATATAACATTTTAGTCTTTTCTTAGTTGCTATTTTTTTTAGCTTTTCTCTTATTTTTATGTTTAATCTAATTTCTTATCTAGAAGCTTTAATAAATCACTCTTTTTAGTTTTGGACATATCTCACTTTTATTTCATTAATAAAATTATATTTTCATTCAAAAAATCCAATGCTTTTATTATTGGAATAAATCTCCTTTTCACACCCACTTTCCTTAAACAAAAATATACTTGTTGAAGAAAAAAAAATTAAAACCTGGATAACAGTAGAAAATTCTATGAATAGATATAACAGTCTTCGTAAAAAAATTAATTTTAATTATTATAATTAATGTCTTATTTGAGCTATATTAAAGTTTCATTTCTCTTAGTAATTCCATGGGAAAAAAATAAAAAATAAAAAATAGTGAATTTGGAGATGAATGAATGACAATAATGACAATGTGAAACATTAGAAGAGAGGCATGAATCCGTGATCTCTGAAACTCCCAACATCTTCCCCCATCTAACTTGTGAAAACCTAGCTCCTCCTTTTCTCACAGCAAGGTTGGGATTTCATTTCATCATTGATTAAGTGACAAACTGCAACTTCTCTATCTCTATTTGCAACAAAATTTTGGAACTTTCTGAGCTAAGCTTTCATTTGTTTGTTCCGACCACCATTTATTTAATTTGTTGTTAATGTAAGTTAGTTTGATATCTTCCATACCCATCATCATCATCAACCTGCAAACAACACCAACCTAGGAAAAGCCAAGATCTTGAACTACCCCATCAACCGTAACGATCTCAAAATCCGGGCTTTGACCCGATCGGATTCCAAAAATCCCTCCTTTCACCGGAACCACCCACACGCCATATGCCCCAACGCCACCGCAAGCCACACCCACTATCATGGGAGCTGAGAGAAAATGGCTTTTCACGCTGTTCAGTGCGGTGTTCCTCACTTTCATGGTTCTGATAATGTCTTCCTTCTCTTCCTTTAGCTCCCCAAAGGCTTTTCCTTCCCTTGTTCAGCATGGTTCTCCTTACCCTCCTTCTTTTGCGTACTTTATCTCTGGCGGGCACCAAGATAAGGATCGGATCTTGCGGTTGATGCTGGCGGTTTATCACCCAAGGAATCGGTACCTCCTTCATCTTGGAAGGGACGCCGGAGATGACGAGAGGCTGGCCCTTGTCTCCGCTGTCATGGCGGTGCCGGCTATTCGGGCTTTTGGGAACGTTGATGTGGTTGGAAATGCTGATTGGATCACGTACTTGGGTTCATCCAATGTTGCCCTCACGCTGCGTGCTGCTGCCATCATGTTGAAATTGGATTCTGGTTGGAATTGGTTCATCACTTTGAGTGCACGTGATTATCCTCTCATCACTCAGGATGGTATGCCAAATTTTCTGTTATGAATTTTTATATTTAATAACCGAATCATTATACTGAAAGAAGAAAGTTCAAATCAACAAGCTTTTAAATGCAATTTTATGAAGTTGACCTGTCTTCTTAGGTGATTTGTGTGTAGTGGCTTGGTAATCATTGTTGGGAAGTTTATGCGGATTTTAAGGTGCTTTATTTTCATTTTCTGTTAGTCAGGCTCGCTTTATAGAGTTTGAGATCTGGCATTAATTAGAAACTTAAGATTTAATAATTAATATCCAAATGAATGACCTTTCTTTCATAGATGGTCTTATCGTTGAATTTTGGATTGGTTGCTATAGGGTCATGAAATGCAATTTAGTAATTAGTATCATTCTTGTGTTACTCTGAGTGGAATCAGCCATTGCTCAAGTTAAGCTGGTTACACTACCCCCTTTGGTGCGGCTTTTCCCCCCGAACCTGCGTAGCATGCTTTTGCACCAGGCTGCCCCCTTGTGTTAGTCTGAGTTTGGTTGTTCATATAATTTTACACTATTCTGGCAGATGATCATGAGTTAGGCTCTAGAATTGAATTTATATAGGACACTAGTTGAAAAGATTGGTCTTCTAACTGATTTGGTAGCACATAGGCATGTGAAAGTTAAGAGGAGTGAGGAATTAGGGATGGTTATTTGTGAGTTAGGATTTTGGAGGGGAAGGGAGGGCTTGGAATGTAAAATGTTTACTACCTCAAGGGTGGGGAAGGAGAGGTGTAGATGGTGCACTTTTCCCATTAGCTACGCCTGTTGTGATTTATAGTAAAAAGAAAGAAGGTACTGCTCTTTCCTTAAATGAAACAACAGATTCTAAGGACTTCTTCAAGCCTTCCTACATACCAAAGAAACTCAGCTGAAATTCTTCATGTGATCTGGTTCAGTT
>NC_029780.3:112012487-112012896 GCF_000817695.3 Arachis duranensis | reverse complement strand
AATATTATCTGTGCTTGCTTGACAAGCTGCTTAGCCATTGCATATCAATCTCTGAGTTGAAGAGTTTGGCTCTATGCTGGAATCCTATTATTGCATAAACAGTCAATGGTTTTTGAGCCAAAGAAGTTTACAAAAAATAGTATGTGAATATTAGGATTTAAAGTGTAAAGGAGGTGCTGACAGCATATTTAGATGCTTAAATGCTAGTTTCAAGTTTCAACCAGTTTTCTTATGCTTCTAGAGAAAAAGGGAAATGGGTGTGTTAAACTCCAATATACATCAGCTACTGGAATTTATCACAAGTAACAAAAATAACAGTTTGCTATTGACAAGTTTTAAGCTGGACTTTATGGCATATATATAAGAGTTTCATATATCAAACATTTTCTTTGTGATTATGGTGCCCAAA
>NC_029780.3:111996567-112012453 GCF_000817695.3 Arachis duranensis | reverse complement strand
TTCTTTGTATGCACATGCTATTGCATAGTGCCGATCATTGACGTACATCCTTTGATATTGGACCATCTTGTTAATAAGACGGCAGTAAAGAATGCAACTAAGCAATATTTTTTATTTTGAAATATGAGGTACGCTGAAAAAGCTGGTTTGTAACTACATGGTTGGCTTTTGAAGGCTCAATAAGTCCTCCATTTTAGGGTTCATCAGTGTGGCCTTCAATCATAGACATCTTGCTTTTAAAATCCAATAACATTTACAGTATTTTCACTTTATTTTGTTATAGGTGACAAGAACCCTACATACTTTTTCCTGTTTTAACTTCTGTGGATCTTTCATATTCTCAACTCTTGTTTCTATGTTACTGATCC
Source organism: Arachis duranensis (assembly GCF_000817695.3). Taxonomy (NCBI): domain Eukaryota; kingdom Viridiplantae; phylum Streptophyta; class Magnoliopsida; order Fabales; family Fabaceae; genus Arachis; species Arachis duranensis. Next base: position 112,012,085 of record NC_029780.3, on the reverse strand, counting down.
GTGCTTGTTTATTTTTCCAGATCTTTCTCATGTTTTCTCTTCTGTTAGGAGAGACCTGAATTTCATTGATCACACTAGCAACCTTGGATGGAAAATGTATGACAATTACTGTTAACTTTCTCTGCTAGCCTGTACTTTGTGGCACTTATTCAATTGGTCTTAGATCATTTATTTGTTTGCTTGTGCAGAGGTGATAGATTCCATCCTATAGTAGTTGACCCAGGGCTATATTTAGCAAGGAGAAGTCAAATTTTTCAGGCTACCGAGAAACGGTCAACCCCTGATGCGTTCAAACTCTACACAGGCAATTCTTTCCTCTCATGCTGTCTGTGTAACACTATCTATGCCTATGAGATTTGCTTATGTTTGTTGTTGACTGCTTTCCTTTCCTTGCAGGTTCATCTTGGGTAATTTTGAGCCGATCTTTCCTCGAATTTTGCATTTTTGGTTGGGATAATTTACCTCGAGTACTGCTGATGTATTTCACAAATGTGAAGTTATCTCAAGAAGGCTACTTCCATTCAGTTATTTGCAATGCACCAGAGTTTAAGAACACAACTGTAAATGGGGACCTAAGATTCATGATCTGGGACAATCCTCCAAAGATGGAACCACACTACCTTAATATGTCCGATTATAATCGGATGGTAGATAGTGGAGCTGCATTTGCAAGGCAGTTCGCAGTTGATAATCCGGTGCTGGACATGATCGATGAAAAGATCCTTCACCGCGGTCGCAAACAAGTCGTGCCAGGGGCATGGTGTTCTGGGCAGAGGAGCTGGTGGTCAGATCCATGCTCCCAGTGGGGCGACGTCAATATACTGAAGCCGGGTCCTCAGGCCAAGAAGCTCGAGGCTTCGATTTCTGGCCTTCTGGATGACTGGAACTTGCAGACCAATGTATGCAATTGATGGACCCGGTAATAGAAACATTTTAGGAAACCGCTATTCATGGACCGGTAGAAGTTGCCATTTATTGAGAACACATTCTTTGGTCACCAGAGTTTGATTTGGATGTTGGAAGTTGGGGGAGGAACTGCTGTGATAGCAGGATTTTTTCTTTTTCTTTTGTTTTTTTTTTGTTTTTCCTAGTGAGTGTCCATAGCAAACACGAGAGTTGGAGGGTGGGGAAGGGAATATATGTATTGTTTGAGGGGCCTCTAATGTTTGTTGTTGATGCTCCAATACATTCAATAAATAGGAGGATATTCATCCAGCTTCCATTTTCATCATCTTGTATGTTTTGTATTCCTCCAAATATCTCAATTCTGGACTACTAGAAACATAAAATTCATTCTTTTTAAGAAAATGATATATACATTGTAATATTATCGTTATTTTACGTTGTTATGTAGAATCTTACGTTTATGTAGCATGACTGGAAAAAATTATTAAATTAGTTATTATTGAATTTGATTAATTATATAATGAAAATATAAAGTGAATTATTTTATGTTTCGGGAAGAAAATAAAAATAATAAAAAAACGAAATTAACAGAGGTTGGGCCTTAAAGCACTAGAAAGAGCAGCGGATACACCGACCCAGCCAGAAATGAGAGATAGATCATCGATCTATGCATAGAAAAGGGCATCCCTTTTCTCTCTCTCTCTTTCTCTCTCTCGGAATTGCTCTACAAGATCCCAGCCCCTTCAGTGTAAGCTCTTCCCTCGTTTTCTTCCTTCTAGGTTCCACTTCGTGCTCACCCACTTATCTAATTACTCTCCTGAATTCACTTTTCTTTATTAGCTTATTTACTTTCTGCTTCCTACAGAATCATGTTTTTTTTTAATAGGTTTCAAATACATCGAAATGAACCCTAGGCACGCGTGTGTTGTTCTTGTTAGTTTTGCGGCTTTCATTTCCTTTAGCTTTCGCTAGGTTAAAAATCTGTTTCTCATTTGCAGGGCTGCTTTGGTGCTTCCTTTTGATTTTGGTTTTGTGTGAATTCGCATAGAAAATATTTGAGCTTTCTAGGGGTTTTCACATCATGTTAGGTTCATTGCCGATACTGCCTCTCCCTGCTCCTCCTTCTGATGGAAATCTCGGTCCTCTACCTGAGTCTCAGCTCCCTCAGGACGATAGGGAGGAGGAGAACAAGTCGAATTCAGCTCCTGCTCCGCCGCCTGCAACGGTTGCTACCCATACTAGAACTATAGGAATTATACACCCCCCTCCTGATATTAGAACCATCGTTGATAAAACTTCCCAGTTTGTTGCCAAGAATGGTCCCGAATTTGAGAAGAGGATTATTGCAAATAACACTGGCAATGTCAAGTTCAATTTCCTCAACGCATCGGATCCCTATCATGCGTATTATCAACACCGTTTGGCTGAATTTCGTGCTCAGAATCAATCGTCTGGTGCGCAACCACCTTTGCAGCCTCCTGACTCGTCTGTTCCTGAATCTGCACCTTCTGCACCGGCCCCTGATAGCAATGGCACAGTGGCAGTTGAAAAGCCTGATATTTCTGCCCAGTTTAGACCTGTTAAGAAAGTGCTTGAACCCCCTGAAGCCGAGCAGTACACTGTTCGGCTTCCCGAAGGAATTACAGGTGAAGAGCTGGATATCATAAAGCTTACGGCACAATTTGTGGCTCGAAATGGGAAATCTTTTTTGACAGGATTAACTAGTAGGGAAGTTAATAACCCACAGTTCCATTTCTTGAAACCAACCCACAGCATGTTTACGTTCTTTACATCCCTTGCGGATGCATATTCAAAGGTTTTGATGCCTCCAAAGGGTTTGACAGAGAAGCTGAAGAAGAGTGTTCCTGACATGACAACTGTCCTTGAGAGGTGTGTGAATAGGCTAGAATGGGAGCGTTCACAAGAGCAAGCCAGGCAAAAAGCCGAGGATGAGATAGAGCAGGAAAGGATACAGATGGCTATGATTGATTGGCATGACTTTGTGGTGGTTGAAACGATAGACTTTGTTGATGATGAGGATGAAGAGTTACCTCCTCCAATGACCATTGAAGAGGTTATTAGGAGAAGCAAGGTGTCAGCCGCAGAAGAAGAAATTGTAGAGCCAGGAAAGGAGGTAGAAATGGAAATGGACGAGGAGGAGGCACAGCTTGTTGCAGAGGGCTTGGGAAAAGCTAGTTTAGAAGACAAGGATGATGAGAGAAATGAAGCCATGGTTACTGAAGAACCTGAGCCACCGATGAAAATTGTGAAGAACTGGAAGAGACCAGAGGAGAGGATTTCTGCAGAAAGAGATCCAACCAAGTTTGTTGTTTCTCCTATCACCGGTGAACTGATTCCTATTAGTGAAATGTCAGAACATATGAGAATTTCCCTTATTGATCCCAAGTACAAGGAACAGAAAGAAAGGATGTTTGCCAAAATTCGAGAGACAACTCTGGCTCAGGATGATGAAATTTCAAGAAACATTGTCGGACTTGCTAGAACCCGTCCTGATATCTTTGGTACAACAGAGGAAGAAGTTTCGAATGCGGTCAAGGCAGAGATTGAGAAGAAAAATGACGAGCAACCTAAGCAAGTTATATGGGATGGTCACACCGGTAGTATTGGCCGCACTGCAAATATAGCCTTGTCTCAGAATATGGGTGGTGAGGATCAAAATGATCCATCTAATAATGAAGCCAAGAACCTTCCTGGTCCTGCTGCACCTCCTCCTAGGCCTGGTATGCCTTCAATTCGGCCTCTTCCACCACCAGCTGGATTAGCATTGAATCATCTTCCCCGTTTTCCTCCCAATGTAGTCCAGTATTCTGCTCCAAACAGTGGTGGACTTTCTGTTCCTCCGCCTAGGCCACCAGTAATGTCCATGATGCAATCTAATCCTAACATTCGGCCAGCCCCACCTCCTCCTATGCCAATGTCTTCTGGGCAGCAGTCGGTTATGGCTGGTCAACCACCCCCAATGCCTCCATCAATTCCTATGAATAGCCAAGGAATTCCCATACCTCCACCTCCAGGATCTCAGTACACTCCTATACCTGTTCCCCGACCTTTTGTTCCTTTCTCTGTCCCACCATCAGGTATGCCTATGATGCATCCACCACCTATGCCTCAAGGAGTGCCACCACCGCCACCACCACCTGAAGAAGCTCCTCCCCCACTTCCAGAGGAACCAGAGCCAAAGAGGCAGAAGCTTGATGATTCTGCTCTGATTCCTGAAGATCAATTTCTGGCTCAACATCCGGTATTTTCCAGACAATCTTCATTTTTTACTCTTAATTTTTATTTACCATGTACCATCATTTCTATTTATGTCCTTCCTAACCGGTTTCGTCTTTGCAGGGACCTCTCCGGATCAGTGTGTCTGTTCCAAACCATGATGAAGGAAATCTTAAAGGACAAGTTCTGGAAATTACAGTGCAATCTCTGTCTGAAACTGTTGGCAGTCTGAAGGAAAAGATTGCAGGGGAGATACAACTCCCTGCTAACAAGCAGAAATTAAGCGGAAAGCCAGGCTTTCTCAAGGATAATATGTCTCTTGCCCATTACAATGTTGGTGGAGGAGAAATACTTACTCTCAGCTTAAGAGAGCGTGGTGGTAGAAAGAGATGAGCATACTAGTTGTTGTCATTTCAAGAAGGTTGTTGTAACCTTTACTCCCTCTTTGAGGAATATGGATCCTCATATTATTGATAGACTACATGTTGTTATCTTAGAATTTTATGTTGGATACATTATATTTGCTGTATTGTGAGGTTTTTTTTGAAGTTTTTATTGTTGTCTTAGAAACTGATGATAATTCTGGAATACAGATTTTGGCACCTTGGCGCAGGTCTCAAGGGGAATGGGAAGTAGTGGAGTTCCTTTATCTAACCTGCTCAAGCTAAACATTTTGCATCACTGATTATTGTTTACTCTTGCATTTCAGTTTATGTGGTTTTTTTGCAAGGTTACTGATTTATTTTTATATGAAGCTTCTTTGCGGTCGGGAACAGGATTCATTAGTGTTTATTTCTGGTGTGTCCTAGTATTCTAACACTTATCAGCGTGAAGATTTGTGTTTCTTGTTGTCCATTACTAGTGTTTAGTTTTTGTCACCATATCTTACTTTGACTAGTGCCACCTTTGGCTATAATCATGAGAGTAGTTTTGTGTCGTTTTATAATCTAGATGATTTCATGCAGTATTGGGATGGTTGTTTTTTTTTCTTTTTGATTTGGGCGTTTTGTCATAACAGAAAATTCTACCTGGACTGTAGGAAGTGCTGTGCAGCTAGGCTGATATGTCTTAATGGGTTCAGGTAGGTAGAATGATCTACAATCTTCTCGGTGCGGTAATAATCTTTGTATTGAGTTTATTTTCAATATTAAATTCTGATGGCAATTTGTGCCTGCCAATGTATTGCAGAATGAAGATGGTTTGGTATTTTATAGCAAGGCTCTCGTTCATGTGTAATCAATCTTCCTGGCTAATGAATATTCAGGATTACTTGATGCCAAAACTTGATTAAGATTTATTTGGTAGTTATGTTAGAATATGATGAGTTCTTTAAAGGGTTATATAAACTTCTTTTACTGTGTCCATTTATTTCTCGTCCATTGGCTTGAATCTTATCTGATGACCCCTTGATTGGAGTCACATTGGGGTTGCTAAGTGCTAATATTTCTGATGGGTAGGCTTTTATTGGTGTTACTTATGCGTGATGATTATTGGTATTCTAAATTAAGTACTAATAATAGGAGTTCTCCATAGGTCTTCGTTATAGATTTTGTCTACCTTGTTTCTAGTCTATGGATAAAAGAGAAATATACAAAGCGGTTCACTTTATACATAAAAAAAAAGTTACATAAATATCGTCGTTTAATAAAGATACCATCGTACCAAGAATTTTTAAAATTTCATATCAATTCCTTAAAACAATTGTATTAATTGGGTGACAGACGAAAATTTCAATTCCAAGTCTATTCTACTCGATTCCGATTACTTGGATTCCTTTGTTTCGTTGTGTGTTGATTAATGGTGGTGATCATGCATGCATAAATCATCATGACAATATTAGTGATAGAAGTAATTTTGATTATTCTTAAATTGAAAATTTATTAAAATACAATTACACTCACCTTTCTAGTTGTCTAACTCAGGCTATTCTCCCTTGATTTACTGATATTTTAATTGGAATATAAAATATACTCTTTTTCTCTTGTTCTTCTGCTTATCAAATTGCCAGCACCACGCCTGCTAAGCCACTCATCACTAGGGGTGAATGCTGATAAAAAAATTATTTATTTATTTATTTATTTTATGAATATGCGAATACTTATAAAAACTAACCAAAATCCGATTCTCTAAGTATATGAATCAGATTTGGTGTGATCCGATAACCTCTCAAATCAGATCCATATCCACAATTTCCAAATCAAATTCAAATAAATATGCGAATTTAATCCATGAACACACTTATTCGTCACCAACGATTTTGGAGAAGAGAACGTCCCGCGTAAACAAATATAACAAGAAAGGAGGCGCATAACGGCATAGACGCATTTTTAACATTTAAAATAAAACGGATGAATTATGAAAAACAAATCTAAGAAAATATTAAGGAGAAGCGAGCTTAATTTAACAAAATTTAAGCATCCTCTCTCCAGGAAATATTTTATATCTATAATTTATTAATTTTAGGTTTATTTTCGAAATTCTCATCTCTTATCCATCGGTCACTAATATACCCAAATTAAAAAATTTATTTAAATTTTTTATTTACAATAAATTTATAAAAATTTATTACCAAAGATTAAAATTTCACCCCAAACAAACAAGAGATTGAGCGCATGTGAATACAACGCGCAGATCATGATGATTTAGCATCAAGAAATAGATTTTGTTCAAGTTCAAAGAAAAAAAAACAAAAAGATTTTGATCAGGTGCAATGTGAAACACGTGAATTGTTTCGACATAGGAGAAAGAGTAAAGTAGAATAAAATAACCCCAAGAGAATACAGAAGGAACCGTTCTACCAGGAGTGATTGTGATCCAGTACATCTATTTGATCAAGGGAACACAGTAGAGATTCTGAGCGAGAGAGAGACTCAACTCAACTGTGATTCCCTTGATTAAAAGGATGGAATGAATCATTATACTCAAAGTCACAAACAACAAAACACAGTAGAAAGTAGAAAGTAGAAACTAGAGTGAAAGTGAATTGAACACTACTTGCTATGCATTTATATAGCCACAAAGTGGAGCCCTACTTTTTCTTCTTCTTGGGCCGGGCTGTTCAGCATCACAATCACAATAATCCCTCCAAATTTATTTTTCGTTGACCAAATTATGAATTTCATGTAATAAATAGGAATGTTACTATCTTATTTACAAAAAACAATATCTTATTATCTTAAAAATTTAATTTTCGTGTACTGCTAGTGTTTACACGGATAATTAACAGTTATCACTTAACCACAAAAAAAAATAATTTCAACTCTTCGAAGTTTCAAACAATCATCTAAACACATAAATGAATATGTAAAAATAGTATATCAAATTCTAGTTCATTGATCTTCTTTATATACATTTTAAAAATAAATAGTCAAATTAGTCCTAAAAGATTACTGATTCTCTAAATTGGTTTTCGAAATATTTTTTTCATCAAATTCGTCGTTTAAAGATTTTAAGTTTGTGATGTTAGTCTTTCCGTCACTTTCTTTGTTGATAGTGTCAAAATTTGCTAATAGGGTAGGTTAAATGACACCTCAACAGACACATAAAAATCTTAATTGACTATTAATATGATTAGTTTATGAAATTATATCAAACCAACTCCAAATTGAGACATTTCAATGCCTCAATTTCTTTCTTCAATTAGGTTTTGATTTGATCTAATTTTATAAAGTTAGTATGTTAATAGTCAATTAGCACTTTTAGGTGTGTGTTGGGTTTCACTTAACGTGCCATATTAGCAAATTTTGACACCATTAACAGAAAATAACAAAAAGAATAATATAACTAATTTAAAATCTTTAAAAGACGAATTTGATTAAAAAAATTCTTTCGAAGACCAATTTAAAAAATGAGTGATCTTTTAAGAATCGATTTGATCATTTACTCTATATTTTAATTTTAACTATGCTGTGGAAAATTTTTGTACAATCATTTTTTTATTAAAAAAAAAACCCTCCTAATTAAAGTCTTTCATTTGTTTTTAGAAAAAAAAAAAGGTGAAATTACTCTTCAATTTTTTGGTAGTTTTTTTAAAAACTTGGGTTAACATTCATTAAATTGCTAACCACTTAGAGACGGTTTGGTTTGCATGGTTATCCACGAAAACAGGAAAATACAGCTCCCAAGTAGTCATTTCCCATTAGTCAGTCAAGCCTATTCACAAATCACAAGACCAGGATCAAAGAGTATTCCACTTTGGTTAAACATTCAAGCCGCACCTATAGAAATTAGAAAGATAATTGAAATAAAGAGTTTAGACTTTTATATATTTCATTCATCTCTCTATGTATTAGCTTAAGCACTTTATTTCACATGCAGTTACACGAACTGTACAGAGAGATAGGTTGATTAATGTGATCGTGCAGGTATTGCTGAGAAGTTATCAGGGCAAACTCATACGAGTGCACCAAGAATTCTTTTCATCCTGTTGGATCATCATCATAAACTTGATTTGGAATTTGTTCCATCCAAAAATTGCAATTTGATACTCACATCATTGTTAAGATGTTTCTTGAAGCTGTTTCGTCCAGTCAAAAGGCTCCCACTCTTTAGAGAAGCTAGCAACTGCTTGCTTCTGTACATCCACCGCTTCATACCGTCGACGCCGATACATGTCTTCCTCGGCAGACTTCAGCATCCCTCTTATTACATTCAAGCCAAGGTTGCTCTTGAACTGCTTCTCGTCATCAATAACATGGACAAAACCCTTGTTTAGTCCAAACTCAACATGGAAGTATGGGAAGTGCTTTGGAATCGAATTCCGCAGTCCCTTCTGGCTTGTGTCGATGAGTTTCTTAGCATTGTGCTGGCTCCATTCATCTTCAGCTTCATCAATTGCCTATGGTGAACACAATGTCAGGACAGATTCAACAATAATACAATATTCAATTTGACATGGCCCATGCAACCACACAAGATAATAAATCAAATCGATTTCAATAGATGCTGTGGAAGAATTATAATTATAATTATAATTATAATCTCTAAGAAAAACAAGGAAATTTTTTTCAAAAAAATTAATGAAGAAACCCAGATCATTTAACATAAATGAAAAGCATTGATTACAAATTAAGATGATGTTAGACATCTCACCTTTTTAAAGTACAAAGGAGCCTCTTTGGCAATATCTTGGGGTAACGGAATGCACTCGACCATACAATGTCGTCTTTGTTGTGCCAATCCCATCACGGTTTCAAGAAACACCACCTCCTTCTCTTGCTTTGCAAACATCATTATTAGGCATTTCTTGAAGTTTCGAATTTCAGTCCACACATTATCATCCACCGTCCTTGTAGCTGATTCATGCTGCAATATAAAAGGATAAGACAAAGTTGGAAATGTTTAGTAATAAAATAAAAGAAAAAAGCTCCTTATGGCACAAATCAACTAGCTCAAAAATATATGAACCTTCTTTAAATTCACATCAAATATATGATACTTAAATGTTAGGATTAATATAAGAATTAATCGTACCGAATTTGGATCCTCTAAATTCAGAAAGTTGGTAAAGTGAAGAATTAATCACCATTGATTTTGTAATTTCCATAAAGTGTGTGCCCCACTATCTTATTTTAAGAGTGATTAACTCCTCACTTTACCACTTTACCAACTTCCTCACTTTAGAAGGTCTTCATCCATCTGAACAAGTCATCATCCCAATTTCCAGAAGAATGCATCAAATACACTCCTCATTACTATGATCATTTCAACATTTCATTCACACCTTTTATTTAGGAATGGTTCTCATCCTAAAGGAAAATCTTCCGAGAGCTGAATCTTAGTAAAATATCGTCTCCATTATTTATTTATTATTATTTTCTGTAAAGTGATTGTGTCAAGTGAAACCCAAGGTAATACTGCTTTCAATTGGCCTAGCCTTTGAAAGGAACACGAACACTAGTAGAATAAGCTCACCTGAATGGGTAAAATGCAGCAATGGCCAGGTGCTACAGGCTGCCACTGTGGCAACATAAGATATGTGAAATTTGCAATTGATACCACCAAATGCATTGGCCGATTTGGATTTTCCAAACAAAAGAGGCAGCGCTCTTGCTGAGTCAAGAATCGATTTTCACGATTGTTTTTCTGAATAATCTTGTGATCATCATCACCTGCACGTGTCTTTCTACTCTTTTTGCTTGGACCATCATCATAGTCATATTCATCATCGGCCCGACTAGAAACCTTAAACTGCTTGTTCTGCATGATCTTGCAAGCAAGATGCATGTCAGCATCATCCTCTCCTTTTTTCTGTTGAGCATATACTTTTTGTGTAGCATATCTTGAATAAAATAAACACACAGTAAAGAAATCATAAGAAAATAATTTAAAAAAAACAAATATATATTGATTTCAAGATAGTAAAAATACCTGCTAGAATCCCCTTCAGATCTTGATCTAATTGTATGAGCTTGATTTCCCTGTTGTGTGTTCATAATCTTTGCTTCTTGCTGTCCACCAAAAGAGTACTAATTAAAAAAGCAATACAGTCAAAGTAATTCTGAAACTAGAAAGGCGTGCTCCCTTGACGATTAAATGACTTTATGGTCTCACCATTAGTTTCTCGGCTTCTTCGTGCTTTCCTTTCAAACGAAGTTGCATAGCCTTCGCTGCCAGCTGGTTTGCAGTCATCCCAGTCTTCACCACTTCACTGCTATTGCCAGGTGCATTTGCTTCAGATGAATCATTTACTGGCTCAACACCTTCTACAGCAGAACCATCAGAATTACTACTCTTGTTGCTAACAAATTCACGCATAAAGCTTCCATCATTAGAAAATTTATTTAGGCTAGATGCCGCTGCAGAAATGAGTGCAGCTCCCTCAGCAGAATGTTGACTTTTTCGCTTTCCCCAAGATAAAGAATCTCGAACTTTAGGTGCTTTCATTTCACCATGCCGGACAGAAACATCCTTCAAGTAGTCCTGCAATTGTTATATTATAAAAATTCAGTGAAATGAAACGGAATATACTTCACGGTCTCAACAAAAGTGAGTTTGATATTATAATAAGTTTCTGAAGAAATAGTCATTGAACAAAGAAGAATACAATAGTTCTCTTATTTGTTACCCTTTTATAATCCCTTCTGCTTTGCTTATCGGTATCTGATTTCTCTTCTGTTTCACCTCTTTGCCTACTTCTTATGGCACGTAGATGAGCACGAGCTGGGGCAGCTGAGTTTGATGCAACAGATGCAGTCAAGTCACCAAGAGAACCCCACCTCTCAGCTACAACCTGTGTGTATCCATATAGCAAAAAGCCAAAATTTTAAAAGATGGACTAGGATTTATTTTTCTAGCGTGTGTGAGTACAAAACAAATGAAAAAATCTGGAAAGTATGTAAAAAAAACCTCCTGAAAGCTACGCCCTTCTCGAGCTGCTTGCTCTTGTGCACGCTTTAAAGCTTTAAGTCTCCAACTTGCTCCCCCATCCCCAACAAGGGAAGCAGATAAAAGTCGGTCTGCACCAACTTTAGTCCCATCACTTTCTTCTGGATAGCCACTTCCATTATCCTTCAGATATGGATTCAACTCCTTAGGATTCACCTTAATTGGCTGAAGAAAAAAAAATATTCAGTCTTTTTAATCCTACAATAGCCATGAGAATAAAAGGAGCAGACAAGCTGCAAACAAAATGGAAATATTCTTCACCTATTCAAGTGTCAAAAGCAAAGTGAAATATTGGTCAATCATTATTCCTTCAAACAAAAGTATACAACAGTAGATGAGCCAAATAGGTTGTAGCCACACAGCAAAATCAAATCATAGGTAAGAATCAGGAAATTTACTTTTGTGAATAATATTAGCAAATGTCAACATACTCGTTCTCATTTAGAAAAGCCAAAAGGTCAGCAGGTACATTCTTACTGAACCCTGTTATCTGAAAGCTTTTTCAACATTTTTTTAATACACTTTCTTTGCTTTCTTCATTTCAACTTGCTCTTCTCATATATTTATTTTCAGGAAATGTTATACTGGGGTGATGAAATATAATAACGTGTTTTTCTTTGCTCGCATTTGTTGTTCATATTTAATGCTATTTAGTTTACCTTTTGCCTTCCCTTTTCGTTCGTCCTTTTATTTTTATTCTTGTTATGGTATAGTAAAAAATGAGACCACCAAACTTTGTTCAATAAGACGAAATTCAAGTAAGCAACAAGATGTTAACAAACAACAAACAATCAGAAGATAAATAAAGAACTGAACAGGAGAACGAGAAGCTAAAGGGCAAAAAATTATCGACACTGATTCATACCTCCTCAACAGGATCTTCCTCTGGCAATTTCTCCACTGTATCTGAAACTGTTGGTCCCTTACTCTCAGGCCTAAGCATCCAATCCAATCCCATTTCTTTTCTTGAAATTTCATTCTCACTTATAGAATCTGCTGCAATATTTGCAGCTTCACCTTTTACCTTGCTCTTTTTACTCCCGTGTTTTCTATTTGTCTTTTGATGCCTCCCCTTTCGATCTTTGAAATCCTTACTAACATCTGAAGAGGATGATGAGCATTCCTCAGATGAATATCTTTTTTTCCCACTCCTTGATCTTGATCTTCGTTTTGACCTTTTACAAGAATCATCTGATGAACCACCATCCCTTTTCTTTTTTGCTTTCTTCGTGTTCTTCTTTTCATCTTGGTTGCTTTCATACTCTGATGAAGAACTTTCATCTGATGAATACCACTTCTTCCTAGAACCTCTCTTTATCTTTTCAAGTTCTTCATCATCAGAAGAGCTGTTCCTAGAACTCTTCCCTTTTCCCTTATTTTTTCTCCTCCTAATATCTGATTTAGAAACCAAGTCCTCATCTTGCATCTGTCAGACACATAATTAAGCCAAAAGAAATACAAACACAATCAGGCATGCCACACACCCCAGATGGAATCCGAGAAAATGGAAGAAATAGTGAAAATAACAACAAAGGCGCAATGATAGATAAGCAAACCCTACTGACCTGGTCACGAGGAATGAATTTCACCCCAGAAAGCATTTTCTAAATTGTTTGACTGTAGCAATCCCTGTATAAGAACAATGGTAAAAATTACAAAAACAATCAATTGCATAACACCAAACCAAAACAATTAAGCATGAAAAATAGTGTAGAACAGAAAAACTACATAAAAAGAGATACGCGATAGCTCCCAAAACTTACTGAGCTCGGAATCATCAAAGTTACAAATTGAAATATGAAAATTCTCAACCATACATCCAATCCAAGTGAATCACTCATAATTGACGAGCTTAGTAGTTCAAAACCAAACACAAAATCACGGAGTTGCACGAATGCTACCAAAGGAAAAAGGATAAAAAATAATTTGAAAAAAAAAAACAGTAGTAGCAAGATGAAGGAACAATAGCAGGAGGGAGTTGACATACCTCTGCGAGATGTGCATCCACAGAAGATGGCTGCGAGGGGGAGAGCGCGGCGGTGCTGTAATTCAGACACCACTAGCTGGCGGGGGCGGATGACAGAAGGAAGAACCCAAGAAGGATGCGTCGCTCGTGGGTAGCACTTCTCAAACAAATTTTTTTTTTGGGTCAAAGATGGGACCATAGGCTGGCCCAGATCCGCAAAATAAATCCTACCCTCTACCCGACCCGGTTCACAAACTTGCTTTCGTTGATTGGATTGCTTTGTCCAAATGATATATCTTGGATCAGTCAGCCCATTGAATATTGTGAAATGTAGATTTTTTTGGACTGAAAATTAATTTACTTTCTTTGGGCTTTGGGTGTTCGGCGCTTTTTTTGTAAAGCAATACATACCAAAAACTCTATTTTGTCATTTGTGTGAAAAACATTTCTTAGTACTACTTTTTTTTTATTAAGACAAAAGAAAGTTATACTCCGCATACCAAAAGAAAAAAAATAAACTTATACTCTCTCTATATGATTTTTGTCCCACAGTAAGAATTTAAATGCAACCTGGTATTCATAATTGAGTAGGTGTCTCCTTTCAATTTTTGTCAGATTAGCAAATTAAATATGAGTTTAATTTTAATGCATCCTTTTAAATAATTATTTACGTGTTGTAAAATAAATAAATAACTAATGAAGATATAATATATAAAGTAAATAAGTATAAATATAAGACTCTAATTTTGATATTCACTAATATAATTATCATAATATAATAATAGAAGAAACTTATATATTTATTGCTATTATATATTAGTAGCGTATGAAAGAGGGAGGAGAAAAGTTTAATATAAAGAGAGAGAAAGTATTAGCAACATAAAGAAAGAGAAAGAAGTGATTTGTTTATTGCTCTTACTTTTTCAGAGACAAATAGCCTCTATTTATAAGCATATATGGTAGTAGGTTTTCAAACTTCATTAAATAATATTCTCCTTGAAAACCTGAGCCTTGTGGGAAAATGGTCATCCACCAAGGCTATCTTATCACAATACTCCCCCTTGGATGACCATTTAGGATTATGCCTCGTTAAAACCTTACTAAAGAAAAACCCTGTGGGAAAAACCTTAGTGAAGGAAAAAGAGTACAATATCCTTTGTGATGAGGACTGCCTCATTAAAAACCTTGCCAAGAAAAACCCAATGGGAAAAAAACCTGTCCAAGGAAAAAAGAGTACAGTCTCCCCCTCATGCCGACATCATTTAATGTCTCGAAATCGGTGCATCCCAATCTCATGTACTAATCTTTCAAAAGAGGATTTTGGGAGTGATTTTGTAAATAAATATGCCAGATTGTCGCTTGAGCGGATCTGTTGGACATCAATCGTCTCTTGATTTTGAAGATCATGAGTGAAGAAGAATTTAGGAGAAATATGCTTTGTTCTATCACCTTTGATGTATCCACCCTTAAGTTGAGCAATGCATGCTGTATTATCTTCAAACAGGACGGTTGGAGCTATCTTATGATCAATCAGTCCACATGATGACAGAATATATTGAATCAGACTCCTCAGCCAAAAACACTCGCGATTAGCTTCATGAATCGCCAGTATTTCAGCATGATTAGAGGATGTTGCAGCAATCGTCTGTTTCGTAGACCTCCAAGATATAGCTGTACCACCATATGTGAACAGGTATCCTGTTTGAGATCTCCTTTTATGTGGATCAGACAAGTATCCAGCATCTGCATAGCCAACTAGTTGTGACTTGGATCCATAGGGATAAAGCAATCCTATATCAACCGTCCCATGAAGATATCGAAAAATTTGTTTGATTCCACTCCAATGTCTTCTGGTTGGAGAGGAACTATATCTTGCTAGTAAATTCACAGCAAATGATATATCGGGTCGCGTATTGTTAGCAAGATATATTAGTGCCCCAATAGTACTAAGATATGGTACTTCAGGACCAAGGATATCTTCATTTTCTTCTTTAGGACGGAATTGATCCTTTTTCACATCCAA
>NC_029780.3:111982479-111996511 GCF_000817695.3 Arachis duranensis | reverse complement strand
TCTGTGTATGTTGTTTGATGAATAAAGATCCCGTCTTTTATATGCTCGATCTGCAGGCCGAGACAAAATTTAGTCTTTCCAAGATCTTTCATCTCAAACTCTTCTTTTAGAGTTTTTATAATTGTTGGAATCTCTTCAGGAGTCCCAATGATATTTAAATCATCAACATACATAGCAATTATAATGAACCCAGCTGTAGTTTTCTTTATAAAAACACATGGGCAAATATCATCATTCTTAAATCCATTTTTTGCCAGATACTCAGTAAGACGATTATACCACATTCGTCCAGATTGCTTTAGACCATATAAAGATCTTTGCAATTTAACTGAGTATAACCATTGCGAATATTCATTGGATGGTTTAGATATCTTTAATCCTTCAGGGACTTTCATATAAATATCCCGATCTAATGAGCCGTATAAATAGGCTGTTACCACATCCATTAAATGCATATGCATTTTATGAAATGCAGATAAGCTGACCAAATAACGCAAAGTTATCGCATCCACTACAGGGGAATACGTTTCTTCATAATCTATACTGGGCCTTTGTGAAAAACCTTGTGCCACAAGTCAGGCTTTGTAGCGCACGACTTCATTTTTCTCATTTCGTTTTCTTACAAATACCCATTTGTATCCAACAGGTTTTACATCTGCAGGTGTACGGACTACAAGTCCAAAGACTTCACGTTTTGCGAGTGAGTCTAATTCAGCCTTCATGGCTGCCTCCCATTTTGGCCAATCATTTCTTTGTCGACATTCTTCAACTGATATTGGCTCAAGATTTTTACTTTCATGCATGATATTTAATGCCACATTATATGCAAATATTTCATTGACAACTGTCTTATTTCGGTCCCATTTCTCTCCTGTAAAGACATAATTTATCGAGATCTCGTCATTTTCACAATTTTCAGGTACCTGAACGTCTTCTGGCGTTATATCAGAATTTTGGACAACTGCAGGTGTCTTTACTATGTCTTTTTCAACAGAAATCGTATTTACCTCTTTTCTCTTTCGAGGATTTTTGTCTTTGAAACCGACAGGCCTGCCACGCTTCTGGCGTGTATTTGCTTCAGTGGGCTATTTGTCCTACTGGGACATCAATTCGAATTGGGGCATTTTTCGCCCTACCACGCTTCTGGCGTGAATTTGCTTCAGTGGCTACTTGTTCTACTGGGACATCAATTCGAATTGGGGCATTTTCCGCTGGTATATAAGATTTGGTAATCCTCTTTGTATCAGAAAATGAATTAGGAAATTCATTTGCTATTCTTTGCAAATGTATAATCTTTTGAACTTCCAGTTCACATTGCCCTGATCGAGGATCTAAATGCATCAACGATGATGCATTCCAGTTAAGTTCCTTTTCAGGAAGCTTAGTCTCTCCCCCTAATGTTGGAAATTTTGATTCATCAAAATGACAATCCGCAAACCGGGCTTTAAATACATCACCAGTTTGTATCTCAAGATACCTCACTATAGAGGGAGAATCATATCCAACATATATCCCCAATTTTCTTTGGGGTCCCATTTTAGTGCGATTAGGTGGCGCAATGGGAACATATATCGCGCACCCAAATATTCTTAAATGGGAAACATTTGGCTGCTGGCCAAAAGCTAATTGCATAGGAGAGAACTGATAGTAACTCGTTGGCCTCAAACGAATAAGTGCTGCGGCATGTAAAATAGCATGCCCCCAAACCGAGGTTGGAAGATTTGTTCTCATAAGCAAGGGTCTAGCAATTAATTGGAGGCGCTTAATAAGTGATTCTGCTAACCCATTTTGTGTGTGAACATAAGCTACTGGATGTTCAACACTTATTCCATTAGCCATACAATAAGCATCATAAGCTTGGGAAGTAAATTCACCAGCATTATCAAGACGAATTGCTTTGATTGGATTTTCTGGAAATTGTGCTTTTAATCGAATAATTTGAGCCAATAATCTCGCAAACGCCAGGTTGCGAGAAGATAATAAGCACACATGTGACCATCTCGAAGATGCATCTATTAGGACCATAAAATATTTAAAAGATCCACATGGTGGATGAATAGGTCCACATATATCACCTTGAATCCTTTCTAGGAATTCAGGGGACTCAAATCCAATCTTTACTGGTGATGGCCTTAAAATTAACTTCCCTTGAGAACATGCAGCACAAGAAAATTCACTAGATTTAAGAATCTTCTGGTTCTTTAGTGAATGTCCACGAGAGTTTTCAATAATTCTCCTCATCATGGTTGTTCCCGGATAACCCAATCTATCGTGTCAAGTTATGAATTCATTTAGGCTAGTAAACTTCTAGTTTACAGTGGCATGTGATTCAATTGCACTAATCTTGGTATAATACAACCCAGATGAAAGTGAGGGCAACTTTTCTAATATAACTTTCTTATTTGAATCATGAGTTGTGATACATAAGTACTCATGATTTCCCTCATTCATAGTCTCAATATGATATCCATTTCGGTGAATATCTTTAAAACTCAACAAGTTTCTTCGAGACTTGGTAGACAATAGTGCATTATTTATTATGAATTTTGTTCCTCCAAGAAACAAAATTATAGCTCTTCCGGAGCCTTCTATCACATTGCCCGAGCCAATAATAGTATTAACATATTCCTCTTTTGGCACAAGATGGGTAAAATATATAGTACTTTTAAGAATAGTGTGCGAACTTGCACTATCCGCAAGGCAAATATCTTCAGGATATGTCCTTGCCATTTTTCTTTAAAGACAAATGATAATAATAATAAAATGAGTAGAAGTACATGCACAGTAAAATTATTCACATGAATACTTAACAAACACATACACATATCAAACTATTCCATCATTGATCAAACAGTCAATATTTCTTTCAGAATCCTTAAAGAAATTAGATACATCATAATGAGTGGTAGAATTTTCATTATTTGAAACAAAAATTGTTTCCTTTCCTTTGTCATCCCTTTTCAAGGATACTTGATCAAGATAAACTAGGTGCCTTGGGGTACGACAGGTACGTGACCAATGGCCCTTTCCATCACAACGAAACATTTATCCTCAATTGATTTACTTTACCCATTATTTCTTTCTTTGTTTCACTTCTGGTGAGATCCTTTGTGAATATAATTTATTTTCCTTCCATAATTTTTCTTGCTACCAAAATCTTGCTATTTACCTCTTCTGAGGTTATAATTTGTCGCATTTGCTTCAGGAAATGGGGCGGCGCCAGCTGGGCGCGCTTCATAATTCTTTAAAAGTAATTCATTGTTGCGTTCAGCAACAAGAAGGCAAGAAATTAACTCAGAATATTTTTAAATTCTTTTTCTCGATACTACTTCTGCAGGAGCACATTCGAGAGGCATGGAAGGTCAAAAAAATTTTCTCTAACATATCGGGTTTGAGGAAGTATCACCGTTTTTTCATGATTATATATTTTTCAAGGTCTTTTCACAGATCTGCAGGATCTTTTAATGTGGGGTATTCATTTTTCAATCATACTTCAAGATGATGACGAAGGAAAAATATGGCTTTATCTTTATCCTTCTGGGATGTATTATTTTCAGCCTCAATGGTATCTTCAAGATCCATTGAATCAAGATGGATTTCAGCATCTAATATCCATGGTAAATAATTATTTCCAGATATATCAAAAGCATTATATTCAAGATGAAAGAGATTCAACATAATAAAAATTTGTTACCTGAAGTCTTCTAATAATTTCGTTAGAACTTCGTGCTGATAACGTGTTGTAAAATAAATAAATAACTAATGAAGATATAATATATAAAGTAAATAAGTATAAATATAAGACTCTAATTTTGATATTCACTAATATAATTATCATAATATAATAATAGAAGAAACTTATATATTTATTGCTATTATATATTAGTAGCGTATGAAAGAGGGAGGAGAAAAGTTTAATATAAAGAGAGAGAAAGTATTAGCAACATAAAGAAAGAGAAAGAAGTGATTTGTTTATTGCTCTTACTTTTTCAGAGACAAATAGCCTCTATTTATAAGCATATATGGTAGTAGGTTTTCAAACTTCATTAAATAATATTCTCCTTGAAAACCTGAGCCTTGTGGGAAAATGGTCATCCACCAAGACTATCTTATCACAATATTACGCAGTCAATAAAAATAATTATTATTTTCTATGATGCTCGTGTTGTGTTATTAAATGCTCGTATAAAACTGATTTACAAATTCATTAAAAAAGTATTGTGCATTCAGACAATATCTTCAATGAACATATGAGAAATTGGTTAACTATACGATTATGCAATTATTATAGAAAAATATGACTCAATTTTAAGCCATAAAATTATAAATAAGTAGTTGTAAATGTTTCTAAAACACGAACATAATACATACAAATATTTATGGCAAGTAGTGCTATATATTTTGAATTCTTCTTGGATCATATTCACGCATAGTACTATCATTCATTCATTTAATGGCACGGCGCTAGCCACACTTATTCACACGTTTAATCATGCTCCTAATAACATTTGTGATTTGCGGAGGGAAGAACAGAACATACATTGATAGAACCGCCCAGAAGGTTGCTCCATCTTATATACTATACTGTGCAGAAATATGTATATGTAATTGGATTGTGACACTTTGATAAATAATTGAGGCCACAACAAGAGACAGTGACAACAACAATCATATGTAGTTGAATGATTGCCATTCTGTGTTTTTGTGTCTGCATATAATGCACGGAGAGAGACGGACCCATCTCTAATCAATCATTTTTTCTTCAATAATAAGCAATATAATATCATACAATATATACATACATGGGACAAGTTACAACAAAAATCAACAATCATATATCATATTAGATGTATATATATGCATTTCAATTCAATGGCTTTGACGTGTTCTCAATTTATTAAAGTCCAAAATCCGAATGAGTAGTAACATTTTGTTTGATTGAATGATTGAGATCTATATATATACTTGATCATCATGCATCAATCAATGGTGATAATGATTACGTAATGAGATCTTCTATACATATACAGAGTCTATTATTGCTTTGTATATACTAGTATAGTAATTTTTTTTATCTTCTAATTAAAAAATTAATTATTAGAGCCAAAGCCGCAACTACAAGATGATCAAACGTAAAAGTCAAATCAGTTTTACCTACTCCGATTCAAGTTGTATGGAGTATTAATACTACTATGGTATATAAATATATAATAAATGCTGGCATTGACTTTGTGTTAGTATGAAATGTAGGTAGCTACTAACATAGTTACAACTCAAATTAAAAGGTGGAATAATAGCCATCAAAATTGAAGTGGTGGCAACCTTTCATTGTGCCCTGGCGTCTCATGCATGCAAATGCAACATACTTGATCTGCTGAGCCTCCACATCATTAACCAGCTGTGATTCAACTATTAATTTTTGAAAGCAACATCAACATACATATCAATCTACGTATATCAAAACATAATAATCACCACAAATATTTTGAATTAATCGCGTGGATAGACGTGATTTTCTATAGTTTCTTACCGTAGATGATGAAAATAATTAGAAAAAGTATAGGATTACAATAAAAATATTAAACAATATGAATAATAGATATATCGAATATTTATTTTATTAGATGTATAGATGGTTATTCTAATATTGGAATTTAGACGAATAATTTAGAAATATAGTGTATTTTAATTTAATTAATAGTTATTTATATTGTTTAAAAAAATTATTGAAGAATTCTTTTGCTCTTAACTACTCTTGTTATAATTTCTACTCTTTTAAAAATAAAATCTCTAAAATAATTTATAAATATAAACTATTTTTTAATTAGATCTAAGTTGAATTAGGTTTATTTAATCTCAATTCAATTATAACGTAGAATATATATTAAAATATGTAAATTCTGATTTTTAATGTGTATATTATTATTATTATTGAACGATGATTTCTCTTGTTTTAGTCATAGTTTTTCTCTTAAAACAATATTAACTCCGTTTCTTCACACGTTTAGCATCAGGACCTTGAATTGGTGGCCACTTCAAAATATTAGTTTACGTGGGATTTACTGATTAGAAACATTATTCATCGTTTTCGTCCCCTTGCCGTGATTAGGTAAAGATAATACCACTCGATAATGATTGATTAATGCTACTAATATTATTTTCCCTTTTCCTATTTTTTTTTTGTATGCATGCGTGTTTGCAGGGGGTATTTACAGCTGGTGTGGTTAATTAAACTGTGGAAATTCAAGTAAAGATGTTTAAAATAGAAGAGTTTAACAGGTTTTATAATTTATAGTCATCAATTAGTTATTATTATTGTTTTTATTTTTTAAGGGAGATATTTTAATAAAAATACTTAAAACGTTTTTTTTAAAAATGTTTGTTAATAACTAAAATTTAATACATATAATTAATTAAATTATATTATTTTGTCAAAATTAATTCAGATAAATTGATTTGGTAAAAAAATTGATAAACCAAACTTTGAACTAATTTAAATTAATATTTTTTTATAAAAAATGGCTACAATAATCTTATTATAGAAAATGACAAAAATATTTTTATTATATATTTTTTTAATTTTAAAAATCTTAAATTCTAACTCTATAACGACACAAAAAAAGAAAAGGGTTAGAATTTAGGATTTTTATATAAAAATATTTTATTTATTTTTTATAAAATAAATATTATAACTATTTTTTATAAAAAAATATTAATTTAGATCAATTTAAGATATAATTTATCGATTTTTTGACCAAATTAATTTATCTGATATACTTTTGATAAAAATAATATAGTTTAATTAATCATATGTATTGAATTTTAATTATTTAAAAACATCTTTAAAAAAAGACGTTTTAAGCGTATCTAAGTGGCTCCCAATTTTTAATAGTGTGAAATTACTCGTTTTTCTTTTATTGATTAGTTACTAACTCTCTAAATTTTCTTTTTAAAATATTTTTAAATAAAAATGCTTAATCTCGTCTATTAAATAAATTATCATATATTAAATTTTTGATATGTGATATAATTAAAAGTGTTATTCTTATTATAAAGTGTTGTTATATCCTTGAAATCATTACCTTAACTCCGATACCAATTTTAAAACTTGTTAAAAAAAATTAATAGAGTATTGTTTTATTTTTTATCATTTTTTAAAAATTTTATAATATTATTTTCTACTTTTTTAATTATTAATTTTTATTACTAATTGTTCTATTTTTAGTTTAATAATTCTTATTTTATTTTTAAATTTTTAAATTAAACTTATTGAAAATTAAAATTAAAAAATATATATTTTCTATTAGTTTAAAAAATTCAGTATCATTTTAATTAATAATAATTAAAATCATTAATTTTTTATCTATTAATTTGAATAATTTAATTTTTTTTTTCTTAAATTTTTTAATTTACTTGTTGATTCAATTTTATACTTTTAATATTAAGTTATTAACTTAAGCTTTTTAGAACACGTTATTTAAATAATTGTTAATAATCACTACCAAGAGAAAAATCAACTTAGAAAAAAAAAATTCAAAACCAACTCTATTAACAACTGTATGTTATTACCACGTTACTTTGAGCAAAAGAAAACAGCTAAGCTATATACGACATGAGAATATATCACAGGAATTAATTAATTAACGTGTTGAATTCAATCATTTTTGTCTATTGTTGTCAAATATATAAAATAATATAAAAATATTATTTATATACTAAAATTAGTCATTAAATATATTTATATATTAATATATATCATTTAATTTATTTTTAATATATATTTATATTCTACGTATATTTTATACTAACATAGCATAGTTGAAAATAATAATATAAGATAGCTAGCTTAGAGGTGAATAATGCCAAGTTGTCCTTTATGATTGATATATACTCTTGCGTAGGAGAGAAACATGATTAGCGACACAAATAATGTGAATATCTAAGCCACTATATATTATAACAAAATTATTATTTGCACGTGAAAATCAATTACTAAAATCAGTTACTAAATGTATTTATGTATAAAATATAAATAAATATATGATTTAATTTATTTTAATTTGTATTATATTTTAATATATATTTTATAGTAATAACTGATTTTAATAGCTAATTTTAATGTACATATAATATAGTCGATTGGTGAAAACTTAGGTGCCTTTAAATGAAAATTTAGTCAAATCAGTCAAATCATCTAACGGCTCTGAGTTATCAATTTCACGTAAAGTTGACTGTACCTGAATTTCTACCAAATCGATTTTATAATATTATTAACCTAAAATTGAGCAGAATTTGCGCACACAACTTTGCTCTATATATATAAAGGAATAAGAGCATTTCCCATAGCTTGTGGAAAACAATAACACACACAATAACTCAAGTCTTGTGTTGTTGAAGAAATAAAAATGGGTGCTCTTGATTTCCTTTCAGAATACTTCTCAGTGTCGAGGACCCCAAGAAAGAAACGGAAGCCAATGCAGACGGTGGAAATAAAGGTGAAGATGGACTGTGATGGGTGTGAGAGGAGAGTAAGAAACTCAGTTGCAAACATGAAAGGAGTGAAACAAGTGGAGGTGAATAGGAAACAGAGCAAGGTAACAGTGACAGGGTATGTGGATAGAAACAGAGTTCTGAAGAAAGTGCAGAGCACAGGGAAGAGAGCAGAGTTCTGGCCTTACATTCAATATAACTTGGTTGCATACCCTTTTGTTGCTCAAGCTTATGACAAGAAGGCTCCTTCTGGTTATGTCAAGAACACTGATCTCGCCCTCCCTAACCCCAATGCTCCCCATGAGAAGCTTGCTACTCTCTTCAGTGATGATAATCCTAATTCCTGTTCCATCATGTAATCTCTTCTTAATTATCCATGCTTCCTTATTATTAGTAGTAACCACTCTAATATAATCTCATCATTTTCTTAGTTACTACTACACTAGTACTACTTCTATCTTTGTTGGATACTTTAATCATCTTTATGTCGTGATTTTCATGTGAAGACATCATTATTATAATATCCATCTTTATATATATGTATTTATTTTGGAGTTAATTTTTTTTTTTAATTTAAGTCGATTAAAAGAGGTATATAAATAGTTATATTTTTTTATGTGTTTATTTATATTATTTTTTTTTTTGTGTTTACATAAAATTTATACACACTTTCTTTTTTTTTCATTTATCTTGTACTAAAAATTTCTTTTAGAATTTAACAAAAATTGAAATATAATTTTTTTTTGTCATAAAAATTATTATAATATATCGTAAATTCATTTCTTCTAAATATTTAAATTGATAGAAGAAGATAAATAATTATTTATATATCTTTTAACAACTAACATACAAAATCTACAAAGCAATAATTAAAGTCACAACTGATGAATGAAAAGCAAAAAATAGAAGAAAAAAAATGTCTAAATCTTTTATAAGTGACAGTATTTACTATTTAGTTAGTAATGATTCAAACAAACTATATATATGATTGTTACTGTATCTGCCAAATAGAATATAGAAGCTAGACAGGGCCATGCAGCAAGAAGCACTATTAATTGCAAGAGCAAAAGCACTTTAACGAATAAACGATTCTTAAAATAGACATCCAATACCCAAAAGGATATATTTTGATTCCACCATAAAGCAAGTAACCATGATTGATGGCAGAGGATAAAATTAATCATTAATCATATACACTAATTTAATAGGGTGGTGCATGTAGCTAGGTGTAAAATAATTAGACTTTTTACCCTCATCGATTATTATGCATAAAATAATTTAATTATGATCATACCATCATGTTACAATAGGTTTCCTTTCATCAAATAAAATAAAATAACAATTTGTTGTCATGTTTGTCAAACAGTGAACATCATCATATCTTTCATTTCCTTTAATCTTAAGATTCTATAACAAAAGGGACAATCAGGGTTAGGCAATAAGATGGAATTTTAATGCACTCGTGATGGTTGATTCTGTAAAATCTTATCACTGCAATTAACATATGACCACATCAATATAAGAATTACTAAATTATTGCATACATTACTAAAGTATGATTCTTAGTCGCCTTCAATTCTTACGTGAATTTAGAGGTTGTGACAAAAGTATTTCATTTTTTTTCAAAGTCCAAAGATATCTTTCAATATTATATTTTCCTAGATAACACCAAACTATGCATGCCCAATCTCTTACAGAATATAAATTAAGGAAATATTGTAAGAGATATTATGATCGGAAAATGTATTATATTGTCAGAGATATAATTATTTTATTAATTTAATTTAAAAAAAATAATTTTATAATATAATATTAAATTTTTTGTGATAAAAATCTAAAATTTGATTTTTGTTTAACTCCAAAAAAAAAAGAAAAACAATATAAAATTAAACAAATAAAAAAATACACTCATGTAAAGTTTAGACAAATTAAAAAAAATTATGTTAAAAATATACTAAAAATATAATCATTCATATATTTTTTTATTTTAAATTTTTAAAATAAGTAATTTTATTATATATATTAGACTTTATCGATTTGCATAGCACTCATATTATTATTCCTAAACACAAGCTTATCTTAAAAATTGGCAATGAGTGTTAATAATAAGATAAGAAAATAAACACACATATTGACAATGATAGATGAGTGAGCTAACTTATGGATGTGGTTATAATTTACCTAGCTAGCTTGTGTCTCTAAAATAGGTTTCTGCATGTCAATATATTACACGTGTAGACTCTGTTATCATACAAAACGAATTTGGTTTTTCCTTGTTCAACAAGAACTAATTAACATGCATGGGTATTAATTTGTTAAGCTAATAAGGTTACTTATTACTAATAATAATGAACTCATGATCGATCATGGACTTCCACTTGGCATGAAATTATTAGTTAATATTTTTTTAACGAAAGTAGCTTTTAGAGATTCAAATGAAACTTATCTTTTTGCACTTACTTACCGCAGGCTGTTTATCTTTTTGTCAATGTCAAATTCACTACAATAATATGCATATTGTTGATCAGCCTTAATAAATTAAAAGGTGAAGGCAAAAAGAATTTGATGATAAGCATCAAGTGATGATATGATGAGGTTGGAATTCAAAGTGCCATGCATAGTATCTGATTTTTTTATAATATTTTTTAAATTCGGCATGTCAACTATTAATCCATTATACATATAAATTTTATTTAAAGATTTATCTACACAAAATATAATTTAATATTTAATATTTATTTAAACAGATGAATATACTCAACCAAGTGAATTATAGTTTCTTGCTATTAATCTTTTATGGAAATAAATTAAAGGGTTATTATTACTATTACATTACAACTAACATTATAACATTGCTTCAATCCATCTTGATTAAGTTAATCTTTGATTTTTATATGATTTTCTTTTGGGTATGGAGTGATGAAAAGGAGAGTAGGGGTCCAATTTAGCTACTCTTCAAAAAAAAAGAAGTAGCTAGTTATGATTTAGCACAGGATATATACCCCCACTAAGGAACATGAACCGCAACTAAGCGTTATTGTGACTTCTTTGGCCAATGCATGAATGAACTTTGTCTTAGCAAGGAAGAAAAAAATATATAGAGATATATATAACTTTGATTTGGACTTCAATTTTGTGACCACGCTTATATACTTTTTTGGGAAAAAATTCATACCAATCAACAAAGATTTACATATATGTTAATCTGCAAGAAACATATAAATTAATTAAAGAAGATCAAGTCATATACAAACATATAGAGATGTTGAATATATAAATAAATAAATAAATCGCACGTAATCACAAGTATATAATACTTTATTAAGATTGTTGTTCAATGACACTCATATATAATAATTTCTTAATTCATAGAATGCCAACGGTATATCAATTATTTTCATTTTGCAATTATAATATGAATTCATTCCTTTTTTTTAGCCACAATATTTCAGAACCTTCATATTCTTTCCTTGCTTCCAAAAAGAAACAGCATTGGGATAAAGAAAACAGAAGCAAGCAATCCAAATAAAATAAATCAGAATAGTAGAGAGAGAGAGAGAATTTATTGGCATAGGCATTGATAATTTTCAACTTTAGATATTCAAAAGGAAACAGCAGAAAGTGGTTTTTTTAAATGCTTTGATTCCAATTGTTAAGAGTTTTGTGGGTGTGGGTAGGAGGTAGAATAACAAAGTAGCCCCACTCTTTCATAAAGGAATTGCCTTTTGTAGATTCTCATAATAAAATAAATAAATAGAAGATAGCATTTGTTTTTGGTCTGAGTACATTCAAAATTGCTCTTGGATGAAATTTTGGAAAATAGCATAGTCTCTAATCTCTAGACACAAGAGCCCAAGCCCACTGTTTAGCCCAGTCCAATCACTTCTTGTCAAGTAATTTTTGGTGGGCTGTTAGGCCTAAAAAAAAAACCCAACATTTCATATCAAACTATTACGAAGGTAAATGAAATATATAATCGAGATTAGTCATTGACCTGTCGAGTTAGGGGATACCGTAGAAAAAAATATTTAACTTCATAATCATTAATCAGTGAAATCATTACTCACTCATTTTGTATGTATTGTAGTTTACGCAATATTCAATAATTAAGGTAGCGTTTGTTTTGAAATATTGAGATGAAGATTAAAATACTGAAATTCAGTATCATGTTTATTGGCTCAGAGATTGATATTAAAATTTCAGTCTGTTTCCAAAATTTCAGTATTTCAGTACCTCTAAAAAATGGGGACACAAGAGACTGAAATTTTTAGAGACGAAGACTGAAACTTTAACAACATTTTATATCTAAAATATCACCGTTTCAATTAATTAATTCCAACTTTATTTTTTGTGCAAATTAAATTAGAGTTTCATTCTTATTTTGATCTTTGTCTTCTACTTTATACCAAACACAATACTGAAACTTATTTCAGTCTCGATCTCTCAATCTTTGTCTCTTAATTTCAGTCTCTTAATCTATGTCTCTCTTCCAAACGTTATCTAAGGCTGCGTTTGTTTACAGGACACTGAGACAGGGACACAGAGACACAAAATCGTGTTTGGCGGATGAAACATGGACAGAGACATTGTGTCTAAAAATACTGAATTAGTGTATTTTGTGTACATCCTAATAGGAAGGACACGGAGACACTAACAAAAACACAATTTATTTTTTATGTTTTCTTTCATTATTCTTATTAATTTTTATAATTATATTTTTCATCTCAAATTTTTTGAATAAAAAAATAAGAATAAATTAAATTTTTATAATTTATTTTAATTTATAACCAAATAAAATATAAGAATATAAAATTTTATATTTCTGTTCATTAATATCTTATCCTATTTTATTTTTAGTATTTTGTCTTGTTCTGAAAAAACAAACCCAACCTAAGAGAATTTATCATTTGCCAATTGAAAATCACGACCTTTAAAATTTAAATTGAAATCGCTCAAAAATCCATGTTATCATTTTTCATTGGTCACATTACATATGTTAGTACTTAGTAGCGCATAATAATGTACGTAGTAGTCCGATGTAAAATTTGAAAATATGAATGGATAGAT
Source organism: Arachis duranensis (assembly GCF_000817695.3). Classification (NCBI taxonomy): domain Eukaryota; kingdom Viridiplantae; phylum Streptophyta; class Magnoliopsida; order Fabales; family Fabaceae; genus Arachis; species Arachis duranensis. The sequence continues at coordinate 111,982,954 of NC_029780.3, read as the reverse complement.
TGATTATTAAAAAGGGCATGAGTTGAAATAAGTGAGATCCGTTCTTGGATTAACTTTCCTAGAATAAGTTAAAGCAAGTATCTATAATCTCTTTGTAAAGGTTTTATTCTAAACACAAAGTGAAGATGGGATTTAGGAAGAGTGAAAATAAGGAAAATGTGGTGTCCAGAAACGCACCTCTCTTTCCCCATAAAAAGATGCTAAAAGAAAACAAATGGACACATCACATTCAAACCTGGCATTACTGGGGACAAGGGACAGGGGACCCCTCCATCTGTGTTCTCATTTATCACTTTTTCATATAACAATCCTCCCTTCCAAGGCCACCCAAAATCCCTCCTCTATTTTATTACTGAGAATGGCAATATTATCTGAATTTGCAGATACTTGTTTCATTTTTATTTACATTGGGGTAGATTTTTAGTGGGATGAAATTAGATTTAAGTAATATTCGTTTTACTTGTTTTGATATATA
>NC_029780.3:111979247-111982452 GCF_000817695.3 Arachis duranensis | reverse complement strand
AATAATTATTATATTAATTTTAAAATTTAATCTTATTTATTAAATTTTAATAATTATAAAAACAAAACTAATCTTCACAAAAATAGGTTAGGGTCAATTTTATACTACTTACAAATAGAAATGGAACAAATTTTAGGTAGATTATTATAAGAGAAGATGGATCAAAGGCTTTATTTATTTTTAGACATAAAATATTAAAATAGCGACATAGAAATATAAAATTATGTTTGGTATATGAGATATGGATAAAAATATTATATATATCCTTAGGCCATGATTGTGTGTGCGTATGGACTTGAGCAGCGTTTGCTTTTTGGGCCAGTTTTAATTCAATTTAATTTCTGCATACTAAACAAAACAAATTACACAACCACTTGGATAATAGTCTAATAATATTTAGTCATCATCTTAATTATAGTTTAGTTCTCGAAACTCAATAATTTTTTACAATTATAATTTTTATTATTATATTTTTTCTAACTATTTTGTATAAAAAAATAAAAATAAATTAAACTTTTATAATTTATTACTAAATAAATTTATTTTTTATATTTTATTTTTAATATTTTATTTTATTTTAGTTTTAAAATCAAGTGTAGCCTTTATTAAAAAAATTAAAAAACTCACCCCTACTCAACTTGGTGCCACCCCACCCTATTAGTACCACCCTTCCCACATGCTGACCTAAGACACTTTTTTATCTTTTATTATTAAACAAGACAAGAGGTTATATTACTTATCCTTATATAAAAATGCTAGTAAGGAATCTTTAGAATGTAATTTGATTAAATATATTAAATTATTTAATTACCATATTTATATATATAGATAGAGATAATTTTATATAAATAGTTATCACATACATGAGAAGAATAAAAATCCAATGCTAGTAAAGTATTTTAAACGTAAATATACTGCTTAATTGTAAAAGTCTCACTTTCTAAACCATTGAACAAATTATTTTAATAATTAAATTTAATTAAATTGATCTAATAATTTATTAATATAATAAAAATTTAATTAAAAAATAAGAAAGAGATACATAAAAAAGTTAATTAAATTTACTTACCAAAATAATTTATTTATCTACTATTTTTTCTATAACATATTAGTATTCTTAATTAATCACAGCATATTAACGTTTATATTTTCATCACAACTTTATTCTATAAACAGGTACATAGAAATGTAATGTAGCATTAGCCATTAGACTTCTTAACAGAGCAGACCAGAAGACACGAGGTAGTGCCCTATGCAGCTATTCCGCTCCACTACTGCAACAATTGCATTTATTTATCGACTAATAAATATGTGTAATATTATTTTAAATATGAATTTAATTTTGATCAGATTATAAATTAAATTTTTTTTATTAAAAATATATTTAAAATATTACACTAATAGTAATCTAAAAATACATGTTATCTAAATTTAAATAATTGTATAAAATATTGATGAAAAGGGTGGTAGCATTTGAGTGGCAGTTAAAGTTAATTTGATATGGCAGAAGAAAAATGAGACTTGATGGAGAAGCAAAGACATAGTAGTGACTGGTTAGAAAAGAAGAGAAAAGAAAGTGCAACAGCATGCAGATGCAGGTGGTTGGGACTAGCAAGTAATGATGACCTAACAAGCCCCTCGTATTGGTGACTCAAACCCCACCCTACTCTTTCTCTAAACACTTTGTGTGATTGCGTGCATCACCCTATAACACACTATCTATCAAACTATCAAACAAAATTGGCCCTTGTGACTTGTGTCACTTACAGGCCCAACACCATTACTCATTTCCTATGCATATCCCTACCATAATTGGCTTTATAACCAGGAAGTATGTTTTGAAACTAGGGCCTTATACGGTTAAAATTTCAATTTTATTCTTTGTATTTTAACCTCTTCTCTTTTCCCACTATATTCTTAGTCTCTGCCTCTTTTCAAGTAGTTCACTTTCCGATTTTATTTTTTTTTTTCCAATTTTACAACCCAACAACATTCTTCTCTTGTGTATTTTGTAGGTGAGTTTCAGGTGCAGTCTTTTCACTTTCATGTGAAGTTAATAGTTCACATGAGTCAGTCGTTAGATGATAATTTAGTTAAATTTATTAAATTAGTTAACGATTATTAACTATCAATTTCACATGAAGTTAACTGCACTTGATTTTTCATCTATTTTGTATTATGAAATTACAAAAAGTGATGCTACATCTTTTTAACTACTTAAAATAGAAACAACATTTTGGAATAGGTATTGAAAATATTTAAGGAAAGCAAGAACATGAAAGGTATAATAACGGGTGGTTGAAAAGTTCTAAAAATAATTTTTTTGAGTTTTTGACTTATAAAAATTAGTAGTATTAATATCTGGTGCCATTTTTAAAATTAAATTGCAACTTTTTAAGAAGTTATTTAGAAGTTTATAAAGAAGTTAAAAATAATTTTTGTCATAATACTATTATTTTTTATTACATTTTTATAAAATAAGTACTTTTAGAATTAAAAACTTTAATACAAAATAATTTATTTATAAATTGTATTTAATATAATAATCTATTGTTTAAGCTAATTTTTTTAAAAGGAGCTTAATTAACCTATTTAACTAAATTGGACCTAGTGCAAAACTAAAATAAAATAACAAAAAAATGGAGGTTTTAATATAATTTAGGAGATTAACAAGTGTCCTAAAATATATATTTTAATTAAATATAAAAGGTAAGGATCCTTCTGATATCATAATATCATATAGTGGGCCAAGTGGTCTACCTTGGAATACAAGAAAACTGGAAGTCTGAAAGAACATTAACAAAATGGTGCAGAGTTCTAATATGGTGAATTATTGCTCTTATGTTTAGTTACGTTGATGGGCTCCTGTGGTTGACACTGGCTGATTTTGGATGAGGGGATGATCAGTGGTCTTGGTCACCCAAAAACGAGAAATTATAATAATTCATATATTTTACATGCACCTGATTTTTATCAAAATGTTTAGTTGATTCAGTAATTTCAGTTGCGTAGCTTTGATATTATTGGTTTGAACTTTGAGTGTCATGTTATTCATTCAGTAATATTTTTTTAGTTCAGAAACGTAAACCTGTTTGGATGTAGAAAAAAAAATAAAAAAAAAATAAGAGAAAGAAAAGAAAAGAAAAATTATTTGTATATTATTTGGATAAATAAAAAATAGTATAAAATTACATCAATATTTTTA
>NC_029780.3:111978549-111979049 GCF_000817695.3 Arachis duranensis | reverse complement strand
ATATTTAATTTAAATTATTTATTTAATATATAATGTTCAAATATAAATTATTATTATAATAATATATTAAAATTAAATTTATATTAATAATTGTTAATAATAATATAACTAAAGATAACATTGAAAATATAAAAATATAGCTTTTTTTTGTTTTCTTATTTGTGATCGAAAAAAATTTTGTTTAGTAGGACACACAAATTTTTTTTCTTTTTATTTTTTTTCGATAATAAAAAATATCATTTTTTATTTATTTTCTTTCCATTAATTTTTTTATTTTATTTACTCTTTAACCAAATATAATGTTAATAATTTTTAAATTTAAATTGAATCAAATTACATTTGCATACGCGTATTTTTTTCCTTTGTTTGCGTCTTCTTTTTCTCCCTTTCTTCTCTTTTCTTCCACCTTCTTCTTTTTTTACATTATTATCCTGTATTTTTTTATTTTATTTTATTTTCTCTCTCTCTCTACAAAAATAAAAGCAAAAAAAAAAAAAAAC
>NC_029780.3:111935407-111978535 GCF_000817695.3 Arachis duranensis | reverse complement strand
TAGCAAAAAAAAAAAAAAACTCACGATGCACTTTTATAATGAACAAATTATTTATCATCAATTCAAAAATTTAAAGAATAAAAACTAGGTATATAAATTAAGATAAAACAACCTATATGTTTTGTCATAGATGTTATATATTTTGTCATAGATATTGTGTCATCATAAAAAAAAATTCTGTTATTTATATATTTTGACTACTAGAGATTTATTTTTTATATTTTGTTTCTATTGAGATTTCTGTATTACATTTACGAAATTTATGTGTTATTTTGTTTTTCTAAGATTTAGTTTTTGTATTTTGTGTTGCAATTAAATTTTTTTTTACTTCATGCTTAAAAAATTTTGATATTATTTTATTTTTTATAATTTTAATAGATTAAATTCTTTTTATGTCATAATTAAAAAATTTTGTATTATTTTTAAGGAATTTTAGTGTTTTTTTTATAATTTCTAATTGATTAAGAAATTTCTTATGTAATGGTTAATAAATTTTCTATGTCACAGTTAAAAAATTTTATTATTTTTATTTCTGATAGTTACTAAATCTGCGTTTTGTAACTCAAATATTAAACTAAATATACCTTTAAAGATATGATTGACTTATTAACATTATCATTCATCTACTTTAGTGTTCATGATTCTGAAACTATGAGCGGAGAAAAAAAATACATACGCAATAATAAAAACGTGCATAAAAGTTCAAGTACGTGAACATAAGACTGTGTTGAGTAGTGGATTCAAAAATTTTATAAAGAGGGCTGAAAAAAAAAATTAAAAGTACATATTAAAATTAAAAGCTTTAATAAAAAAAATTGTACATTTTAATATTATTTTAAACTAAAATTAATTTTAAAAAAATCATTTATATCAAAATTTTTTCATAAAATTCTAATTTTTATCCATATTATAAAAGATATAACATAAATAATATAAATTTGTTTCTCTAATACTTTTAATATATATATTTAAAATAAATTAATGAATATAATATATAAGATCTATTCGTATTAATAAATAACTCACTTAATATATTTTGACTTTAATATCATAAAAAATAAAATTTAATCTAATTTATTTTTATGTATATATTTTCTTATTACATTCCATTAAGAATTATTATAAAAATTAAACTATTTTTATATAATAATAAATAGAAAAATTACAAAAAAGATAAAAAATAAATTTAAAATGCATGAAATGGGATTTAAAATCATATGTTAAAATATAAAATGTCTCCTTTTAACTATTGAACTAGAAGGTATAATATTAAAATTCTTACATATTATATTAAATATATTTTATGTTTTAAAAAATTTAGGGGCCATGGCCATGCAAGTCCCCCTTAAATCAGCCTCTGTGCTTGTTTTGTGTTTACTTTTTTTTTTTTGGTGACTTGTTTTGTGTTTACTTTAAAACATAAACATAGTGATATAGACACAATAAAACATAATTTTTTTTAACTTGTTTGATATTTAAGTATAAGATAGGCTAATTTTTTTCAAAATGAAAAAAAAAAAGATGTGTAATCCAGTATCATAGTTAATTAGTGTATTTTTTCTTGATATGGATTTAAAATTTTTTATTTTAATTTAAATAACAAATTGAATCCTCAAATTTGACAAATCGTAAAGTTAGATTTTTATAATGCACAAATCAAAAGATCCGATTTTATGGTGAGATTAATTTTTTTCGCTTTCAAACAAATCAAGAGTTTGATTTGTAGGTTTAAAATATTTTTCAAAACTAACATACAAATTTGACTCTCAAATTTATGACATAAAAAAAATTTAAAATTCACATTTGTAATCATTCATAAAAAAACACCCAATTCTCTACATTATTTAAAAATACCATCAAAATATCAAAAATAAAAATAAAAAGTAGACAGAACATACAAATCTCAATCTTGTTAAAATTTTAATATTATTCTTATTGCAAACTATTATAAGTGCCACCACTGTACAGCCACCATCTTAGCCAAACCACCACCATCAACAATTCGGGCACCATCTCAATCAAATAATTATTATTAACAGTCTAAAACTAAATAGCAAATTTAATATAACAAATATTATTAAAAAAAACTAATCCAACAAAATCAATACAAAATTATTTTAATAAAATTTAACCAAAATATAAACAAATAAAAAACTAAATTATACATAAAAAAAGGCAGAACAAGACCATATTCACTTGAGTGAAAAATGTTGTTAACATAACATGCTCATTTGAAATACTATCATTTGCTAGTTCCAGCATGGTTGATCCATCTAAATACTATTATTATGTCACATATTTATTCTAAGTTGGAAAGATTATATATATTATGGTGACGCATATAATCAAAGTAAGGGTAACAGTCTCAAAGTTGGTCACATATATATGTGTCATCAAAGTCCAGCGTAGGAAAACGATGGATTGATTTGGTAGAGAATGATTAGCAAAGTAAGTCCCAATTCCGAAAGACAAACGAGTCGTGACAATGGCGAATAACTTGTCTCAGACACAGATCGCAAAGTAAGGATTGACTACTGCTTCCAATGTACGGTGATGCTCCTTCACTCTTCACCATCCTTATATAACTAGTGAAGTCATCATCACCATCTAAGTTAACCTTATTATTTAATTTAACAAAACTTTATTTGTGTGTTTACAAATCATTACTCTAACACTAAAAAGATTGATATATCATACGAAAGTTCTAAGAAAACTAATAATAACATATTAAGCCCTGACATTTTAGTGAGTTGTTGTATTTGCGTTTCGAATAGATTTTGAATATTATATTTATTGATATTCGTTCAAAAATCATCACGTGTTAACATGTCTAAGTCTAACTTTATTCTTAGTGTTATTGAAATGATTTTAGAAATAATATATAATATTATTTATTAAAATAATTAAAAATTATTTTATGTTTTAATATCAATAAAATATCAAAATATCGTTACGATTCATCTAAAAAAATATTTTATATATATATAAATATATGCATAAACCTATAATTATAAAATTTTAAAATTGTGTGTCCACATGTCTAGTATTCGTAGATCATAATAAGATTAATAACAGTTCTAAGATTCATTCCAAGGCAAAATTAATAAAAAAAACATTATTTTTCTGAAGCTATAAAAATTTAATTAATTGAGATTTTTGCCATGCATGATGACCATCATCATTGAACTGTTTCTGATCTATTGATGATGAGTGCATAGATGATGATTATTATTATTATTATTAGCACATCTTTATTTTTGAGCTTAAGCAATGAATATGAATAGAGAATAACCTTGGACTTAAAATCTTATCAGAAAGTGTAACATGATCATAGAGGAATGTAACAACATCATTGATATTACAATATTTACGGCTCATAAATATATCATGTCACTCACCTTGCCCTGGTTATTTACTTATTTTTCATAAATGATTATAAACAGTAACAATTTGATTTTTCTTAGAAGTTAGAACATGTTAAGAAATTTCTGCATTCAATTGGAAGAAGAACAAGTTCTGTCGGTGGAGCATCATTCAAAACTAACTAATAAGCACGATATCAACCAACCATGCATTAATTTGTACTTTTTCAACTGAATAGAATTAGCAGAACATAGAGTTATTTGTATTGCTTTAATTAATTAATGGTAAGCATAATTAAGTGAATGAAATATCATCACGAGAGTACGATTTAAGATGTGACAAAGGGTACAGAGTATGAAATAGGCATGTCAAGTCGCTGTTCTTCTTTTTATTGTCTCTCACTCAGTATTTAACGTTAAATCACATCCATTTCAGAAACTCAGAGCTATCCCGCAATTCTCTCTCTCTCCTACTATCTTTTTTCCTTTTTTTTTTTTTACTATTTGAATTCTCCAGCTTTTCTTTTGTTCTTGACTTGACACCTTGACTTTTTTTTCTCTCTCAATTTTCTATTGGTGGTTTAACTGTTTTCCTTGGCGTTTGGCTCCAATTCTTTTTAGTTTTTTACTTCACTCACATCTTTACATTGCAACCTTTTTTAGTTATTATTTTAATAGAAGGGAGAGAGTCCCAAGTCCCATGTGCCAATGTTTTTGTTTGTTTGCTTTTGAGAAAGAAAAGAAGTGAACAAGAGTGGCTACTAGCTTTAAGCTTGTTAGCTACTTAACTTAGTAGAGAGAGAGAGAGAGAGAGAACATAGAATCTATAAGTTTGTAGAAACTCACATGCAACAACCCCTTTTGGTTTTGGAAATAGGCTCCTGCTGCTTAACCTTATTTTTTGGTTGCAAACAGAAGTAGTGGTGGGGGTTAGAGAGAGAAAAGAGGGAACTTGTTTCATTGCAAACAGCACTGAAGAAATGACTAAAGAAGAAGACTTTAAGCTCCTTAAAATCCAGGTCTTTCTCCATTCCATTCATTCACATGCTTTCTGTCTTTTGAGAGAACCTCTTTTCGTTCATTTTTATGCCCCTTTCCTTTTTATTCTAGTTTTTAGTTTCCTATCAACACTGCAAAGTTTGGCATTGGTCTTTTCCTCAGGAATCTTTACTTATTTATTTGTTTTCTTCTTTTGTTGCTTTTTATTTTTTTGTAACATCTACAGACTTGTGTTCTCAAAGTGAACATTCACTGTGATGGGTGTAAGCAGAAAGTGAAGAAACTCCTTCAGAGAATTGAAGGTCTCACACTCACTCACTTTCTTTTCATCTCTTTTAGTATTTCCCATATTCTGTCTTGTCCTTACTATTTACTCACATTGCTCTCACTATCCTCATTCTTGAGGATAAGATGTACGGTCCATAAAGCATTGGGTAAATATTTCTTATATAGCACATTTTATAGTTTATTAATCATAATCAAACTGAGTGTAGGAATATTATTTACTCACTTCCAAAGGCAACTCTATTGGGAGTTATGGAAATAATAGTAAAACTGAAAGCGAAAATTGTCTTTGCCTGTCTTAGTTTACCTTGGTGTATTAAATGTAGAGAGGTGTAAAGTTAAGCTATATAATAATCAATTTGAAGTGCTCTTACAAATGGTTAGCAATTTAAGCTTTGTGTCACTTTGGAATGCTCTGAAAAGTGGAGTAACTGGCATCTTTATACACTTCCTACTAGGTGGACATAATATTTTGGAGTTGTTCTTTTGGTTAATATGAAATTTTGGAATAATAGTTTTGGTCTCTACAGGTGTCTACCAAGTTCAAATAGATGCAGATCAGCAGAAAGTAACAGTTTCAGGAAGTGTGGATGCTGCAACTTTGATCAAGAAACTGGTCAGAGCTGGCAAGTATGCTGAGCCATGGTCTCAGCAGAAAACAATTCAGAATCCAAAGCAGAAGAACAACAACAACATTGTCAAAGATGACAAGAACAAAGGGGGGCAAAAGCAGCAAGGACTGGTGAAGGGTCTTGAGGCCTTCAAGAATCAGCAGCAGAAGTTCCCATCTGCCTTTAGTTCTGAAGAGGATGATGATTACTATGACTACGATGATGAGGACGAAGACGATGATGAAGAGATGCGATTCATTAGGGAAAAAGCCAACCAACTTCATTTGCTGAGGCAGCAGGCAGCAGCAGCAGCAGCAGAAGCAAACAACTTGAAGAAAGGTGTTGGAGCAATTTCTGGTGGTTCCAACAATGTTAAAATGAACAACAATGCTGGCAATAACAACAATGTTGGTAAAAAGGGAGGACCTGGTAATAACATGGGACTTAAGGATGGTCATGGTGGTGTTCTTGATCAGAAAACCATGGCAGCACTGAAATTGAACAATGGCCACATGGGGGGTGGTGAAGGACTCAATCTTGGAGAAGCCAAAAGGGCTAGTGACATTGGTGCAATGATGAATCTAGCTGGTTTCAATGGGAATAATAACAACAATGTTGCTAATAATGTTGGCAGTGCCACTGTTCTAGGGGCAAATTCCAATGGTTTGGGTGGTTTTCCTGTTCTGTCTAACAACATGGCTCCAGGTTCTACAGCTGCTGTTCTCCCAAATGGTGCTTTTTCTACCGGCCAATACCCATCATCACTGCTAATGAACATGAATGGCTTCAATAACCATCCATCTCCATCCCCATTAATGATGAACATGAACATGCAGGCAAGACAAGCCATGCAGCAACAACCTCAGATGATGTATCACAGATCCCCGTTTGTTCCTCCTAACACTGGCTATTACTACAATCATAGTAATAACTACAGCCCTGCAAATTACTCTTATGCTTTGCCTAATTATTACCCACACCAGTGTCCAGCAACTGATGATAACTCTGCAGCACATATGTTCAGTGATGACAATACTAGTAGTTGTTCCATAATGTAATAGGATTGTGTAGAGCCAGAAAGGTTGAAAAAAGAAAAAGGAAAAAGAGGAACAAGGCATGTTATTTGACCTTTATGTTCCAACTAGTATAGAGTTTGACCGTGTGTGATTTGGGTGTGGCAGATGTGTGTGTTTGGTGGTGGATCATGGATGTGTGACTGAGTCATATCAGTGTCCTGTGTAGTAGTTGAGAAGATTATGTTTGCCTTTTTTATTTTTATTTTTTTAAGAAAAGACATACATGTCTTGTGGCTTGTTCTATCTCATGACTAACTTCATCATATCAATGTATTTAGTACTATTTGGAATTGATGAATGAATATCCTCTGAGTTTATCCTAATTCCTAACTTAGAGGCTGAATAAATAATTAATAAGCCTAACTTTGGGGTCTGGGATACATTAAGAAATGGGTCTAGTTTTATTATATTGGATTAGAACATTAATAGGGATATTCTCAAAATAGACAAAGGGGACATGAGTTACTGTTTTCCGTGCACAAAGAAGACATGATGACAGTGTGTGTAGGAGGAACAGTTGGGTTGACAATGTTCATAGCTCTCTGAATATTCAATATTGTATTGTGCAAACATAAGGTGGGTAAGCACGCGTATGTCACGTGTGTAATCCTGTAATGCTGTAACCGACAGGACCACATTGCAACTTGAAGCTTTGTGATATGATAATACAATATAATATTTGTTAAGCTAGTTATGCTAATTATGCACACATGATGCTCATAGGCACACCCAACCACATGCACTATATTGAAGGTGCAATTCAAGAGAGAGAAGTTTTATTAGTTGAGCATACCCTTTTTTCTTTTCTTGTTCTAATTAGGAAAAAAGGAGCTTGAAAGTTGAAACACAGCATTGGATTTTAGAACAGCTACTTTTGCCAATATATCTAGTACTCATCAAATTTGGGGGGTCAAGGGATAAAGCAGGTTGTAAAGTAAATACTAAACAGCCACTTCAAATTTTCAAAATAAGAATAATGTGTTATGTGTGTTAAGGTCCGTTGAAGAATATGTATCTATAAAAAAGAGATTTCCTTTAACAATATGCGATAAAAGGGGACCCTTTTGGAATATTGGTACGTCCTTGGAGCAACTGTGTATGGTATAATTCGTGGATGAAAAAGCTCAAGCTGTTTTGAGGTCAATGAAGGAAGGTGAAAAAACATGTAAAAATAAAAAAATACGAGCAGTTTGGTAGAAGGGTTGGTTTGGTATAAAAGATTGTAAGAAATACAGAACAGTACCCTCAAGACAAGGAGAATCCATGAAAAAGAGAAATAAATAATAATCATTCAGTGGAATGGGGTTGCCATACGCATAAACCAATGTCTTGTACTGTTCAATTTGTTTTGAGCTAGATTACTGTAAAATTTGAAAAGATGAATATTTATTTATTTTTGGTGCAACGCTAGGCTGAAATGCTGAATTGTATCTTGATGGCTAGTGGTTACCCCATAAAGTTTGGGGGGCCAGGGAGGGGGACAACAATGACATGAGAAAAACACACTTTTTCACTCACTGGAACTGTTCTCAGAATGTACAAACATTTGAATGTTGTTTGATAAATATCTTCTTGCTAGTCCAAATCCTTATTCTTCTCAGCTCTCAATTAAGAACCTTGCCCCAATACCATACCAACCTTACTTTTCTAGAAATCAGCGCCAATTAAGAGTTCTCTCTCTCTCTCTCTCTCTCTCTCAATATGGCGACACAGCGAGGGATCACATTATAACTTTTCAAAAGAGAAAACGGAGTTTTCTTAGAACTTGTCCGAAAAGAGTAGATCTTTTTAAAGACACTCGACAAAATTAACTTTCAAGAGTTTTAGTATAATTTAGAACTTGTTTTATTGTGCCCAAGAAAAGAAAAAGTTTAACTGGATTTTAAGTGGTATGTTGACGAGTTTTGACTTTTGACCAGGGGTCATGTACCATTTCAACGCATCTTATTCTTACCGTTAGAGTTGTAGTATTATAGAACGTTGAAACAAAAGATCTTGCTGCACCAACTAATCAGTAGTAAAGACTGCAAATAGATACAGAAAACAAAATCAAATTCAAATTCAAATTGAATTCACCTCTACACTTGCAGAACTGTCTAGTTTCATGCAATTAGGCCTCTCTGTCTAGTCTAGAAATGTGTGTAATGCGGACTTTTCTACGTAAATTACAAAACTGATTGAGAATTTCTCAAGCCCATTCCATTGGCTTAAGAAGGAAACACAATGAAGAAACAACAATGGTAATGCTACAGCATCTGCGACTCACTTCCATCTCCATGAGAATGACATTATCTTATCTCTTCATCTCCCTACTGTTCTCTCCAATACGGGGGCTCACCTTTATCTGCCACACAAGAAAGCCAATCTCCTGCACTCAGACCATAATTTTAATGATGACTTGCATACTATGTACTATGTAGCAAATAAATAAGATAGACAAGGTTGATTAAAGTAAGTTAATATTATGTGTCCCAAAAAATAAAAAAGTTAATATTCATTTCCATCCTCTCTCCTCGTGTTATATATATATAGCTACTCAAGAACCATTAAGAGTTTCCTCCATTACTGAGGCCAGGAGTTCGATTGCTACTGTAATACCTACAAGGAATAAGATTGGTCTAAGCTAAATAAATGAAGCAAAAGTGCTATTCACCAACTAATGGTGGTATTTTGCTAAGAGTTAATTCTAATTTCTTAGGAGTTGCCTATGCAATCTGCATATGTAAATCTAGCTTGGAGACTCGAGACTTCTAGTCCTATTAGAAATCTAGGAAGGGATGATACACCCACATTAAACTCTCCTTACCACTCCAAAATCATTGCAGAATACTGAATATGATCATAAGATAGCTGAACTGTGAATTTCTTACCGCGAACTGCATTAAGCATGGGAAGGTTCTGAAGCTAAGATTACTCAGAAGTTAAAGTCCACATACGAATACAACCGTCTTCGCCTGAACTGGCAACTCTGTCATTATCAACAAAAGTTAACCCATAAACTCCACCTAAATGAGCACCTTTTATGGTTCTGCGGCTTGCTGCTGGCTTTCCAATTTCATATATAATAACGCATGTATCAAGTGAACCGGTAGCTATCAGTCTGCTATCAGGTGACCAAGATAGGCAGTTAATACGTGCAGTGTGAAACAACATGTTATTAAGTTTCACCTGAAATAGAAATGTTTTGGTTATATTTATAAAGCCAGATTAAGGAAGCAGTAATCATGTTGGGCTCAAGTTACCTCTTTGGATTCATGATCCCACACAACAGCTTCACGATTCAAATCAGCAGATGCAAACATGGTAACATCTGGAGAATATCGGATTACACTGATGGCACCTCGGTGCTTCTCAAGGACACTTTTTTCTGTAAGTGTATTACCTGAGACAGAATAGATGTGCAACTTACCATCTTGGCCGCCTACAATTGCTTCACTACCATCAGGTGAAATTGCACAGGCAGTCACAACAAAGCCCAGGTTTACAGTTGACAAAATTGTTGAATCTTTGAGTAAGACAACCCCAGATTCAATTGCAATGAGAGCAAGTTCAGGGATTTTAACTGCAAGACTCACATCCTTAGGCTGACTTCCAATATCAACTTGCTTAGCAGGACCAAAATCGTCCCCATGAAGAGGAACTCTGGATACCTTTAGTTAATACCATGGAATTTCATATCATATCAATTGAAGGCAATAACCATCGTGGCATCATGCTTTGGAACCAAAAGTAAGCTCAATAATATTAATAAATATACAAACAATTGGCTAGCGACAAGTCTGACCATCCAATGATGATCAGCTCCCTCAACAGATTAAATTATCAAAATCAAGATGTCAACAATTTAGCTTGTATTATTACTCTCGAGTAAAGATAAAAGAAATAAAAATACAAAGTTAAATTTTACAACACTTAGATCATTAGCTGATAGCAGAACTGTTAATATTTACATTTAGTTCTTGGTTTCGTTGGTTATTAAGCTGATCACAGGTAAAATCTCAGTGTTTGAAGAAATATTGATGATATTTTTAATGGTGCAAATCAAATAAACCAATTTGATTATAGTGAAGACGCATGTCAAAGCCGTTACCTTGTTGTCAAACCCAGCAGTAATAATTTCTTCTTCGCCAGCTGCTAACAATTTGATTAATCCAAATTGTTTACTCTCAAATTTACCACTATACCCAACGCCAGGAATCCATCTAATGATCACTCCATCGTAGCTGCTGGACAACAGCATCTTTTCACTTCTGTGAAGCAGATTCAAAACAGTAACATTCTTCATGTGGCCAGATAAGGATAAAGGGCTTTTATCTAGATCCTTAGCGTCATATAAGTTAATGGTGCCACCAAGAGAGACAGTAAGCAGATGAGCATTCTGCCAAAGGCAACCAACAAGCATGTCTTCCACTCCGCCAGTTTCCGTAAAAGACAGAGTCTTATTTAACTTTGCACTACCATCCTCAAGAATGTCCCATATTTTTGCGGTCTTATCAGCAGACACAGTTACTACCTGGTATTGATTGTAATGTAATGAAATTTAAAATATAATCAAATAGCAGAATCATAACGTCAAAACACTCATTGTAATGTAATGAAATTTAGAATATAATCAAATAGCATTTGTGTCACCATTAAAATCTATTCAACATATAGTGATTAATCTCTTAAGTCTTAACAATGCTTGACAAGTCGTAAGGAAACAACATTAACCATTAAAACCACAGTTCTGAGGGAAAAGGGAAAATAGAAAATGAGTGAACTTGAAAGCTGACCTGTTTGCTATCAGGACTCCAACTAGCAGCATATATGCTGCCCTTGTGACCATCCCCTGAAGGCAACTCTGCAAGTTTGGCCCCTGTCTTTCCTTCATATACAATTCCCTTCCTATCAGAGCTCACCGTAATAAACTTGCTCCCATCTGGCGAATATCTAACACAGTTGACAAAATTCGAATGGTCCCTGCAGATAAAAATACACAGTATCACTATGATCTACTCAACAAAAAAAAAAAATAAAGTAAAATATGGTTAAACTATGAACTATTCTCAAATCAAATGTAAATAACTAATAATGTGCATTATTTTCCGTGTGTGCTGCACCCAAGAGAAAATGATAAAGAAGGGAAAAGCTCATAGATAGCTTGTAGTATATATCTATTGTTGAATAAGAAAGATAAATATGCAATGCCATATAGCAAATAATACTTACCTGATTGACATGTTGAACTTGAATGGTGGACCTTCATAAAAATTGGCTAAAAAGTCCTCTCCACATGTGACAATGCGGAATGGTCTTGTTGGCTTAAATGCACAACTCAAAACCCGCCGGGAATGGCCATCAAAGTCACCAACAGTAGAACCCGAATCCCACCTTGAAATTACAAAACAAATGAAATTGAAAAATGGGGTAAGGTGGTGAAAAGTTGGAAGCCCACAAGATGCTAATTACTGATAAATTTAAAATTATTGATGTGCCTCTACCAAAATTGTTTTAAATTTCAAAAGAAATAATCCAGATATAATATTTAGTCGTGAACATCTACCCTGACCCAAATTCCATGAGTGGAATATATGATCTCGTGCACTACATCTTTCTTTTATTCATCTGAAAGCTCCAAAGCAAGTGTGAACTAATCAATTTATTCGAAGAGAATAAATTCCAAACCAAATGGCAATACAATCACCAAATACTATAATAAGCGCGCGTGCCCGCTGTGTGTATTGCTCACTCCACACACAAGTTTGTATGCAACTGGTGCGAGCTTACCACGATCGCATTACAATTTACAAGCATCATGTGCTTATGTCACCAAACATTTTATCTTTTTTAATTACATATGAAGGTTTGATTAATGGAACATAATTAGATACTAAGCAAATAGAAAAAAATAGATCGATAAAAATAAATTAGAATCAGATCGAGAATGATGAATGAGAGACACACATACATGAAAGCGCGAACGAAGGACTTGCCCTTGCCATCACCACAGGCAACGATCCTCATGCCGTCGGCAGACCACTGGAGATCATCGATCCGACCCGATAGAACCCGAAACTCATTCTTAAGAACGTAATCGTTGTGTGTTCCCCAGATTCGGATCGTGCCGGAGACGTCGGCGGAGGCGATCCATTCGCCGTTGGGAGAGTAGCGGGCGACGGTGACGGGATAGGCGTGCTCGCCATAGACGGAGACTTTGAGGGGGTTGTCGAGGTTTCGGATGACGACGGAGCGAGCGGTGCAGTAGAGGAAGTTGTTGGTTTTGGGGTCGCCGGAGATGAGGATGCCGCGGCCGCGCTCGGTGGTGGGGACGCAGGCATAGGTCTCCGAGAGAGTGGGCATTGTGTTGGGGTTGTGGTAGTGATGGATCGGATCTGTGGTGCGAGTGTTAGTGAAATATGTGCGAATCAAAGTGCGGAAATGGAGGAATGGATTTTGAACGAGTTGTATCACTTTTCTTCTTCTGCTCAAAACTCCATGGCATTTCAGATTTCCCTTTTTTTTTTTTATTTGGTTCCTGAAAACTTTGCAGGCTATTTTTAATTTAATCATTAAAATTTTAATGGTCACCCTTTAGTCCTCAAATTTTATAAATATGACTCATATTAATTTTAATATAATTTAAAATACATAAATATTAATAGAATGTTGTCACGCTAAAATCAGTAAAATAATAAAATTTTAATTTTGGTGTTCAAAAATTAGGTTATACTGTTGTAGAATATATAAATAAGAAAAAAATAAATATAAAATAAAAAATATAAATAAAAAATTTTAGTATTAATATTCACCAATATTCTTATCTTACTATAATAAAAATAATTTATATATATTTACTGATATTAATATTATATATGTTGCAGCTTGTCGATACGGGACACGTCGATACATGAATTTTAAAATCTTATAAGATACGAGGACATACATACATATAAAATATAAAGTATTTTTTTAGATA
Organism: Arachis duranensis; assembly: GCF_000817695.3. Taxonomy (NCBI): domain Eukaryota; kingdom Viridiplantae; phylum Streptophyta; class Magnoliopsida; order Fabales; family Fabaceae; genus Arachis; species Arachis duranensis. The sequence continues at coordinate 111,965,244 of NC_029780.3, read as the reverse complement.
AATCGTAATGATATTTTGATATTTTATTGATATTTTAAAATATAAATTAATTTTTTAATTATTTTTATGTGGAAACTCAGGTGCAGTCTATTTCATGTGAAGTTGATAGTTGATAACTGTTAAATAATTTGACAGATTTGACTAAATTATCATCTAACTGCTCTCAGCTATCAACTTCACAAGTTAACTGCACCCGAGTTTTCACCTTATTTTTAATGTCTTATTTTAATTATATCAAGTATTTAAAATATTTTTTGTTTTCATAAATAATAATATATATTATATCTAAATTTATTTTAAGAATATATGTTAAGAATAAGACTAGACACGTTAACACATGATGGTATTTAGGTGTGTCCAAACATATCCGGAGAAGAATTTTTTTGCTTTTTATTAAAACACGGTTGGATACAGCAGACACGTGTGTTGGACGAGTATCGACGAGTATCGTGTCTGACACTCGAATACGACAATTCAACGAAGTGTCCGTGCTTCATAGGTTGCAGCTTATACTTACTGAGAAAAGAAAGAAATTTATACTATATATATGAAGAGAGGATTATTTTATTGCTTCTGTGTGTATGTATGTAAAACTACATTTCACTATTTATATAGGTAAAATGCTTACTTTTTCAATACCTCTTTAATATCATTTACTTTTGAGAACGTGAGCCGCCCATAATAAATAATAAATGGGCATCCACAACATCATCTTTATCACAACACTTCTCCTTTGATAACCATTTAAGATTATGCCTCGTTAAAACCTTACTAAAAAAAATTCAATGGGAAAAAACTTTAGTGAAGGAAAAAGAGTACAATATCTTTTGATGGGGATTACCTCATTAAAAACTTTGTCAAGAAAAACCCAATAGAAAAAATATCTGATCAAGGAAAAAAGAGTACCAGTCTCCCCCTCTTGTCCACATCGTTTAATATCTCGAAATCAGCGCATCCCAATCTAATGTACCAATTTTTCAAAAGAGGATTTTGGAAGTGACTTTGTAAATAAATCTGCCAAATTATCGCTTGAGCGGATCTGTTGAACATCAATTGTTCCTTGATTTTAAAGATCATGAGTGAAGAAAAATTTGGGAGAAATATGATTTGTTCTATCACCTTTGATGTATCCACTTTTAAGTTGCGCAACGCATGTTGTATTATCTTCAAATAGAACAGTTAGAGCTATCTTATGATCAATTAATACACATGATGACAGAATATATTGGATCAAACTCCTGAGCGAAAAACACTCGCGACTTGCTTCATATATCACTAGTATTTCAGCATGATTAGAGGATGTTACTGCAATCGTCTGTTTCGTGGATCTCTATGATATAGCTGTACCACTATATGTGAACAAGTATCTTGTTTTAGATCTCTCTTTGTGTGGATCAGACAAGTATCCTGAATCTACATAACCAACTATTTGTGACTTGGATCCATATGGATAAAACAACCCCACATCAACCGTTCCATGAAGATATCGAAAGATTTGTTTGATTTCATTCCAATGTCTTTTGGTTGTAGAGGAACTATACCTTGCTAGTAAATTTACCGCAAATGATATATCAAGTCGTGTATTATTAGCAAGATACATTAGCGCTCCAATGACACTAAGATATGGTACTTTAGGATCAAGAATATCTTCATTTTCTTTTTTAGGACGAAATTGATCTTTTTCCACATTCAAAGACCTTACGATCATTGAGGTACATACTAATAGATGCGACTTATCCATCTAAAATCTCTTCAAGGTCTTTTCTGTGTATGTTGTTTGATGAAAAAAGATCTCATTTGTTGTATGTTCGATTTGCAGGTCGAGACAAAATTTAGTATTTTCAAGATCTTTCATCTCAAACTCTTCTTTTAGAGCTTTTATAGTTGTTGGAATCTCTTTAGGGGTTCCAATAATATTTAAATCATCAACGTACACAGCAATAAATCCATATGCAGATTTTTTACAAAAACATATGGGCAGATATCATCATTCTTGAATCTATTTTTTGCTAGATACTCAGTAAGATGATTATACTACATTCATCCAGATTGCTTTAGATCATATAAAGGTCTTTGCGATTTAAGTGAGTATAACCCCTGTATTCATTGGATGATTTAGATATCTTTAATCTTTTAGGGACTTTCATATAAATATCACGATCTAATGATCCATATAAGTAGGCTGTTATTACATCCATTAAATGCATATGTAGTTTATGATATGCAAATAAACTGACCAAATAACGCAATGTTATTACATTTACTACAGAAGAATATGTTTCTTTCTAATCTATATCGAACTTTTGTGAAAAATCTTGTGCCACAAGTCGAGCTTTGTAGCGTACAACTTCATTTTTCTCATTTTGTTTTCTCACAAATACCCATATGTATCAACAGATCCAAAGACTTCACGTTTTGCAAGTGAATCTAACTCAGGCTTTATAACTTCTTCCCATTTTGGTCAATCATTCTTTTATCGGTATTCTTTGACTGTTCTTGACTCAAGATCCTTACTTTTATGCATGATATTTAATGTCACATTATATGCCAATATTTCATTGACAATTTGTCTTATTTCGGTCCCATTTTTCTCCTATAAAGACATAATTTATCGAGATCTCATCATTTTCACAATTTTCAGGTACCTGAACGTCTTCTGGTGTCAAAACTATATCAGAATTTTGGACAACTCCAGATGTCTTTACAATGTCTTTATCTTTTTCAACAGGAATAGTATTTACCTCTTTTCTTTTTTGAGAATTTTTGTCTTTGGAACCGACATATCTACGATGTTTCTGGTGTGAATTTGTTTCATTGTCCACTTGTCTAACTGGGACATCAATTCGAATTGGGGTATTTTTAGCTGGTATATAAGATTTGGTTATCCTATTTGCATCAAAAAATGTATTAGACAATTCATTTACTATTCTTTGCAAATGTATAATCTTTTGAACTTCTAGTTCACATTGCGCTAATGGAGGATCTAAATACATCAAGGATGATGCATTCCAATTAAGTTCCTTTTCAAGAAACTTATTCTCTCTCTCTTAATGTTGAAAATTTTGATTCATCAAAATGACAATCTGCAAATCGAGTTTTAAACAAATCTCCTATTTGTATTTCGAGATACATCACTATGGAGGGAGAATCTTATCGAACATATATCTCCAATTTTCTTTGGGATAATGGGATCCCATTTTGGTGCGAGAAGGTGGTGCAATGGGAACATATATCTCACACACGAATATTCTTAAATGGGAAACATTTAGCTGCTGACCAAAAGCTAATTGCATAGGAGAGAACTGATGGTAACTTGTCGACCTCAAACGAATAAGTGTTGTAGTATGTAAAATAGCATGCCCCAAAGTCGAGGTTGGGAGATTTGTTCTCATAAGTAAGGGTCTAGCAATTAATTGGAGGCATTTAATAAATGATTCTGCTAACCCATTTTGTGTGTGAACATGAGCTACTAGATGTTCAACGCTTTTTCTGTTAGCCATACAATAAACATCAAAGACTTGGAAAATAAATTCACCGGTATTATCAAGATGAATTACTTTGATTGGAGTTTTGGGAACTATGCTTTTAATCAAATAATTTAAGCAAGTAATCTCGCAAACGCCAGGTTGCGAGAAGACAATAAGCACACATATGACCATCTCGAATATGTGTCTATTAGAACTATAAAATATCTAAAAGATCTACATGGTGGATGAATAGGTCCACATATATCACCTTGAATCCTTTTTAGGAATTCAAGGGACTCAAATCCAATCTTTACTGGCGATGACCTTAAAATTAGCTTTTCTTGAGAACTTGCAGCACAATAAACTTTACTAGATTTAAGAATCTTCTGGTTCTTTAATAAATATCAATGAGTGTTTTCAATAATTCTTTGCATCATGGTTGTTTCCGGATGACCCAATCGATCATGCCAAATTATAAATTCATTTGGGTTAGTAAACTTCTAGTTTACAATTGCATGTAATTTTCAGTTGCACTAATTTTAGTATAATATAACCCAAATGAAAGTGAATGTAACTTTTCTAATATAGCCTTTTTATTTGAATCATGAGTTGTGATATATAAGTACCCATGATTTTTTTATTTATTGTTTCAATATGATATCCATTTCGGTAAATATCTTTAAAACTCAAAAAGTTCTTTAGAGACTTGGTAGATAATAGTACATTATTTGTTATGAATTTTGTTCCTCCGAAAAATAAAATTATAGCTATTTCGGAGTCTTTTATCACATTGTTTGAGGTAATAATAGTATTAACATATTTTTCTTTTGGTACAAGATGTGTAAAATATATGTTACTTTTGAGAATGGTATGGGAATTTGCACTATCCGCAAGGCAAACATATTCACTATATGTCCTTACCATTTTCTTCAAAGACAAATAATAATAATAACAAAATGAGTAAAAGTATATGAGCAGTAAAATTATTTTCTTGATTGAAATTATTTTTTTTAAAAGTACTGTATATAATATCATATACTAAAAATTTTATTATTATTTTAGAACTTAGCACATTTAGTAATTTTAAAATTCATAAACGTAAATATTTTATTAAACATTGTTTATATACATGATATATTCATACTTGAAACTCAAGATAAAACTTAACAAAAAGTTTCTTACATTATTTATTTACATGAGTACTTATCAAACTCACATATTAAACTATTTCATCATTGATCAAATGATCAATATTTCCTTTAGGATCCTCAAAGAAATCAGATACTTCATAATGAGTGGTATAATTTTTAGCAACATCATTTGAAACAAAATTTGTCTCTTTTTCTTTGTCATCATTTTTCAAGGATGCTTGATAAAGATCAACTAGGTGCCTCGGGGTACAATAGGTACGCGACCAATGACCCTTTCCACCACAATAGAAATATTTACCCTCTGTTGATTTATTTTACCCATTGTTTCTTTCTTTATCCCACTTTTGGTGAGATCCTTTTGTTGTGAACATAATTTTTTTTCTTCCGTAATTTTTTGGTTGCCAAAACCTTGTCATTTACCTCTTGTGGGGTAGTGATTTACTGCATTAATTGCTTCAGGAAATGGAGTGGTGCGCTTCATATTTTTTCAAAAGCAATTAATTGTTGCGTTCAGCAACAAGAAGGCAAGAAATTAGCTCAGAATGTTTTTTAAATTCTTTTTCTCGATACTGTTGCTGCAGAAGCACATTCGAGAAGTGGAAGGTCGAGAAAGTTTTTTCTAACATGTTATTATCAGTTATCTTTTTTCCACATAATTTAATTCGTGAGGTAATTCGAAATATTGTTGAATTATATTCATTTATGAATTTAAAATCATGTAGACGTAATTGCGTCCACTCATATCGGCTTTGAGGAAGTTTCACTGTCTTTTGATGATTATACTTTTCTTCAAGGTTTTTTCACAGATCTGCAAGATCTTTTAGTGTGAGATATTTATTTTTCAATCTTTCGTCAAGAATTCGAGATGACGACAAAGAAAGATCATGGCTTTGACTTTATCATTCTGGGATGCATTATTTTCAGTTTTAATAGCATCTCCAAAATTCATTAAATCAAGATGGATTTCAGCATTTAGTATCCATGATAAGTAGTTGTTTCCAGATATATCAAAAGCATTAAATTCAATATGAGAGAGTTTTGACCTAATGAAAATTTATTACTTGAGTCTTCTTAAATTTTGATCAGAGTCTCATGCCGATAACATGTTGTAGAATAAATAAATAAGAAAGAAAAATAAATATAAAATAAAGAAATATAAATAGAAAGCTCTAGTATTAATGTTCACCGATACTTTTATCTCATTATAATAATAGTAATATACATATATATATATATATATATATTTACTGATATTATATGTTGCAACTTATACTTATAGAGAGATAGATTAAAGAAAGAAAATTTATACTATATATACGAAGAGATGAGTATTTTATTGCTTCTATACGTATGCAAAATTACATTTCACTATTTATAGAGGTAAAATACTTGGTTTTTCAATACCTCTTTAATATATTCACTTTTGAGAATATGAGTCGCTCATAATAAATGAGTATCCACATCATCATTTTTATTATAACATATACTACTTATTTTTAGAAAACAAATTTTCAATAAACATCATTCATAATATTATTTTTTTAACTATTTGAAAACAATATTGTTTTACAAAATTTGTTTGTGATACTAAAATGGATCATATTCACAAAATTTAAAAAAAATTAAAATTTTAAAAATTAAATTAAAATTTACATATAAATTTAAAAATTAAATTGAATATTTATCCCTTATCACTGCCAATTGTTGAAGTTTTTAAAAAATGCATTCAGACTCAGAGTGTCATCTAATTAAAAATTGTCACGTAATCATTATTATTGACTTTAACAAGGGTTAAAATTAAAGTAGGCCTACTGAAATTTAACTTAGCAAAATTTATTTTGTTTATAAAAACTAGATAATTTCTTCCAAATTCATGGTAATTTTGTGGGTAAGTTAGCCTTACACATGTGTCATCATCTAAGCCATTAATAAAAAAAAAATTTAAACTTTCATTAATTGATTCATTAAATACTTTCACATTACATTGTATTTTATAGTATTTACATTATACCACACTAAGTATTTATACTGTTACATAAATGGGTACAATATACAAATAATTGATTTTACAAATTCTTCCCCAAACACCATAAAAATCAAAACCTTCCCCAAATACCATTTCAATGTCTACAGCTTCTTCTTCTTCTACCTCTCAAAATACAGTTCGAAGGAACTGCTTCTTCTTCAACCTCACTGCTTCTTCTACCCTTGTGTCTACTTCTCCTTCTTCTCTACCCTTCCTGTAGGTGATGGGTGTGATTTTTCCAGCGACCCACTCGAAAAACCTTCCCCTAATACTGCTGTAATCTCCACAGCTTCCTCTTCTACCTAGCTGCTCCTCCAACTGTTCCTGTAGGTGAAGCATTTGATTTTTCTGGTGACCCACTCGCAAAACCTTCTCCCAAAAACCGCTTTAATGTCCACAGCATCTTTTTCTACCTCATTCTTCTGATTTATTTGGTGACTCATCGTTAGTGAACCGACTTTTTCGAACCCCATCGAAAACCCTACCTACTGCTTCTTCGTCTAGGGTTATGCGGGTGTCCTTTTTTGTGACTCACAGGCAGAGTGAAGTATTTACGCAACCTTTGCATGATTTGTTTTGTTATTCACTTTCTTTAATCACTGTTGATCGAAGTAGATTGTTTCAATTTTGAATGCAATAGTTGATAATAGTTTTCCATGGTGGTGTTTAATATTAATCAAATTGATGGCCAGTGATGCATTCTCCTCAAACATGAGACGAGGCATAGTCGAAGCTGGCGGACAACAGGAACTAATAGCTGACTATGCAAGTTCAATTTCGCTGTAACCTGGGAATGTAAAAGATGGTGTGGCCCCAAAATGCTTCTGCGGAAAATATGCCATCTGTTACATGACTAAGATAGACACCAACCCGAATAGGCTATTTTTGGATGCCCATTGTTAAAGGTAAGCATGCAATTCTTCATGTATGATCACTAAGTTTATGCTAAATTTGGGTAAATTTTGAATTTTTGGAATGGAGGCTTAGAATATAGATTTTGGTTATTTTTCCTAGCTCAAGTTGTTGTGGATGTGATTTTGAATTATTTGGAATGGCATGCCTATTGGTTATGAAAATGATTTGATTTTGTAAGCGATTTGCTATTAAATTAGATTGATATTGTATATAATTTGATATTGGTGCTGGTTAAATTTGAAGAATGATTGAGGCATGAATTGACATGGAACCTGATATGATATAAAAAATTGCTTTAAAATTTGAAAGGATTTTTAAGATTTAGCCTTTAGGGATTAATTACAGTCACATATGTGGATTAGATTGAATTGGAGTGTTTTATACAACAATACATTCATTGTGTTCTATTTGATTTAGGTGACAGAAGTACATTGCAAATTCTTTCTCTGGGTTGATGACCACATTGTAAGGGTCAGAGCAGGGAAGGCTAGAAGGGGATCGGGTGATGGGAAGCAGAATCATGTTGAAGAACATTTGGGAATGAATAACCTGATAGCACATGTAGAGGAAAGAATAGTAAATCTAGAGAAGCTGCTGAACAAGAAAAGTATACAAGCAGAGTTGAGGAAGAAGACTAGAGAAGCAGCTGCAAGAGAGAAGGAGGCTTCATCAACAAACTCTAACCATTAGATCAAAATTGGAACCTGAAGCACCTCTATTAGGTTGAGAAACTTAAGAATAATTTCCTTCTTTCAGAATTTTTCTGCTAGAATGTAGACACACAATTGCTTGAAGCTTTTAAAGCAAAATTGTCGATGTCGTTTTTTGAAATGGGCAACATGGTTGGAATTTGATTATGTTTTACCTATAGATACGTATATGTTTTTTGGTATTTATTTTTGTGACTTAGTTATCAAAGTTCCCTACTAATTTCAGTAGCATATGAAGGCTAATATGTTGTAGTAAGTCAGCCCGAATACCAGAAAATAACAATCTTTTTATTAGTGACACGAATGCTTAAGATTGCAGTCATGTTATAACTCAATCTTCGATAATTCTGTAAGAGTAGGAAGGAGAAGGGCATGACAATATAGACTGATGATTTGGTGACTTCCATGACAAATCATGCAGCCACCACAATAGATAATTGACAAGATCTATTTTTCTTCTTATATACTAGTGTGCAGCATAAATTTTAACAAATGAGAGAATGAAGAAGCTGAAAGTCAACTAGAATGTTATGTTAGGTTTGGGAAATTTGGTGAATTGCAACTTGTTAGTCAAGTTTAATTGCTTTTCTTTCAGAAAATTTCCTGCATAGGTTTCAAATTTCTAATCCCTTGAACCTAAATAAATCTTAACACTTGTAGTTTATTTGATCATGATGAATGGCCACTGCTTTGTTCTAATACACATCAATTGTTTAGCAAAGGAGACTAGCTATGATGCTTTAAATAAGCTAGCCTGTCTGTTAACATAATGGATTTCAAAGGCTTCAGCTCATCAGGTATTGAAGTTGTAGATCATCATCTTTATACCCTTGCACATGATGTATAATACTCCAATTGAAAGATCTGATTTTTTAAAAACCATAACTTCCCATTATTGCTGAATCCTTTGTTTGCTCAATTTGTTTGACTTTATTCACCCTTTCATGCACTTTATTGAATTCCTATTACTTTATAAGCCAAAGTAAATGAACGAGTGCTAATGGGTTGATCATTTCAGAGACGTGGCCGTGGAGGTAGAGTGTAACCTGGAGTTTGTTATAGAGTGCTAATGGCTTATTGCAGGTCTTACCATGTACTGGGTTACTCTGTTTTTCTTCTTATATAGTAATATTCAACGAGTGTATGGCTTATTGCAGGTCTTACCGTGCACTGGGTTAGGTTCTGCCATCGTCCAACAAAGCAGTGGTGTATACAATTGTGCTCCTGAAACCCAGGGCCATCATGTAAGTTTGTCTTCTAACTTATTTCAAGTAGTTTCATCATTGCCCCTTTTTATGTCATCTTTTTTGGTGGAATCGTGTTACATAGGAAAACTTTGGTCGAATTATAGGTCGAATTTTGTATGCATGTCTCGATTTACGATTATCCCGGTTGAGTTCTGGTTAGGCATTAAGGTGTAACATAGTATATGATCAAAGGTCATCGATATTTTTTTTCTCAGTGTTAGTTACTTTAATTAACTGAATATTTAGTCTTTCTGATATAGTTGGGATTGGGCTCGGTCAACTAACCTGGAAAAATATTTACTTTTTGGTAGTTCAAGTCTATCTAAAAGTAAAGTGGGCTATCTATCAAATTGGGCCAGCTACAAAAACAATTAGTAGATAATTCAGCTGAGAATTAATGCAGCAACTGGCTTGAAACCGGTTAAGCCCAACTCTCTCCGGAATTTTAAGCCAAATCAAGTTTTTTCAAGTAACTATTTATTCCACTCATGTGTATGTCCACCCTTACTTTGCTCAATCTTTTTTTGGAATAGCATTTCTTGATTGAATATTCGCGTAAAATGTTAGTAGGTTAACTGATATTTGTCACATAATCCCTATACTAGGATGGTTAGAAACAGAATAACACGATTATAAATCTCCTGTACATGAGGAATACTACATGAAACATCGAATTAGATAGATTGAAGTTGTTATGCAACTATTTCTCTTAATTTTGGGTCTTACAAACCAATGTAAAACATACACTAGTAAAGAAAAACTGAAATAAAAAACACTTGTATTTAACCAATTTCATAACAGTTAACTGGGGATTTCATTAACAAAAAAAACGTAATTAACATCAACCAGAATACTAAACATAGAGGTTCAACCAAGTTCCACAATACATGTAGTCGGAGTAGATCTAAATGTCAATTATTTCTAGACATGAAATATCCCTGCAAAATACTTGAGTGTAGACCTTACTGTGATCGGGTGTGGCGTTTCTGGGTATCGCCATGCTCTCCTCACCAATAGATTTATAGTGCCATGTTCGATGTCATATTCTGTCAACACAAGCTCTCTGTACTTGTAATTGACGAGTAACTCTCTTTCCTTTGAATTGTTCACCAACAAAATTAGGTTATCATCCACGAATAGTATTGGATTTTCTCTAATGCTTCGACTCGCAAACCTGCAGTATTGCTCTAATATTCTGTTTCCACCGGCGTCTTCATTCAAGTGCCAAATTGCTGCGACATAACCAAATTCATTGTGTGTATGAGTGAGGAGTGCAACTTTTTCCTTGTGGGTTAGTAATAAGATTCATGACAGATATATATTTGAAACTGCTTTCATACACAGGGTGCCATTTCCCGTTAAAAAAATTTCCAATGAATATAGGAAATCCATAATAACAAAATAGATTCACAACCTCAAAGTAACAAAAGAGATTTACAACCATCGATGAACAATTCAACCCTGGAGACTACAACCCATTCAATCTAATAATTTGGTTGGTAAATCAAATGCACTAAGAAGGAAAAAAATCCATTAACACAGCTCTAATTTATCAACTGTATTGCATAACAACAATGGTAGAAAGTCCTTACCCCAAATGCAACCACAATTAACTACAACTAAAATACAGCAATGTAAGTAAAACACATTATTGAACATGATTATCATCATAATGGACTAAGTAGGTAAAAAAATTGATTAACACAACTCTAATTTATCAACTGAATTGCATAATCACAATGGTAGCAACTCCTTACCCAAAAGTCAACCACAATTAACTGCAACTAGAATACAGCAATGTAAGCAAATCACATACATATTATTGAACATAATTATTATCCTAATGGACATATTCACTGTTAACGTAAATAACTACAAATTAAAACTTCTCAATACCAAGCAATGACAAATACATTGCGGTCAGTAAATCAGGATAAATCATGCTTTTAGAACCAATTATATTTGCATTGCACTAAATTCAGAAGACTAATTCCTTCAAATGGTCAAAGTGTCCTATGCATCGACGCGAACAATGCCATGTACGATCCTTGTTTGTTGCCACAAGGCAGTGACGATGGTAACGGATCTCGGACATTGATCTGCACATGTGGTGTGTGACATTTCTCATCAATGACATCATTAACGCATTCATAGTTTGTGAATGAATGTCTCTTGTCCTGCTGTGACTCCTTCACCTGGTTATGACATCATAATCCCAATCAGAAACCATAATCATGCATAAAAGCATAATGGTCATTCATCACAAAGTGGTTAAGAGGAGTTTTACGCATCGCACCTGTGTTAACGAGTAGAGATTTTTATTGAAAAAACCATTCATGGACGCGATGTCAATGGATTCACTGCTTTCATGGAGGCTCCGTTGTTTTATAATTTTTTTTAAACAAGAAGAACGAGATCTTCATTAATTTACCTAGTTCATGATACGAAAATTAGAGGTTTACATTCAAAACAATTACCTCATCAAAAGTGTTGTCTTTACCCTTCCGGTTCCTCATACCCGTCGCCGTAAACTTTCTTGTTCCACCCTTTTTAAAAGGCTGCGCAAACAGAGGAACATTCACATAGTTTAATGGTTTTTAAAGGGACACACACCGAAAAATATTTTCACAGCAGGAGCCTAGTTAGAATAAACAAATCGTACCTTGGTCTTAGGTCCTGAGTGGTGTTCGGACTTAACTGAGAACGACCTCGAAGAATTAGCAAACCTTTCTGGACTAAAACCTGAGTCCTTGGCTAATGCATTGCTGTTTGATCGATTGCGAGGGTTACCATCCACACTATGCTGCATCAGATCTGGACAGCGCTTGTAGTAATGACCGTACTTGTGGCAATTAGAGCATGCTCTCTTCTTCCTCCAAGAAGACCTCTTGGAAGGGGCTCCTTTGCTTTTGACAACAAAGGGATCGTTGATGCCTTCCACGTTAACATTAGGAGTTGACTTGCCTTGTTTGCGTGACTACAGGCGGATAACTAAATTGACAAGTTCAGACTGGACTTCATCAAAGTCTGCAAGATCCTTACAAGCAATATCACACAGCTTGTTGCAATTCGATGCCAATGCACCAACTTGAAACTTTAAGACCCTTTCGATGTCATCATTCACAGGCATTTCTGTGCTAATAAATTCGTTCTTTGCATTCTTTGTCCACCTTTTGTAGATCAACAACTCTGGAAACTCAAGTATGTTTTCGAACTTCATGGCACAAAAGACATGACTACAGGAAATATCACGTGATTCAAACAGCTTGCACGAGCACGAGAACAGATTCTTACTTCTATCGACTTCCATCCGTCGATCTTTGGCCGGGTCTCCTAGAGCAGTCACACTGAACTCGACCTTGTCCAAGGTTGTGCTTAGTAACTTGATATTCAAAGCCCCTGCCCTCTAAATCTCATTACGAATTTCCTTGAAAATGTTTCGCGTGAAATAACATGATGCAGATCTTTCATATACCTCCAACGAGGTAATCATCACTGGCTCTGAGAACTGAGACTTAAAGTCAGCTATTAATTTGTTGTTTCTATACTCCTTTAAGGCCCTATCCAGGTTATGCATGAGTCAATGAGGGTGTTCTTGCGATTAACATAAAATCTTATGAGAGAATTTATACCTTCGCACTGTGATGTCGTCCTTATGTAACCAAAAAACTTATCCCAAAGGAAATAATGGGACCACATCGCACAAGTTTCGTACGTCTTTTCCATCCAGGTACTCCCAACAAGGTTGTGCTTATCCAAAATGGCTGCCCATCTCTGATCAAAGTCTCTCTGGTCGTTGTTGTCGTATATAAGACCCTTAAAATCGCGTAGGAAATTAGGATTCTTTATATTTTCACATACATTTCTCTGCAGATGCCATCCGCATAACTGATGGGTTGCATCAGGAAGAACATTCTTGATTGCATCTCGCATGGCAAGGTCTCCGTCAGTTATTACTGCTTTAGGACTTTTTCCACCCATCGCTTCAACAAAGGTTTCCAACAACCACTTATATGTCTCTGTGGTTTTGTCGAATAGTAGGCCGGAGCCGAAGATAACAGTCTGCCCGTGATGATTGCATCCGGAGAAAATGACCAAAGACTTGTTGTATTTATTCTTCTTGTAGGTTAAATCAAAGGCAACAATATCTCCAAAGCAGTGATAGTCGATAATTGACTGCCCATCTGCCCAAAAAATATGCTCGAGCCTTTTGTCACTAGTGAACGTATACTTTTCAAAGAACAACGGATTATTGTTTAACATGCCAATCAAATAGTTTATTACCGCATTGGCATCCCCGTTTTTAACTTTCGACCGACGATAACGATCAATGTGGTTGTACAAATCTTTGCGTGTGAAGCCAGCATGACGATATCCACCCTTCTGGAATGCAATATACCCCATAATATGGCAGGTCTTGACACCAAAATTATGAAAATTTTTCACTTAGACTTTATCAGTGACAGTAAGACGACGATTGGCCGGAACCAGATGCGCAAATTGGGGTGGTGTCAGATCGTGGTTGTGAGATTTCACAAAACATGATACCTTCCATCTACCGCAGCCATAGTCAAGCTTTACCCTAAGCTGAGCTGGACACTTGGTTCACGTTAGTGACCTTGCCTCCCTTGATCTATCATCCAGATTAAGATACCTCACATTCATCCACCCCTCTTTGTTGCAAACAAGTTGCCTGCTAATGATTCTACCTTGATTATCCCTAACCACGTCGTCCTTCCTCATTATAAATCCATGCCAACAAGAATAAGCGTTGTAAAATTGGCAAGCCTCATCCTCTGTCCTAAACTTCAGGCTCCAAATATCCTCCAACATTAAATCTACTATTCTTTTTACACGACAAACTTCTTCACTCTTGCTAGTAGAATCCAGCGAGTCCACATTGTCGTCTTCAGCATCACCTTCTGCATTTGGTTGATAATCGAAATCATCACCCAAATCATTATCAAAATCATTCTTCACATCATCCTCCTTTATGGACATGATTTAACCCCTGCTATAATTTTACCCAAAAATGTCAATAAACAGAGCCGATGGCAGCAACTACGGGAAGCTAAACTAAGCTGCATGTAAAATTAAAAGAACCAAAACCAATTAAACTAACCCAATTGTTTTCGACCCCAATATAAGGTTTTAATTTCAATTTCCCAAACCTAGCCACAGCATAGAACTGGATAATGTTACTTAATTTCTAAATTCTAGAATAGCAACCCAACACCCTAAATAGATAACCGTTTAAAAGGCATAGACTATCATCTAAATTAAACTAATCTGGATTAACAAAAAAACTTAATCGGACATACCTTGATGACAACCAAAGTTTGAGCTTGAACGGATAAAAAATGCACTCTCGGAGGGAGGTGACCTTGCCGAATCGGACGCACCTAATTCGAAGCCAGCCGAAAAATGAATGTTGGTAAACCAGCTTCAAGCAACCACATTTTCGGATCAAGCAGAAATTCAGCTACAAATTTCTCTACCGGAGCCACATCAGTTTAGCATTCACCCTCTCCTCAGTTGACATCGACGCCAATCCGACGGAACCAGAGCACCAGTTCCGGAACCTGTTACTCGAACGAGATCATTTTTGCAAAATGGACGCTGGGTGTAAAACGAAGGCGAAAAAATGAAACAGGGTTGGGTAGTGGGTTCTAGGATAACAACTTTCAGGGTTGAGTAGTGGGTATAGAACGAAGGAAAAAAAAACCATGGGTAGTGGGTTCTATGCGTTTTCCAAGTTCTGAGATATGCATGTTGAATTTCAGGAAGAGATGGAGGGTATTTTTTAAAATAAAAAATAAGTTATACATTACAAATTATAATTGCAAATGTTTTCCAATATACTATACAGTATATGTATACAATAATTAATGTAGTATTTGTTATGGTATATGTTCATTAAAAGCTTTTGCTATAACCAATGAATGCATTAATGAAAGATTAAAAATTTTTTGATCAATGTCTCAGAGATAATGACACATGTACAAGGGTAATTTACCCACAAAATTAACAGGGTTTAGAAGAATTCACCTAAAAACTAATAGATTAAATTATTTTTTATATAAAGTATTTTTGTTTATTAAATATACACAAAGTATATAATAATAAATATAAAATTATTTAAAACAACTAATATTTTTTGTTTAAGCATAAAATCTTATATTTAAGTTTCAGATATATTAAAGAAAATGTATAATAAATTATATATGAAGGATGATGTTTAAAAACAAACTGTATATCAAAATTCTCATACATTAATATAATATTATGTATGGTAGAAGTAGATGTTAATAATAAATGTTGGCTAATGAATTTTTTTTTTCTATTGTATATGTTTTGATTTTATCTGTCGGAATCTACAAACATGAGTGAACAATATATACAAGGCTATATTTATTTATAGAGATAGGACATTGAGATAGAAATATAAAAATATAAAATTATGTTTGATAAAGGAGATATGGATAGAGATAATATGTTTAGAGATATTGAATTAATATATTTTATATTTATCCTAATAGAAAAGACACAAAAATACTAATAAAGAATATAACTTATTTTTTATTTTTTTTTTATTATTCTTGTTAATGTTTTATAATTATATTTTTTATTATTATATTTTTTATTTTAAATTATTTGAATGAAAAAAATGATAATAAATTAAATTTTCATAATTTATTTTAGTTTATTACCAAAGAGAATAAAAAAATACAAAATTTTATATCTCTATCCATTATGTCTTGTTTTCAATGTCTTATTTTATCTTATTCCCGAAAACAAACACAATATTGCGCTAGCTCAGCAGAAAAAAATAACGATGTTTATGATGATGTTTAAATCACTTAAAAAGAAAAACTAGTTTGATCCTTGTCATTTTAATTTTTATCTAAGACAAACTATTGTTATTTTAATTTGATCAGTTTTTTCATGATCTTAGAAACAATAATATTTGGTGCATAAATTATTTTTCACCCAAATATACTATCCTACTTTTTCTGTATTTATCTTTTTTATTTTTCTTTCTCCTTGAGTCATTTTTCTTTCGCCCTCTTTCTCTCTACACTCCTTTTTTCTCTTTTGTTATTTTCTTTATTTATCTATAAAAAATATTTAGTTAAGATTAAACACAAAAAATAAAAAATATTCTTTTTGAAATTATGTTTAAAACTTACTTGAAAGGACTTGCTCACTAATATTTCTCTTTTACGAAATGAAATTTAAAGACTTTAGTTTACAAAATGAAATTTTAAGTTTTAGTACTAAAAATAGAGATAACTTGACAAAATAAATAAATAAATCTCATTTCACATTTAAAAATATCTATTAATAATAATAATAATATATGAAACAGACAATATATATATGGGTAACGCTAGGGAGACAATGAAATATGTCTATAATGGCTACAATGGACCATTTTATAAGGGCCAATTTAGTTTAATAGGATAAATTAACCCATTAATAACCCTAATCTTTTATAGATGTTTAATTAACCATACCACAAAATTATAATTAATTACATTTTTTTCCCAAAATCCTAATAAAGGAGATTGAGGCCGTTTCACTCCCAATCAATTAACCTTGCATTTGTTGAATAGAACCAAGAAGACCCCTCAGCGCCGTTTTGCAAGGAAGACTCTGCAGCGCCGCAAACGCCAACCAACCGTGGCCGTCGAGAAGACCCCACCGTCACCGCCCGAGGCTGTCGAGAGAACCACGCCGTGACCGCCCGAGGACGTGGAGAACAACCTGCCTTCATCGCCCGAGGAAGTCCGTGCCCCGCCTCTGATCAGCGCCGAAGGGAGAGCGGCGACTGAACACCCCGCCGTCACCGACCCGGAAACCGTCCGCGCTGTGCCTTCGGTCAGAGCTGAAGGCAGAGGAGCGCTCACGACCGAAAGGAGCATTCTAGCAGTTTTACTCGCGTGGGCAACGCCATCGCCGACCAACTGAACATCCGATCTGAGGTAATCAGCCGCGTTCTCGAAGTATCTGTTAGTATCTGTAGTTGTTCATTTTTTGAATGTTTATTGCTGTTGCATGTTGTGTTAGAGATAGATTTTGTTGATTATATGAGCGTTTAACCATGGTAAGAAAGCTTTGGGTGCCATGGTAGCATCCCGGAGATTGTGGGCTAGGAAGTTCATTTACGTTGTTGCAATTCATGTTGATTTAACTTTAGTGCGGGAAAAGTATGAAAAAGTTTGTTCCTTTTGGTTTCATATCATTTTAAATTAATTTTTTTCCTTTTTTTGGTGTGTATCTGTGTGGACCATGTGCATTTAATTTGACGTTTTCTTGGTTGACCATTGTTGAATCTTCGTTGACATTATCACGGATGGTTACTTTAGTATGATAAAGATTGGTCAATTTTCGCTACCAAATATGTTTCTCTTGTCACTGTAACCAAATAATTAACCTCTTTTTATGATATTGATATGTAATAACACTAAAAGAATTTTGTTCTCAAGCCTGGACCCCCTGATTTTTAGACCTGAGCGAAGAAATTAAAGTTAGTATGCTCTAACAAGGTAATGTTTGCTACATGGAAAAAGGAATGTGTTGGTGGCTTTGCGAGGCATCTTTGTATCATGCTGTTTTGTGCAAAACAAGCTTGACTTTATATGCATTAATATACTTAAATCCTACTTCCAGCTACATGAGCTGGATAAATACACCGTATTAATTTTTTTTTGTGCCGCAGGAAGCCGTAAAACAACCATTCTATCTCAAGTTCAGGCTCTCAACAAATCAAGCGTGTTAACCTACTATTAGGTGAATCCCCTTTGTTTAGTTTTCCTTATATAATAATTCTCATAACATGCATGTTGGTTTATACAACTTGATATCACGGTGTCCGCTTTCTATATGTTTGTATTTGTTGCGTTGTTGGATGGCTTCTAAGATTCCGCCTGAAACATGTATCTATCATTTTTGTTCCAACCTACTGATGAACAGTTAAGTGCCGTCGCTGAATCTTGTTCTAGGAAGAGGACTGAAACCATAATTGTGTCTTTGGTGCATCTTATAATTTCTAAACGGTCTTGTTTATTATGTCATTCAACAGTTTATAATGAACACGCTTATTTTATCTTTTGGTTTTTGTATGATTATTGATTGTTAAATAAAAATTTCAATTCTATATGCTCATGTCAGACTTGCCTGAAGTGAATAGCTTTTTTGTGAATCATTTATTGGCATGCCCTCTAGTGAAGAAAGAAAACAATATATGGAGCTCTCTACTTGATGAATTGTGTGAAACTAGTTTTCCTTGATGTTTGGTATGCTTGTAGTTGAAAGATATGCTCCTGGTATTCGATTGTTAGTGATATTTGACATGACCCTTAGTTATTTTGATTGTTAGTTAAGTGTGTGGATGGTCAGTTGTATTGTGTATCTGCTGATATATGTATTGATGAATTAGTTTTTCATCCTAATTATAGATGGTTTACTGTTTCTGTTCCTTCTAATTTTAGATGCAATGAATCTTACTTAGATACTTGGTTGTTCCTAGTGAAGA
This sequence comes from Arachis duranensis, assembly GCF_000817695.3. Taxonomy (NCBI): domain Eukaryota; kingdom Viridiplantae; phylum Streptophyta; class Magnoliopsida; order Fabales; family Fabaceae; genus Arachis; species Arachis duranensis. Next base: position 111,946,190 of record NC_029780.3, on the reverse strand, counting down.
ACTCCATTGTTGCAATTTCAGTATATTGGAATGTGTAGAATAAATTATGGGTGTAGATGGTTGCAATTGATTTAGTGTTAAATAAATAATGCCTACTGAAGTGGTTCATGGTTGAGCTATTATTGTTGGTGGTGAGATTCTAGCACTTATAGTCTTTAAGATTGGATGAAGGTTGTCTAATTCTATTAGACCTTCTTGGTATAGGGCATGTGAGTGCATGGATTGGTTTTTGTGTGTTTGAGTTAAGGTTGTAGGAGTTGTCACTATTTGTGTATGTGTGCTATTTATATCATTATGTGCAGTATCATCACGTATATTGTTTTGTGCAGTGTCATCATTTATTTGAAAATCATTATTAATGTGAGACTTATTATGACTAACTTGTGTAATTTCAATTTAAAAGTTCAAAGGCTGATTATTTTCTCCATTATATTCATGATAGGCATAATCATATGAAAAAGGATCCTGGCTTATGGTTTTATTGTAATGCTGTTCATAACCTTCAGGTATTGCATGTTGCTTTTGAAAAGGAAAATAAAACTCATAATTCTACATTTCTTGATATGAAAAATTGTCTGCTTTATAAATCTAAGAGTACAAGGTTGGAATGATTACAAGGTTTATTTGCTACATTATTAAATTTTTTTACTTGTGTATAAACTGAAAAGATGTTTGCATTGGATTGCAGAGGACATATTGCGTGATTTTATATGTGGCTTACCCATGAAGAGGACCATTACACAATAGATTGAAGAATTATCCAAGAAAAAGACGGACAAAAGAAGAAAAAAATAAGTCGAATAAAAGTGAAAATAGTACAATCCTCTTTGATATTGTTTATTTGTTGAATAGTTAGAGTTTAGTTATAAGACAATATGATGTTTTTTAGTCACAAATGTATAGATATTCCTTTTTTTTTATTTTGCTTGTCTCAATCGAATAAACATCCAGTTAAGAATAAAAATAACTATCCGCATACCTATTGAATTGAACATCCGTCGTATCGTAATTAAAAATTATGATTTGGAATTGGCCATTTTACTAGTGATCAATGATCATGTACTGCAGTTAGCCAGCATTAGCAAGGTAACTATTTTGTGACAAAACTGACTCACTCTTTTTGTTTCATGTATTTTATTATTCTATTATTTCTTTGGGTTCTAAAGGGTAAAAATTAATTACTTAACCTTTCTTTTTTTCATTATTGTTACTTTTCATGCATTGATGACACAAATATATCATACTTTAAAAAGGATTGCAATCATCTGAATGATGCAAGTGCATAAACCACATACATAGATGTAAGTTAATTTAGAAAAATATTAAAATCAAGGGAGAATTCACTCTTATCTAATCTTGGTCACAATTTAATTTATACCACTATCAATAAAATTTATATATATTGAGAATGATAAAATTTTCTAGTAACTCTTTCTAACGACTAAAAACTTAATTTAATTTTAATACATTGTCAGTGTAAATTAGTTTTATGTAATTTTTGTTAGTACTATTTTACTTTGATTACGTGAATAATCATCTAAAAAGATAGGTGTGATTAGTCAATTAGGTAAAATGGTTTACACAATCAGTGCATAAAAATTAAATTCCTTAAAGTTATAAGAAAATTTTGCTTTTTTATGTATTCACATAAGATACATAATAACTAATTAATACAAACAACCAAACATCTACTTGAAAATGAAAATAACAATTCGCATACCTATTAAACTAAACATCTAGCATAATTTAATTGTATCTACTTGAATCTAATACTAAAAACCAAACATCCACGTAACAGTGAAAATAACCATCTGTACACTTAGTATAATGAACATCCAACATAATTTAATTGTATTTATTTGAATCTAATACTAACTACCAAACATCCACTGAACAATGAAAATAACCATCTGTATATCCAGTAAAATGAACATCTAACATAATTTAAATGTATTTACTTGAATCCAATCCGAACAACTAAACACTTAATAATGAAATTGACCATCTACAGACCTAGTAAAATGAACATACAGCATAACTTAATTTGGTCTACTTGAATCCAATACAAAAAACTAAACATCACTTAGTTTATGAATCCTAATCTTACTTACAAAACCGACTTTCATTATATAGTTTGCATAAAAATCCTGTTCCAGTTGCAAAGATCAAACCGCAATCCAACTCTTGGTATTTCTTCTTTATGGAGACCACTGTGATTCGGTAACTATGTATCAATTCACAACAAACATCGCTCAATATCACATATGAATATTACTAGATTGTAAAATCTACTTATTGTTAAATCAACAATAAGTTAAAATTTGAACCTCATGCCTCAGTTTCATCACATCCAACATAATTTATTTGTATTTACTTGAATCCAATCCAAACAACTAAATAATTAATAATGAAATTAACCATCCATTAAAACTTCAAAGGAAAGGATAAATTCAAACAACTAAACACATAATTTATTTGCACAACATAGGCATATAGAAGAAATAGAATTGACAAAAATAAATAGTAAAGATAAGTTTGAGTATACTATTATCCTAGTAAGTATTTAGGATTAAAAAAATTACACAAAAACACAATAACATACATTAAAACCTCAAAGGAAAGGATAACTTTAACAACTTATATTGTCAAGATAATTTCCAGTCACACTAAACTAGAATTGTTCCTACCAATTACCTGTGACCAATAATGAATCTAATAACAATTTTCTTCTCGCGCTCTAACTGAAGAAGTTGTTTTCCTGTTCAAACAGGTATTAGATATATATTAAAGTTGGCCATGCCATTCTAATTCAATGTCCTCTCAATGTTAGGATCCATATAAACATCTATCAGCATAAAACTTTTTCTCTAATATTTCATCCCATTTTTTAAAGGTAGATACCAACATTGACTCTTAGCAGAAACAGTTTCTAGGGGAAATATAATATACCCTGAGGCATCCAAGTCTCTCGGACCGAATCACGCCTCTTCCTGCTGTTGAAAGCTGTGTTTATTCCAATCACTACAAAGGCCTTCTTCCTAGGAGCACCTTTCCCGGATATCCTCATGGTAGTGGCCGTGCTATTCGAGTCTGAGATCCTGGCTTCATGAGAACTCCTAGCAGCTGCTAGTTCCAATTGAAGCATGAAAAATTGCTTATCTAAAGCCCTGGCATGTCTCAATATAAATACAGAGAGGGAAAAAAAAGCAATTATTCATTTATTATTCAACCCCAAAATACAATAAAAATACAAATAAGAAAGCTCCAATTGCAACCAAATCTAAGCCAAAAAAAGAAAGAGACTCAGGTTAATTAGTTAAATGCTCACATGCTCCATTTATTGTTCCCCTTTCAACAGACGTGACGCAGGGAGCAGAGGGCAGGCTTCTTCATTGGGAACGCATGGTGCATCGGAGCAGAGGGCAATCTTCTTCATCGTCGGGAAGGCGACGCAAGGGATCAGACGCGTTGCGGCTTGCAGCGCAGTGGCACGACTTTCGAGTGCCGTTTTGGGGTTGGGTTTCTTCATCGTGAGTGGGGGAATCGCGGTGGTGTTGGAGGTGGCTTTGTGCATGGAAGAAGCCGCGGATGTCTCGCCTCACGGGTGTGGGAGTCGCGGCAGAGAAAGAAGTCGCGGTGGGCTGCACGTTGCGTCGATCAATTTCATGTGGGAAAAAGATTTTCAGGGGACGGCGGGTGCTCAAAGATTGCCGTAGAGGGGGCGGCGTCGGCTGTGGATGCACGGTAATTGCTGGCGTCCAGTAGGTGAGAGGGTCCAGCGAGAGAAAGATAAGCTGAGAGGCTAGTTGTAGAGCCTCAATTCACTAGATTTTTTACTGCACATAAGGAGACGATTTTTCATTGTTTCTTTGGGTGTTATAAAACTAGAGATGTCTGGTCCATTTTGGGTATGTTTTGGTTGGACAACGATATTTTTTCTATTGATTCTATACTATCATGTTGAATTGCTTGTAAAGATGAATTCATCTTTTTTATTGAGTTGTGGTGGATTTGATACCAAAAAATGTTCCATTCTCAAGAGATCTGGTCGAATAAAAAAAATTGTTCCGAGACTTATTTAAGAGTTGCATCATTTTAAGATCTCAAATAGGTTTTTATAGACGTAAAGTGTTGATGTTAACTTGTCTCTTCTCTCAGTAATACTGAGTATAGTAAAAATAAATAATTATGATGTCAGCATTTCTTTTATAACAATTTCGTCGGTTTTTGTTGTGTAATTAGGTCTGACGATAGCTCTTGAAAAAATATTATTTTAGCTTTTTCTTTATTTGAAATATTTTGCGTTGTGAATTTTTTTTTCTGTACATAAAAAATTGTTTTTTGTTTAGAAGTGTGGTTATAAGATAGTCGATATTAAAATTGATTTTATGAATACTTTCTTGTTGCTTTAATTTGATTCCTAACAAGTGTCTTGTGTTGATAGTAATTTACTTGAAAATTAGAAAATTATCGTGTCTTAATTGAGAAGTTCAATTTTATTTTATTCAAAGAGAAGTTAAATGTTGTGGCTGATTTGTTAACTTCAAAAAAAAAATGTGATAGTGGTGAATTTATTGAGTGGCTGCAGCTTTAGAAGTAGTTATGGAAAATTCTCCGTTGTGACTTTCAAGAGCTACATTAATTTTCTTTTTCCCGTGCCATATTGTAATTTTTTCAAAGACTAATAGTCTCTCACCCAAATGTAAGTAATTCAAATATAGGTGTAGATAGTTGAATTTTGAATTTATTTTTTTTTTGTTAGAAATAAGAAATTAAACTGGAGGAAGAATTTGTGTATTATTGAGTATAATTAAGTTGTCTATTTAAATTATTTGGAATGATATAATATAAAGGGTATTTATAGGTACTAAGAGAATCATAATAATAAGAACGTAATCTCCTATAATAAATATTCTGATATACTAAATAATACTAATTGATCATAATTGATCTTAATTATATTCTAATATTTTTATATAAATATTTAGTGTCATCAAATTAGATATTTAATTATGTATTTTTTAAAGAAGGCTCAATAATTCGAATGAAATTAGAAAGAGGCTACATTGTAAAACTATAGAATGTCTGTCTCAAAATGGATACAAAAAAGACAGATGCCTAATCTAATAAGTATCATTAATTTGTAATTTCTCTCATCTTTTCTATTTTTATGATGCTTACGAAAAATATCACAGTATTTCCTATCAACTATAGAGACACAAGAGAGTACAGTAGTATCTACCCAAGATAAGAGGTTAGGAGGGACCTTAGTCGACATATTCAGAACTACGGCACGAGACATAAAGGTTACATCTACAGATACAAAGTAAAAAGATCGTTACTAAGAGAAGTCGGATCTCGTCATTTTTTTTCTAATTTTTTTTCAACAAGCAACCAAAGGTGTCCCTCCTATGTAAACATCGTCACATAATAATGACATCATTGGGGCAACACAGATACAAATAGGCAGCAAAATGATAACATATATAGTTCCACAAATATAAGAAAATTCAAAATCAAAACAAATAAAGGGGTGATATCAATTAGCCACTCGGGAGTCCTTTAAAATCAAGCGTTCTACACCAGTCTCAAAAAAAATCAAAAAGGCTTTTTCAGCAAAAGAAATGAAACAACAGTTAAAGTAACTTCAAGAATCAACAAACAAAGCACAACAACATCGATATAGTGCTCTAAAAACTACCCAGAACAACCTCAAGTAAAAGATACACCAAAAAAATATAAATACCAACCTCAATAAAAATTAAAACGAAAAAGGGGCACATCAATGGCAAAATCCCGAACGATTCTCTCCAAAACAACAAGCTGAGACCTTCAAGAAATCCAAGAAAGAGAAGTTTTAGAATCAAAGGATGATTGAAACAAAGGATCAGAAAGGATTGGATTCTTTGCAGAGGAAAGAAGACATGGAAAAGCTTTCGAAATGAAGAAAAGAAAAAAGAGAAAAAGTAGTAGCGCTTTTATAAGAAACAAAGGGGTTTAACGCCTCCTTAACTCCTCATTAAACCATGTGTGAATCCCAAGAAGAAACTGCCGCGTAACATTCGCTCTTCCTTAAAGGAAATAACGTTAAAAAATTTAAAAATACGACGAGTAACTGACGTGAAAGCTAAAGGCCTAAGATGTCGAGTCCGACCTCTTAAAAAAATTTAGACTCAAATAGGGGACACTGTTCATAGCCTAACCTTAATTATAAAGCCAGGCCCAATAAAGGATAAAAGGCCCAACCGAAGAAGGTGGCCTCTATCCTATACCCGACCTCCTTAAAGAGGTCGGACACGACAAAAGAGACCGGCTTGTACTTATTTGAATAAGTAACTGTCTCTTCAAATTTCTCCTACTATCTCTATCTTTCCTAAAAGATAGATCCCAACAAACTCCCAAAAATAAAGGGAACGATTATCCGTCAATAAAGATGAAACTTCTACAACAAAGATGATTATCTATTGTACTATAAATACACTGATACCCCTCAAATACATTCACGTTCTAATCTACTAAAAAACCTACCTAAAGTCATTGCTAACTTAAGTATCGGAGTCTCTTATAGGTACCACCCCCACCTCCTCACGAGAAACTCGGATAGGCGGTATCTCGGCACCAACAAGTCAGACGCTACCACTCAAAAGGACTTAGACTTCACGTTTAGACCAAAATTAACGTTTCATGTAACCCCTAAAACAGTTTCTTTGGGTGTTATATAACTCGAGATGTCTGGTTCATTTTGGGTATGTCTTGGTTGGACAACGACATTTTTTTTATAGATTCTATATTATCATGTTGAGTTGCTTCCGACGGAGAACTTTTTATTTTTAATATTAGAGTAGTAATGGTATTTTTTTAAAATGTGGATTGTTGGGGTGTTATTCTCAAATGTGGAGTCGTTTAATTAGAGAAGTAGAAATCAGACCGCCCAATTTATTAGAGGTACACAAATCGGACCGTCCGATTTGTGTTAAAAAAATAAAAAAATTTGAGGTATAGAAATCGGACATCTAATTTGTGTACTTTTCACAATTTTAAAAAATACAAAAAATTATAATGTTAAGAAATATCACTACTTTTATTTCCATAAAAAACAAAAGCCTCCGACAGAAGCTTGTAAAAGATGAATTCATCTTTTTTTATTGAGTTGTGGTGGATTTGACACCACCTCAACTAAAAACATCTTCCATTCTCAAGAAGACTGGTCGAATGAAAAAATTGTTCGGAAACTTGTTCAAGAGCTACATAATTTTAGGATTTTATATAGCTTTTTGCAGGTATAAAGTGCTGATATTAATTTGTCTCTTCTTCCAGTCATAATGAGTACAGTAAAAATAAATTATGATCTTAGTATTTTTCTTGATAATAAATTTGCCGATTTTTGTTGCGTAATTAAGTCCGACAATGGCTCTTAAAAAAAAGGTTGCTTTGGCTTTTTTTCTATTTGGAGTATTTTGCGTTGTGAATTTTTTGCTGTATGTAAGGAATTGGTTCTTGTTTGAGAGTGTGATTATAAGACAGTTGATATTGCATTGATTTTATGGGTGCTTTTTTGTTACTTTAATTTGATTCACAATAGATGCCTTGCGTTAATGGTGATTTACTTAAAAGTTAGAGAGTTATAGTGTCTTAATTGAAAAATTCAATTCTTATTAGGAGAGTAGTCAATCTTGTGGCTGATTTATTAACTACAAAAAAACATGTGATGGTGTTGTATTTGTTGAGTGGCTGCAGCTTTGGAAGTAGCTATGGAAAGCTCTCCGTTGTGACTTTCAAGAGCTGTATTTTTATTTTATTTTATTTTATTTTTTTTGTCTCTCTGCCATATTGTAAATTTTCTAAGACTAATAATCTCTCACCCAAATGTTAGTTCAAATATTAGTGTGGATAGTTAAATTTTGAATTTATTTTTATATAAATATTTAGTGTCATCAGATTAAATTTTTAATTTAGTAATAACACATAAATAATATTTAATATTATTAAAATATAAAAGAACTAAATATTATGTTATTCCTAATATAAAAGAGTAAATGATGAGAAAAATGATAAGAAGCATATTAGGGATAAAATTAAATAATTTGTATAAAATAGTAAAATTAATTTGTTTTTGAATATTTTAAATTAAATACTAGAGATAATTTTAAAAATGTTCAAAATATCAAAAAAATAAAAAAATATATTTTACTTAATCATAAATTTGATAATAAAATAAAAAAGGTATTTGGTGACTAATATTCTTCTCATATATTTGTCCTAATATTTAAATCAGTCATTTTTGTATACAATGATCTTTCGGTGTATTTCGCTTCAAATGATAGCATCTTATTCTTATCACATTGTGTGATTTTTTGATTATTTGGATTATCTTTTAAGAAATAAAGTTTATGCCATATATATCAAGTCAAGATTTGCATTCGACGTTTATCAAGAAATAAATATACAAATTAAAACTTACCATTGATAAAACAAACGATTGCCAAGAAATAAATACACAAATTAAAACTTACCAAGTAATTTTTTTTCTCGTAGTATTCTTTAGTTCGGTAAACTAAAATACTACATGACTAAAATAAAATTTAAAATTTAATATTTATTTAAACAAAATATTGAATAATTGGGAATCAAAATTTTAACAATTAAGTTTTAAAAAATCAAGTCTCATAAAATCTCTGATATTTAATAGAATTGATTTCATTACAAAAAAGAAAAAAAAAGAAGTCTCCAAAAACTTTTATCTTCACCTAAAGATCTCGAGTTTAAATATCACCACCAACTTTAGAAAAAAAAAGCCTCCATCTGGTTCCACAAAAAACATTGTGAAAGAGAAGGGTCCGAGGAGTCTATTCTATTCCCTTCCACATCTACTTTTTTTTTTGGCCTAACTTTTTACTTCAATGATTGTTCTTTCCATCTGCTAAAAGCTAAACACAAAATTATAACCAATGCATTATTGATTATCATCTTTGGAGTACCCTCGTGGACCCAAAATACAATAATCAGCATTATGCCACAACGCATAATCTCCACCATTAGCCACTGCACCAATATACATTTATACATTACCCTTGTTCTCTTTTAGCTTCTTCCTCACACTATATATATATCAATAGATATAGCTGGCCTACACCCGTGACCAGAGAGGTAATAGCATCAGCCATGGACTACCCAACATTGCTGCTTCACAAAGTTGTCACTCTTTTGGCTCTTTTAGGTGCTCTTACATGCATATCAGCTTCTGATATGCTTCTAAATGTATCAAACTTGCACATGTTTGTCGATGAACTTCCAGAAATTCCCAGAATTCTCGGTTATGAACTTGTCCATGGCGTCCCAAAATCCAAATCTCTCACTATTGGCATGTTCAAGAAGAAATGGGTATGTCTCTAATTCTTTATTCTGTTTTTATTTATTTTGCCTCTTTCAATGTGATGATTTCCTTATCCTTTATCTTTTTGTCTGAACCCTCTAGTGTGCCGTTTGTGTTTCTTTCCTTTGATTTTTGGCATTTACTTTTTCACTAAAATTATTGTTGATGCTAAATGCTTGCATTATTGTTTTTGAAAAGTTTAGGAAGACAGCAATTTTATTAAATTATTGTTAGTATGTATTCAGCAAAAAAAAAAAGTAACTAATTCCTAGTCATTTAATGAAATCTTATATCATTAAAATTATTATTGATAATTACTTAATAACTACAAATCATAAAAATTGCTTATTTGTTTAAAACAATAGTTTATAATTCAAATTTTTTTAGATACGTTTTTTTATACTTTTATGTTAAACATAAGGACGAATAATATCTTCATATAAGAACAAATTGCCCCTGAAGCCGTTATGAAACAGTTTCTCATGTACTAAGAAACAAGCAACCACATGCTCATGTAAGCTACGACGTCGTTCTTCCCCGAATCCCATGGCAAGAATTTGATGACCAATCTAAAGATATCATACTTTTATCACTAAAATTAAAAAAGATAATTAAAGAGGTCTGCCTAGCTCCACCTTGTATATTTTTTGTGTGAATTTAGGATTTTTTTTTTTTTACTTATGGGTTATTTGAGAATATTTAATATTTTAGTATTTTATACCGTTATAGTAGTAATACAAAATGTCATTTATAGTAAAAAGTATTTTTCAATTATAAAAAGATAAAATATTACTAATATTTTGAAAAAAAATATTTTTAATTATAAAGAACAAAATATTACTGATATTTTATAAATTTTTTATTTTTAATTTTAAAAGACAAATTTATAAAGACCCATAATAATACATAACATATAATTTAAAATAATTTTGAAAAACGTTACGTGCTCAATATTTTATGTTTCATAAATAGTTTTTCTTTTTATGTTGGTATTTTTTTTTGTTGACAATAGATTATCTCAATTTTTTTATTAATTAAAAATATAAAATATAATTTTTAATTTTTAATACTTTTTAATATGTTTTTTAATCCCGCTTTATAAATTGTTTGATGAAAGATCACATATTATATCTTCAAATGAGGAAAAAAAAAATCTAATCCTGTTTCTTGTCTGAGGTGCCCAATCCACTTACGCCAATAAATTTAAATGTTCTCCTTCCAATTTGGATTCCATTTCACGATCGCAACAAGTTTTGTTTTTATAAAAGAAAAATCTAGAGTCTGTTTCCTATTTTAAAACATTTGGATCCTCTAAATTTTAAATAATTTTAAATTTATTAATTCCAGTGTTACAAATATATATATCTCAGGTCTTTTATGCTAATAAAATAGATAAGGTTTAAAATTATA